>NW_020897730.1:5841047-5866031 GCF_003984885.1 Neopelma chrysocephalum
CTCCCCGCGCCCAACCGCGCCGCCCCGCGGGGCTCCGGCCCGGCCCCTGCCCTCCCGGTGCGGGGCAGCGCGGGTCACTGACAAAGGGGCAGTGGCGGAGCTGCCTCCTCCCCGCCCCTCGGCGGCATCCCCCACCCCCTCCGGGACCGCTCCTGATTCGGCGGGGCCCGCTGACAGCGCGGGTCTCCCCTAGATCAGCCCTCACCTGGATATAACCCTGCCGGCCGCTGCCGCCGCGATGACAACTCTGGCCGGAGCTGTCCCCAGGATGATGCGCCCCGGGGCCGGGCAGAACTACCCCCGCAGCGGGTTCCCGCTGGAAGGTAAGGCCGCGCCCGGGCTGCTCCCGGTCGGGAAAGGGAGAATCGCTCCGTGCCGGGACTCCGGGACAAAGCGGATCCCCCGGCCCGCCAGAACCGGCGCACGGAGAGCTTCAGAACAGCCGCCCGGTTTCCCCCGGGCTGTCAGGGCAGGGATTTTTCCCAGGACGGGCAGGGCTTGGGCAGCTGCGGGCCGGCGGCTCCATCCTCGCTCACTGAGAGCGGCCCATCCCGGGAGCGGGAGGAACCGATAGGGAGATCGGCAGCGCAGCGAGCCCCGAGTCCTCTCTTCAGCGGAGTGAAAGGGCGGTGGTTTGGGGAGCCCAAAGTTTGGGAAAAAGTAAGGACGAAGTTAGAAAAAATAATTAAACTCAAATAAAAGCCATGTGAACGAAATCGAAAGGAACTTTAGAACCGTGGACATGTCCCGGGCGGGCCGGGCCGCTGCGAGTGGCCGCTCTTCCCCACGGCAGCGACGGTGCGAGGGCCGCGCAGTGCCGGGGACCCTCAGGCCCTGCCCGAGGGAGGACGGGCGGTGCGGCGGCTCCCACTGCGCCGCCGGGGACACCGCGGCCTTCCCGCATCTCTTCCCCTTTCTCCGCTGGAGTCGGGCGGGCCTTGAAAGGCGGCTCGGGCGCGAGTGCAACAGGTGAAGCCTGTATGTGCCCGCCGCCCTCCCCTGCCCGCCGGGGCGGCGGCGGGGGCTCCGCGGGAGCTGCGGGCCCCGGGCGCGCTGCGGGGCGGCGGGGCGGGCGGGAGAGAGTTGCTTTATAGAAAAGTAACGACAAAAACCCCAGTAACATCAACAACAAAAAAAGACGCAGCAGGATCCGAAGAAGACGTTAACGCCATTTACTCCCCTGCCTCCCCTCCCTCCTTTTCTAGTCTCTACTCCTCTAGGCCAGGGCAGAGTCAATCAGCTCGGAGGAGTGTTTATCAATGGCAGGCCTTTACCCAACCATATCCGGCACAAGATAGTGGAGATGGCCCACCATGGCATAAGGCCCTGTGTCATCTCCCGCCAGCTGCGAGTGTCCCACGGCTGCGTCTCCAAAATTCTCTGCAGGTACCAGGAGACGGGCTCCATCCGGCCGGGGGCCATCGGCGGCAGCAAGCCCAAGGTGAGCCCCTCCTGCCCGCCCGGAGCCGGGCAAACCGCGGCCACGGTGGAGGAAAGCGAGGCCCGACTGGGACACGGCCCAGACCGGCCGGCACTGGGGTTTGCAGGCGGGACGGCAGCACCCGGGAGGGCCGGGGGTGGGCGTAGACACGCATGGGGCACAGCACCCTTGCCGTGTCCCTGCTTATTGCTCACAAACTTCCCGAGGTTTTAGAAAATATCGTTGGAGTTCGCGGAAATTAGATACTTTAATTAAGAAAACTCTATTTAAAAAAAAAATCTCAAACGAAAGTAGGGCGAAAAAGGTGGTTTTTTGAGCGCTTGGCTGCCCAGAGCCCCGCATGCCCTACGCTCATCCCCGCAGGAGCACTGGAGGGCTCGGCACTGCGGGACGGACCAGGACGCGATCGGTCCGGTGTCAGGGCTGGCACAGCGCGGCGGGATCGGGCCCTTCCTGCTTTCGGTGCAAAGCGCAACAAAACGACCTGTATTTCTGTCTGTCTCCCTACTGCTC
This sequence comes from Neopelma chrysocephalum, assembly GCF_003984885.1. NCBI lineage: Eukaryota > Metazoa > Chordata > Aves > Passeriformes > Pipridae > Neopelma > Neopelma chrysocephalum. The sequence goes on from NW_020897730.1 coordinate 5,843,002, forward strand.
CTTCTCTTGCTCTGTTTACTTTTTTTCCCCGCTCTAAAGCTGCGTGTATTTATAGCCACACCGCCGAAAAGTTTGCGCTCACAATAACGCAGACGAATTCTTGTCCCAAGATTAGCCTTCTCTTCTAGCTTTTCATTCCCATTAAAGAAAAGAAAAGGCTGTTGGAAATTGTTGCTAGATTTCCCCCCCCCCCCCTTTGTTTCTTCTAAAGTAGTAATGCCCGAACTTTTCCTTTCGGTGTTGGCAGTAGATATAATTTTTTATAAGCGTGTTATCCGAACATAAGGCTGTTCCCAGACCGGAGACCGTTCTTTTGTTTGATTTTAGCTTTATCTTGAAACCACGAGGCCACCGAAGGAACCTTCCGGTACTCGAACCTCTCCGATTTTTTTATTACGCTGGTTTTTTGTTCGGCGCTGCAAACTTTGTTGAGCCGAAACATTACTAACCTGGGGCTTCGCTGCCCGGAGTCCTCTGCTAATCGCGACCGAGAATTTACCCGGGACTTTCAGCTCGGACGCACGGCAGCCGGTGCTGCCTAATTCGGGGTTTTCGTTGCCGAGGGCTCGGTCCCACCTTCCCAGTAGCCCCGAAGATTTCCTGCGACGTTTCGTTTAACGCGGGGAGTGCTTGTCTTATGCGGGCCCGTTATTACCTTCTGTGTCCCCTCTGATTTTACCCTGCCCGTCCTCGGGTGTTTTATAACGGGGTTTCTAAGCGGGGCCGGTGTCGGCTTTCGCTGGCGGTGGCGCGGGAGGCCCTGACCGCACCGGGGGTCCCGGCGGGGCACACCGGGCTCCCCCGACCGCCTCTGGCCCTACAGACTGTGCCCGCTCGCCTTGTCTTTACTGAAGCAGGTGACGACGCCGGATGTTGAGAAGAAAATCGAGGAATACAAGCGGGAAAATGCGGGCATGTTCAGCTGGGAGATCCGGGACAAGCTGCTGAAGGACGGGGTGTGTGACCGCAACACGGTGCCGTCAGGTACGGGGCGGGGGGCTCGGACGCGTCCCGGAGGGTCGGGGGCAGCCCGGGGGTGGGGGGGCAGCCCGATACCCGGGTGAACCCCGACTCCCCGGGATCGGAGCCCCGGGCCGGGCTGGTGCCCACGGAGCGGCTGGCATGTCCCAGGAGGATTCCTGTGCTCGACAGGGTGTTTTCAATTAAACTGTAATTTCATTCTCCTCCCCTCCTCCTCCCGACGCTTCCCCGCCGTCCCCGCCGGGCTGCTGCTGCAGGAGGGCTCGTGTCTTGCCAGAGTCCGGGAGCTGGGGAGTAGGAGATGGGGAACAGCTCCCTGTGCCGGTGGATTACTTGTGGGATGGGGCGGGGGGGAACGTGGAGCCGGAGCAGTATTTGTGCGGGTGTCCGCGGCCTTTTCTTATCATCTACCACCCGGGCTCGGGAAAAAAAAAGCTACCTGGGAGCCGCTGTGTCCGCCCTGGAATCCGGTGCGGGACGATGTCTCGTGAAACCTCGCGGGGAGGGGAGAGGGCCGCTGCCTCCCCAATGCCCCGACTGATGGCGGCTGTGGGGCGCGGGCAGTGGCTCTGGGGGCTCGGCTCGACCGCCGCGGGGGGGCTGCTGGGGACGAGCCGCTCACAGCTCTGCACTCCCCCCCCCGAAGTGAGCTCTATCAGCCGCATCCTGCGGAGCAAGTTCGGGAAAGGCGAGGAAGAGGAGGCTGAGCTGGAAAGGAAGGAGGTGGAGGACGGCGACAAGAAGGCCAAGCACAGCATTGATGGCATCCTCAGTGAAAGAGGTAAAGTCCCATTTCCCCCTGCTCTCCGTAGGGCCCTGGGATGGGGGAGTACCAATCCCAGGTGCTGGGTGGTATCATTCCTCTTCTCCCGGAGGTTGTCCCGGGGCCGGTGCAGCAGGAGGTGTAGGACGAGGGGTTAGCCCTAATGGCATGGCTAGCACATCCCGTCGCATCCCTTTCCCCCGCGGGAACGACCCGACAGTGTGCAGTAATGCCGTGGAGGTGGGAACGAAGATGGGAGTCAATGCGAGTTTGGCTTTCAGTAACCAGGGAGCAGGGAGCGTTGGAGCCACCACAGAGCTCCCCCATCGCAGCCACGCAGGGGCTCCTTTCCCAAGCCAAGCAAAAGGCCGCAGCTGCATAGAAGGGGCAGTTGTAGCCAAAGACTGCGGAGCCTCGAGTCTCTGCAGTCGTGAACAGGGCAGGGAGCCATAAGTTTTGTTTTTTCTGCTGCTAAAACTGCTGGGAAAAGCATGTGTTGGTGCTTGGCCAGAGGCTGTGAGGAGGTTGCAACCTGAACAAGGCGGAGGTGAAGGGCTGCTCCGGGGGGACAGCTGCTGCCCCCGCCGCGGCCATGCCCGGCTCCCGGCTGGGCCAGGGTGCAGGGGCAGGCCAGGGCCCGGCCGGCGGCCTCTGCGTGGAAGTCGCTGCCCAGCACATGCACAGGCACTGGAGAAGGCGAGACAAAAGTACCAAATGAGCTGGTCAAACATTTGTACAACTTTTCCAGCTTTTACAAAGAAGGCCTTCTATACACAATCTACACTTGGAGATGAACTTGGAAAACAAAGAGGGGGGAGTCCATTGAAACTCACACTTTGGCTTTGCACAGACAAAGCTTCAGCTAGCAGCAGCTTGATGTGAACAAAAGAAGGCAACCTTTTTATAATTCAAGGAGAAAAGAAGAGAAAACAGCCCCACAAAAGGCTGAGAAAAGACATTATGGGCTTGCAATGAGGGATGAATTATTCAATGAGCCCCTAATAGCTGATGCTCCACGCAGTTTTATGGACTCTCCATCGTGGAAAAAAATAGCTCTTTTTAGGCAGAAAATGTTTCTAGCATTTCTAGGCATCTGAGATGCTGGTGCCATCCAAGGACAACTGGAACCCGTTCTTTAACAGTAGGAAATGTCCTTGTTTTTTAGGAACAAACCCCTAAACTCTCCCAAAACATAGTTTTCAACTCTGTTACTAAAATTCTTAAGAAACTTCATCTTCTGTGTGCCTGTGTTTGTGTGGATATGTGTAATACAAACATGCAGAAGATGAAAACTAAATAAGAGATTTGATTTTAAGGCCAGAAGACACAATTTGATTGCCTGGTCTAGCTGCCACCACATGATGGGTTCAGAGTTTCCTCCAGTGTCTCCTTCAACAGAGGATTGCTCCAAGGGGGATGTGCATCAAGGGAAAAATAGCTAAATTCAGTGTCCTACTTGTTAGATAACTAGTTTTGCTGCCTTCCTGAATTTCTTGATAGAGATTAGAAACAGAAGATAGTGAGCTTTGATAATATTATTACTTTATGGAACAAAGAGTAATTAATAGAGACAACAAGAGAAAAAGTTTTGTTATCAATATAACCCATTCCTGTTTGTCTTTGAAACTATCTTCCTCTTCTTTGACTCTCTGCACTTTAAAGGGGGGCTCCTGATCTATTGTAAATCAGTATATGGGTGCATGGCTGCCTCCTGCCAGCCCAATGGAATCCCAAAATTTTTTCTTGCAGGAAAGTCAGTGATGCCTTGCTGTGAACAGGGGCTCACTCTTGCCTCCCAGTTGTATGAGAAGGCTGCATTCTGACCCTGAATGTATCTTCTCCTTCACTATCTGTGGATGTGAATGTCTTACTTTGCCTCTTTTGAGTTCGATCAGTAGCAAATTTCCCTTGATTAAAAGGGGTAGTATAGCCCTATCCTGCCCTGGGCAAACAGGTTTTTGCTGCATGAACGTGACCGGACAGTTCCGTGGAAACAGCAGCTTTGATAATCCTGTCTGTTCTGTGACAGTGGCTGGGAAGGTTTGGCAGTTGGAGGGAGAGTGTGCTCTTTCCCACATCAATGCTTGCTCCCCCTCCCTGACTAGCAAGCTGTTGCTTAATCTCATTACTGGAGTGGCCAGGATGCTGCAGAGTGAGCATTCTGCTGCTCCAGAAAAGATGTATTGCCATACTTGTGCCTTACATGTATTGTAATACCATAGGGACAACACACTAGTGAGATTATTACATGAAAAAAATAACCATAAAAGAAGTCTGCCACTACTTTCTGTATCCAATCAACAAAAAAAGGTTCTACTTCAATGCCCACTGCCAGCTGAGGAGCTTCAATTTCACTCCATCTATAAAAATCATCCTGCCCTCTTATTGAAATACCTGGCAGTGCTCCTATGGATTTTGATGCTGCAGGATCATATTTGCTGGTGCCCACCAGCCTGGCTATGAGGCCTGGTGTGGCCGAGGGTGCCTGCTGGCAGCGCATCTCAGATGCCCTTTCCAATACTCGGGTTGCTTGCAGTGTGTCCAAAGGTTATCCATGGGCTGTGCAGCAAAACCCTCATGTGGTAGCTCAGCACCAAGTGCTCCACGTTACAGAGGGAGAAAAGTGTGAATCTTTTGCAGTATGTGGAATTTTTATAGCTCTGGTCTCAGGAGCTTGAGGTATCCCAGAGCGTGGGTGCAAGGGAAGGCTGTGGGATAGATCAGAAAGCAAGTCCTGAGGCTGAGCACAGAGCAAAGTATTGCTCTTCTGCTCGGCAGCACACATAAGTGCTGGATGTTTGCTGACACTGCCTGAAATCCCCTCCTCACAGTGGACCTTTGGATGGCTCAAGGACTGGCATTTTTTTCTGAGGGCAGGGATAACAACTGTCATTTTAATGGTAGCTAATTCAAGATTTAGAGAGCACTTACAGCAGAGTGGGATTAGAGAGTATAGAAACATGATATTTTTGAAAAATTTGTGATAGAAACAGTATATTATGTGACTTGGGATTTTTCCCACCACATATATAAGTGTAGGTAAACTTTGGTATGTCCCGTGTGATTCTGTTCCAGCCTCTTTGCAGACACTCACCAGTGTTTACAGATGCCACACGTGCAGCCCTGTACGTGCTGTATTTCAGCATTTCTGTTTGCATCACCCCCAACCCTGATTTTGAGTATATATTTAAAGAAAATCTTGATTGGCACAGTGTATATGTATCAGGAAGCTGGTAGTTCTAGAATAGCACATTTGTATTTCTGCATGCGTGATAATTTTCTCTTAAAGGCACAAGCCATAAATAAAGAACACGAGAAAGTTTTGTGCCTTTATTTGGCACATCAGGGCTTATTTTTAGCATAACCACTACAGAAGAGGGAGTCGCTTGTACCTTTGGTGGGAGTTATGTGTGGTTTGGTTTGCTGACTAATCTGATAACTCCCACCTTCATAAAATAGCTGTTGTTTTCTGGCAGAAACCAGTGGCTTTCAGCACTCCAGTGATGGGGTGTAGAGCTGGTCCTCGGGCCGCTGCGAGCGGGCGGTGCAGACTGGGGCTGGGGCTGGGGCCGGGACCCCCCCGCCCGGCCTCAAAGGGGGCCTCTGTTCCCAGCCAGCGGAATTGGCCCCCGGGCCCTGTCCTGGCGGATCCTCCCCCAGTCATGCGCACCCGTCCAAAAAGGGCCCTACTCATCCCAACCCTCTACCCTTGGCTGTACTGAGAGCAATTCAGGCTACAGCAGACTAAATTGCCTCCTTTATTTTCTTCTTACTTTCATCTTGGACCAAACCCTTCCCCCCTCTCCCTCCCCTTCCTCTTTTCTTTTTTTCTGTGTGCCTGAGGCTCACATTAATACAATTTCAGCACCACCCCTATTTTAGTGTGTGTATGTGGGGAGTTTGAAGGGGGAGAAAGAAAAAGGACCTTAGCACAAAAGCCCTGCTCAGCAGCTCGAAAGTTCAAGCTGCTGCTGCCTCTCTAGCTGTGTGATGCTTTTCCTGTTTGTGAGTTTTGGGAAACATTTTTGCTTTGTACTGTAATGGAATTAGAGGACAGATGCTGACTGTAAATGGGACACGCGACTACCAGCCCCTAGCTTAAATATTTAGATGCAATGTTACAATTACTGACTTGATGCACAGGCTTTGAAGTGGCGGCACATGATCTAAAGGGTAGCTCAGGCTAGATGGGCTGGCAGATGTTTTGATTAGAATTGGTCACTATCATGCAGCCAGTTATTTTTAGATTGCTAAACTAATAAAGGCGGTTTATTAAGGGAGGGGATTAACATGCAGGCACCAGATATCAGTTTGAGTCATCCTATTCATTTCTGCATCGTAGACTGTTGGGTTGGTGGCTGGAGCATGGGACAAGGCAGATGCTGAGTTAGATTTTGGTTGTGATTTTCTAATGCAGGGCTTGTCCTGATTTTGCTACAGTGTCCTGTCCCAGGGCGCAGTGGTGAGAGGACTTACGTGCTGTGTGCAGTGCTGTTGTGGGTTGAGAAGCACAGTGTGTTCCCCTGCTTAGTGTTCCCGGTAAAGATTCACTTATTGAATGAAATATGACGACTGTGGCTGCAGGCAATTATCTTCTTGAGTCTGGAATTTCATACAGTACTTTATATATTTGGTCACTAGCAGGTCTAAGAAATCAACTCATGTAACTTGAACAGTGTTGTTTCCGAGGCTCTCAGAGCTGACAAGAAAATAGTGCTTAATTAAGAAAAACTCCTTAGTGAGTCCAGTATTTGGCTCAAGGCAAATATTGCCAACAATATTTTCTGTCTGTTTTTTCCCCTTTTCTTTCCTCATATCTTAATAGCCTGGGTAGAGAAGCCAGGTGTTGCACAAGTGTAAATCGATGTAGGTGATGCCAGGCGATCCCAGGACAGCTTTGTTTCTTTTGCCTGACCCATCGTCACTGCGGGGCTCTGGGCCAGGCTTCCACTTCCAAATCATTATTCTAAGCTGATAATAATAGTAACTGATGACCTCAGTGATCAATAATGACCTGACCATCAAGCGTGATGTCCCAGCATGCTGAGCATTTTTAGAAAGGTGCTAAATGTTTGTGTTTAGAGTGACTTGAAAATGGAGTTCGCAGTTCCAGAGCTGTCTTGGAGGGAGCTGGAGGGGGGGTATTTTGAGGAGAGTGCTAATTGTCAGACTAACTGCAGGCTAATCGCCTGACACAAGCACTAATAATACTTTCAGGTGTGGGAAGAAAAAGTGTTAATCTCGCAACGACTCTCTGAAGTAATATATAGATACATCATATCCCTTTCTTAAAATCATGATTTTATTAATGGCTTTGCGTGTTTTGCCGTCTTAGGGACACTTTCTTCAACTTAAGAGTCAGTGCCTCTTCAAACAAAATTGCTTTGGGCTTCCTTTCTCATTTTTCTAATTGCATATATATAGAACAAAGCCAAATGTTATTTTATCAAATGTAAGATTGCTTCACACAGCAGTTGATTAACTTGAATTTGTACCCAAGTTAACATCTTATTTGGTTGCTTAGAAAATCTTCATCTATTGGACTTACACAGTGTCATTCTGAAAAGGCTGAGGCAAGAAATGTGGTTGGTTGATTTCCGTGTGACTGGGACTTACTCTGAAAATGCGATTTGTATCTTCGGCTTTCTAGATCCTCCTATGATTGCAGAATCCTTGACGTCAGCAGGAATTTACCATAGTAGAGATCAGGGTTTTGTTGAAACCAGTTCTGTAATGTGCTGAGCAACAGCAGCTCTGAGAGAAATCCTCAGGTTTAGTATGTAAAATGGGTTTGGTGGTTTGGGTATCAGACCTCCAGTTCTGCAAATGCTATCATAGGCAAGTAACAGCGAGGAGTCCCACTCAAAGGGCCTATTCATGTGTGTAACGTTACTCACGTGGGTTGGGGCAGGCAGGAATGGGGCCCAAATTTGTTCTATTCTGTTAGTATAAAGTACCCGCTGCATAAGAGTGTGACTCTAATCCCTGTGAAACTCTGGCAAAACTCTTACTAGGGACAAGGATCTTTGTGTCTGTGTTTACAGAGGTAGTGATGGAATCAGCAGACAGACAGAGGTTTTAATTAGATAAAAAGCCAATTAGCAATTAATGCTGAAAGTAAAAGCCAATACTGATAAAATCCTTAAAACAAATAATTTTCTATGTCTGATTCTCAATAGTGATTCTCTGTTGTATCAGTCAAAGACAACACTTTTATCTAACACTTATTTGGGGATGGTTAATTTGGTATTGGGATTACTTATTGATAAGGGCTGGAATAGGGTTTAGAAGAGGGAGGCCAATAAAGCTGATAGTGATAAATTATCATGAGTCCCCAGAGCTGTGTAATAAAACTGCATTGGGAAATGAAGCAGAACTACAAAGTGCTCTCTGGTTAATTTAAGAAGAAATTGAGTGAAACACAAAGCAATAAATCAGAGCAAGCCAGTCAATGCGAATTTCTCCATGTAAATGTCACTTTAAATCCTATGTAGCAAACACATGTGGCCAGAGAAAGAACAAAATATAGAAATAAAAATGCAGGATGCTTCCAAGTGTTCCCCAAACGCTGAGCTCTCTGGCTAATAAAAATTATGTACAGTAACATAATTCACCACAAGACCTTGTTTAGTGAGTGTGGCCTTTTACTTTACTTGCCCTGGAGTACTCCTACCCCATGCTGTTAAGCTAATTCAGTTTAAATCTCTCTGCCTAGAAAAAAACGTAAATCGTAATGAAATTAAAACTCACTGAGGACACATTAGAGTTAAAGTGTGTCATGGGCTGAGATTATTTAGTTAACGGAGTTTGATGTAATTGTTGACAGGTCATTTATTCATCCTAGTAAATAAAGATCCACGAACTATTAAGAATGTGCATATATAACTAGTAAGACAGTAAAAGGCAATTAAGCAGTCAGTTTAATGTCTTATCTTGCTGGTTGCCCTACAGTTGTTTTACAACTAGGAATTAAAATTTGAAAAGAAAGTTTTCAGTGTCCCTGGCCAAATATTGATTAAGTAGTTGTTTGCTGATGCCATTGTGGCACATAAAAAGGCCAGTGGTTCTGCCCCTTGTTGTTCATCTTCCATTGTTGCTGATTCTTAACCTCGGAGATCAAAGGAGGATCATTTCAGTTTATCTGTCTTGGAAAATCCTTCTTTGCTCCTAAACCGGTATGGATTAATGGCCAAATTGTCTTTAATGAGATGTGAAATTTGAATGGAATCCTTATTTTGCATGGTCTGTTTTATGTATGCACTGTATGCTCTTACAGTTTTGCGGAGGATATTTCTTTAGCATTATTGGATTTGATTTTGTTTTAATCACTTTAGTATATAGTGCATTGAAATGTTACAATTGCAGCAGGTAAAATACAATGTGTTTAACTGAATTTTACTAAAACTCATTTTGTTGCATGTAATCTTTTTGATGAGTGTAGCCTAAAGGGGAAAAAAAAAAAGATTACTTGTCTTTGTATACCAAATCATATAGGAGATAAATAGTCCAGGGCTGCCAATAAAAGAAAGGGAACTTGAGAAGCCAGACCATTCTCCAAATTGGGCTCTCAGTATAAAGACAACACAAACAAGCTTCCAGCATTTCTTTGTGCATTTTCTTCAGTTTGGGTTTTATGGACCCTACTTGCCTCAGTGAGGATAGTTGTACTGTCCCTTCTCAAAAAGGGGAAAGTCGGATCAACCAGGCTGTGCAGAAAATCAAGACTTCTCGAGAATAATCAGTTACCTGTTGCATGGTAAAAAGCTACACTTATTTCAGCAACAGTAAAATATATCCCACAACATCCTCTGTAGAAGAGACTGTGCAATCTGGATGTGTTATGTTGGCTTGTAATTATGATATGAAGTTTCCCGTGAATTGTAAGGTGTGTGCATGCTAGATCCAGGTTCCTCTGCATCCACCTGGCACAGAAATTTAGCTTCAAAAACAGTAGTAAGAAGCCTGGTAAAGCCAGTTATCCTCTCCTGGTTTTGCATTGATTTTTAGGTGCGTGAGCCTCCTCTGCTGTTGTGACAAACAGCAGAGTGAAGGGCTAAGACAGATTTTTTTTTTTAATCATAATTTTCTCATTCCCTCTCTTAAATACCCTCTGTTTCTGTTCTGTTTCGTTATCTCTGATTAAAGTACCAGTCTGTGCATACTTTACAAGTACTCAGCTACTTAAGGAGGCATTTTGTCCTAGAGTAAGAGGTAACATTCCTTGAAAGCATTTTCAATACGAATTTCCCTTAAGTCTGTGAACTCAACTTTTTTGTTTCCATGGAGAGCTGTGGTGAGCACAGTGTTATCCGTGCTACCTTTTGATTTTTTTTTTAATGGATATTTGCCTGGATGTACACTTTCTGCCAAACTTGATCAGTGTTTATATCACACACAAGCCCATATAAGGACCCGTCTTAAGGATTTTTACATTTGTGATATGCCTCATGTTGGATGTCTGATCCAAAAATGACTATGTAGTAATTTCTTTATCAGATATAATGTCACATAGATCACTGTGGTTTGAATAGTATGAGAAATAAACTGTCTGTGGCTGACATTTCTGCAAGCAGACAGCTTATTCAGCTCCTGTCAAATTTTATTCACCTTATATGAGTAGGACTGTTCATGCCAATATAATCGGAATCTCTTCCATGTACCAGCCCAGAGAAGCAAAAGCAACCACAGTTCTTTTGGCAAAACTACTCTGCTTTGTTAAAAATGTAACCAATATATAACCCATATACCCCCTGTGAGGTAGTAGCACCAACCATACTCAGTGTAACCAAATTGGACTTAAAACTACTTTCTGTTTCTGTGTCTTGAGCTGGCTCACGGAAGATGGAGATGAATATAGACAGGTTTTACAGAAACGAGGCTCAGGGGGTAGCAGGGAATGTTTCCACAGAAAATCCCTTTTTACAGGCGATGGTGTGGCAGGACTTCCTTTTTATTTTGACCTAAGGGCTGGTTGTTTGATCTGGTGTGAAGTGCTGAAGGGTCAGATGGATTGTGAGGTGGGGGGATCAGTGTCCCAGTAAATACTCTGACACCTACCCAGCCCCTCCTGTCAGGCTGAGTGGCCAAAAAAAAACCTGCACAGAACTAGCTGAAAGTTAGGTTTCAGCTGGGTTCATGAACGGCAAAATAAGTTGTTTTCAGAAATGGGGTGTTTTGACAGAAAAAAGGGAAGTGAAAATATTTAGCTAAAGAAATTTGAAAATGGAAAGCGAAATACACTGTTTTGCCATTTTCACAATGAAATCCTGAAAAGTACAGATTTTGAAAAAAATATAAAAAATCTCTGGAATTCCATTTACCAAGGTATAAATCAAGATTAACTCCACTGTAGCTGGTAAACTGATGCTGGTGTGTGAGCAAGCACTGGATTAGATAATCAATATTTACATATAGGAAGGGATTTTTCCAAACAACTACTAGCTAAAGAGTGGTGTTTTAAGTGAGTAGAAATCAAATCTTTATGGTGCAGTATTTTGGAGGCAGTCTACAAATTTTTTTAGTAGATTTTTAATACATGTGGTGCAGAGAAAGGCATTGTATGTGCTGACCTCTCTTGCTGCCCGTGGTAGATATTCCCTGCATGGTATACGACTTAACCATGCTCTTTGCCGCTGTCTGTGGAACTGGAAAATAATAGAAGAAAACATTTAGAAACCTATTTAGAAGATTGTACAACAGATGTCACAGTCAGGAAAAAGCCCTGTGGGTTCATCCCTGGTTTAGCACAGTTGATTTGACCTGCTCTCTTTTAAATCAACAGGCTCAAGCAAAAATGCTCAAATATTTGGCAGCTCTACAGAAAACCACACAAGCCTCTGTTGCTTTAGTACCCACAACTTGTTTTTCAAAAAATACAGTTGTTTCCTTTTGAAAAACTTTTAGAAGTAACTGCCTGTCCACCTATTCTGAACAGCACTGAGACTGTCGTGAGCTGCATGTTTTGTGCACCAGGGCAGGTGACCCGGGCCAACCTGCACAGAGCTGGTGCCCCGAAGGGACTGAAGCAGCCAGAAGTATTGCAGGCTCTTGGGACGCTCACAAAATGCAAAATGGCTGCATACAGCAGACATTTTGTTTATCCTTTCGTTTTTTCCTTCTTCGTCTATGTTTAAAGAATTTCTTGATACCAAATTGTATTGTCATTTACATCTGAACAGTCCTGTGCTCTCAGTAAGGGCTATGCAGGTTACTTATAATTGAATTTGGCCCTGTATGAAAGTTTAATTATATTTCAGATTTGAGGGAACACTTTCACTTTCTCAGACTTGGCAACACCTTATAGTGCTAAATGTGTATTTTTGTTGGTAAAGAAGAGATCTGGCATGCCAAGTAAGCATTGTTAAAATACTAGAAGCAGAGCAAATTAAAAAGAGCTGTTTTAGAAAATGGCATTAATTTTTTTTTTAACACATGATTTAGCAAAAAAGTCAAACAAACCCACCTGGCTCTCTGCTGCAAGGAGCTCTGTAACCGATCTGCTCTGTCCTGGTGGGGCGGGTGGCAGTGCTGCTTGCTGCCTCTGATTTCTGGCTCCTCCCTGGCCAGAAGAGGAGGCATGCTCTGTCCCCCTGTACAGCATTCCTCCCCTCAACCTTTGATCCTAATCAACACAGCAAATGAAAATTTCAGAAAGATACCAGTGCCTTAATTCAAATGGTTGTCAAACCCTACACTATGATGGCTGTAAAGACGATTTGTCTCCAAGCTGTTAGAAGTCACTTGGCCAAGGAAGAACTTACAACAAACCAGAATTTAAAGTTACTGTACTTCTCTTGCGTTGGCAGTCGAAAAGATGGAGTGATGATTGATGATATAAATAATTCTCTTAATCTGACATCAGGAACAGACTTATAAGTCCTGGAAGAAGAAATCAGGTACAAAAATTTTGAGTGAGTATTAAAAGAATCCTAACTATATCTAATATCTGAACCCTGATAATGGTAGCTATAAATAAAAAATAAAACACCTCAGAAAAGTGCGGTGAGGGGAAAAAAAGATCCTCCAGGTGATCAAAGAGTGGATGAGGGACTCATCTGTTCTTAATCTTGAGTGTTACCATGCAGAAAAGTCACTCTATTAAAGAAACAGGCCACCTGGGGCTTATTTTTTGGCCACTGGCTAGCGTAGGGAGGATGTAGAATGGTGGGTTTCCCAGGATGGCAAAGGGATGCACTTCTGTGTTGCTCCTCTGTTTTAGCCTCCTTAGTTTTTTGGAGTGATGTGAGTTCCCTTGGGGCACCTTGGGCCCCTTTTGTAGGGCTGGATCCTTAGGTTGAAAGACCCGTTGTGCTTCTCTGAGTGTGAGTTTGGAGCAGTGAGGACAGCCCTGGCGATTCAGGGCGGGGTGCAGGGGTGGCTCCCAGCACAGGTGGGAGCTGGTGCTAAGCCTGTTTCCAACCCAGGGAGTTCCTTGCTCTGCCTTTTTCTTCTGGGAGGCTTGCAAGTGCTTTCCATTATATTTAATGTGAACTTTAGAGCTTACACAGGACTGCTGTGTTCTCTAGGTGGAGATGTGGTCACAGCTGTGCTTTGTAGGTGGTGTTTTGCACTTGGTGACATTCTGCTCTTTGAGTGGATCCCTCCGGTCCCAGTGATTTGGGCTAAAGGGCTTCCCCCCCCCCCCCGACAGCTGGTGCTGCTTTGCTGCTGCAGAAAAGGGGCTGCCCAAGACATCTTTCCATAGGCTTTTACAATCTTCTGACTGGGCTGTAAAGAGTGTGGTTCTGCATCTTTGAATTGGGAAAAGAGATCTTTTTTAACACCCCTTTTGAGAAGGAAAGAGTGATCCTGGTGACTAATGTGTTTATAAGTAAGTGATACCCCTAAATACAAACAAACATGAGAAAAGTGGTTATGGCAAAATTGGTGCTGGAAGAGTTGGCTTTGTTTTGAAGGAAAACTGGCTGAAGTTGGTACAATTTGCTCTGCATTTCTTTCAGTGACTTTCTGGATTGCTTGTGCCTGAAGACAACTGAGATAGGATTGCTCACTCCTCCTCCCAGTTACTGGTCTCTGCCCTTGCCTGGCCATACTGCCCGTGAGCAGGAAAAAGCTGCTGTTTCCTGATTTCTATGCTTTCCTTAATTTCCTCCCCCCTCCATGCCCTACCCTTCTGTGCATTCTGACAGTGCATGCAGTGGAGAAGGGGCTGGGAGTGCAGGAGCTGTTTCTCTGTCAGATGATCCTGTTAGGTTAAATTTTCAATTTTCTCTTTGTAACTGTATGGTTGTTCCCCCCCAGCCGGTGTGAGTTTTGCAGAGTTTTTTTTCCTTTTTTTTTTGTTTGTTTTTTTTGGTGGGATTTTTTTTTTTGGTTTTTTTTTTTTTTTTCTTTTTTGGAGTTTTTGTTTACTTGTTTGTTTTTCTTTTTTTCTTTCTGTTAAATTTGGAACCAATGATATTTTCCTCCCTCAATGTTATCTCGAAATGCCTGAGGTCCGGGAATCAAAAGTGCTATAAGGTTCAGATGCCATAGTTCATCTGCTGAAACTGCAGATCCAGATGGAAAGACTTTTTAGAACAAATGCTTTGTGGCTAGGAATGGTTGCAGCCTGTCCTTGGAATCCAGCCCTTGGGGTTGCAGAGTTGGGGAACACTAGGTGTTATTTGTAGAGGGGCCAATAGCCCATGATGTGCAACACTCAGCTGAGCAGAGAAATGCTGCAAGCCCTGGCACAGAGCAGCAGATGGGTGTGTTTTGACAAAATGGTAAAGGCTGCGCACCTTTATTTTTAATACTTTTATTACTATTGTTTACAACTAAAGCAGATCAATAGCTATTGTGGTCTGGGATTAAGGTCATGAATTCAGAGGTGTTGCCTCAATTTATGTTGAGGCTCTGAGCCACAGTGTGCTCACTGGAATACAGTAACTATTGATACATATCTTTTGCTGGTTTTGCTGGGTCTCCCATGAATACCCTGCAATTTTCTGAAATATGTGGTGTGGAAAATCTATTCAATAATACAAATAATCACTGGTTCTAAGAGAGTATTTGATGCTTGAAATTTATGTGGTTGTGACTGGGCATGCAAGCCCTGCCCTGGTTTCTCTTCTACAACTTGGTATTGCTGTTGCACTCACTAAAAACTTACATTTTCTGGATAGCTGCTTAAAACATTTTATTTCTTTTAAAATTAGATTTATTTTTTACTAATGTTAAAATGGAAACATGGACTGAGCAGAAAAAGGAAACAAAAATCATGCCTTTATTATTCTTTTGTTGTATATTGCCAGTATTTATGGTTTAAAACTGTAGGTCTCAATCTTTATTCAAGAGAATGCATTTCTCAGTGGTGGGATTTTGTGCTACACAGGCTGATTAAAGATGAACTATTTTGGTTTGGTTTTGAACTTTTATTATATGAAATCTGAAATTTCTTCTATAAACATTCTTCCTGACAAAGAGAAATTGTACATCAACTTGGACATCAAGTTATGAGCCAAAAAACTGAGGAGCCAGTTGCAATGGATACACTGGCTTGGTCTTGTTTACAGGTCTTAAAGAAAAAAGCTTTTAGATGTGAAGCTGCAGTACAACTTGCAGTAAGGCACAATCTGATTTCTAGAGTTGTTGAAACAAATAATTTTCACTGACTTCTTGAGTTTCTAGAAAAAGGGTATTGTTGCAGTCTGTTCTTTAAACAGTAAATTTAGGTTTTGGGTTGTGTGTTTTTTGTTTTTTTTTAACACCCTTGATTCCTCTAATAAATAGTGTCAAACAAACATGTGAGATTCTTCATAAATCTCAAAAAAGGGCTATTGAATGTAATAGCAATTCTTGCATTGTCTTAAATGAAATTTAGTAAGACCTTAAATAGAAAAGTTTTTTTTCTGTCTCTTTTTTTTTTCCCATCATTTTTTTCCCCCCTCTCTCTTTTCCTTTCCTCGAGGGAGAAAAAGTTTTGAGTTTTTCTGAGGAAACAGGAATTCTAGCATTCCTGGGCATGAGAGGAGAATACTGATTTGAATCAGGCAGAGAGCAAGCAGGTGCTGAGCATGTTCATTGCTTAACCCCCTGCCCTGCTCCTGCATCCCGGCCTGACCCAGCGCACAGACCCTGCAAATAGCAGCAAGTTGCCAGATGTTGGAGATGTTTTCAGTAGAGTGATTATTCACCAGGTCTCGTCTACAACCGGGGAGTTCCTACAATGGTTGTGTTTCATGTTTAAAGCCCGGTTGGATAAGCCATTGGGGACAGTGTTGGGGGAAAATACTGTATTTCTGAGGACAAGGGCTGTCTGTTCTGTTGCTGACTGCTGTGTGTCTTTGCAAAAAGTAATACAAAAATTTAACAACTAGAGTAGATTGCATGAAGGGGAAAGATGTCTTTTTTTTTTTTAATGAATAGAAAAGATTTTATGGCTTAGAAACAGTACACCCTAAAGAGAGGTGTGTTTAAAAGTTAAGACTCGAAAGCTTTTGTCTGGAGAATAATACGCTTGGTGTAAAGAGCAGCACAATGGAAGTCTTTTCTTCTAGTTATGTATGGACGAGCATCAGTCAGCCAAGGAAGAACTTCAAAGGCCAAAGTGAAAACTTGCTAGATTCTTTCTTTCCTGACAGGTTCTTCTTGAGGTAAGATGGGGAGAGCTGTTTGAGCTGGGAACTGGCACTCTCCTCCTGCAGCAGAGGAGGTAATAAATCCTGTGCAAACTGAGGTACCCAGCTTCAACTATCTCTGTCTCCAGTTGATTTGCCTTTTTGGATGTTACTAAACTATTCCATCTCATGAGAATTTATTGCTTATTCATAAAGAGGTCTTGAATTCCACTTCTGCCTTGGTGGGAAGGCACCATGCCAGAGGGAAGGGGAAGATCTATTTCTCTGCCTCCAAAAAAATACTCATTATTTCATATGCTATAATTTGCCTCTAAGGTAGAAAAATAGCTCCAATGTGTTTTCATATAAATAGTCCAAGGATATAACTGCTGTACACCAAAAAGGCGACCAATCTTCATGTCTGCAAATATGTATGCAGAGTGTCAGGGTTTGTAAAGGGGATGCTCATGTGATAGGAAATAGAAATTCCAAATAGCATCCATCTTCAACATGACTTTACATCACCATTTCATTTTATGAATTTTAAAACCTTTTTTTTTGCCTAGGAGGTTATTTACAGGATGTTAAATGCTTCAGTCTAGAGTCATTTATCTAGTTTTAAAATGGATTTAAGCAGCAGTGTTAGTGTTACCTTTGAAGCTGTGTTCTGGAGGCATGTGAAGAAGTGACTGCTACTTTAGTGGACTGTGTGTGTCACACCAGTCTTTGTCAAAGGCAGAGACACAACAGAGAAACCAGAGGATGTCTGATGGAGAAAGCAGCTCTTCTGATTTCCCAAGACCACAAAGTAGAGCACTCTGAACCACAACCCTAAATTATGTTGGTGCTTCTGCTGATGCACACAGGGCCATTCACTTTCTGGGGGGTGGGGTAGGGAAAGCCAGGCATCATTTGGCACAAAAGAAATATTGCAGTATCTTGGCTCTAATACTTGAGAAATGCTTGTATAGGCAAGTGAGTAACCCCCCTGCCAGCCCTCATCCACAAGCAGGGTATGAGCATCAGAGAGTGCCACTTGTGCTGCCACAGACCCCGTGACCAAGCAAAGCGGTGGGAGGAGAGCCCTGAGTCACCAATCTCATGAAGCATAAAGCAGTTTTTCTGAGGTTCAGGGAAGGCTCAGGTAGTCTGTTCTCAAAGCACATTTTGTGTGAGTCTGTATTAGGACTTAAATGCCGCATGGAGGAGACTGTGGGGTTTTGTGTGTTTTCTCTGTATTCCTCTCCTGATCATCCAGCTGTGCCAGACTTAAAATTTGAGTCCCTTTTCATGACAGCCCTCATTCAGTTAGCTATGCATTAGGCAGGGAAGAAGAACCAGTAATTATGAACGAGCTGGCAATAGCATGTTCCAGTAACTGTTTCATAGTGTGTTTGAGTTGATGGCTTCAAGAATGGAAAATAAGTCTTTGGGATGATGTGGAAGATCTCTGTTTGCATTCTCTGTCTTTTGGCTCAAGCCCGTTGTACGTGCTCAGGCATCCTTGGCTTCAGTCAGGCTGTTTAGAGGAAACAGGGTTTCTGTGAGGGCTAGTTTGAAAATAAACAATTTGCCCACAAAAGTAGCAGTTGTGATGTTTGCTAGGAATGCACTGCCTGACTTAGCCCACAGACTCTGTCTAGGTGCTTTGAAGCCATCAGCTGAAGATAACAGAAAAGGCAGCTTAGGGTTGGCTGGTTGAAATTTCCCGTGCAAGGGTTTGCACACCTATTGAGGAAAGCTTCTAAGGAAACACTCTGTAAGTGAAAAAAATGTGTGACCACTTCATTAATGATTTCAGGTGAGTTCACCTTCATTGCTGAGAGAGTTTCAGTAAGCAAAGCAAAGGAGTGTTTCACAGAACAGATATGTGCAGCTGTGGAAAATGGTAATTTGAAATTATGATACTTAATAATAAGTTTCAAATGTGCAATACTGCAACTGATTTGGTTAGTTTTTTTTGCTTTCAGCATAGTGCAATGCCATCTAACTCTCTGAAAATCAAGTATATGAACAAACACAATTAATTTTATCTTTCATTTTGGAAAAAGGGTGAAAGAATAATTAAGATTTAGAGCTAAAAATGGGATAACAGACCTGGATTTAGCAGAGTTTTCAGCAGGATTTTAGTTTTTCAAAAGTAAAGGAAGAGCATTTTGGATTCTGGTTCTGTTGTGAGCTGACAGTTTTAGACCATTAGTGGGAATTGGATAATAGTCCTTGTTTTGCATGAACTGTACAGAGTTTAAAACATATTTGGGAAATGAGAGAATTTGTTTCCTACTTGCATGGAACATTTTTAGACTCTTGCAATATGAATATAACATTTTTGACCATGATAATGTCTCTATATTCTCATCTCCAAAGTACTTATTTTTATAAAATAATAAATGTGTTTTGACTTCCCTAGTGGAAAAGTACTAGGTAGATTCAGGGTATTATTCTTACCCCATTCCTTCTCCAAATTTAAACCACACCCGATTTGCTAGAGATTGAGGTAGGGGGAAGTTGACGACTGGGAGGGATTCTTATTTTAGTGCCACTTTTCATCAGATGTTCATAACTCATGGAGTGTCACGGGCAATTACAGATATCAAAATAGAATAAAAACGTGAAAATTCATCTGAAAAGTTTCTGCTACACAAATATTCAGGAGGCATTTGGGCACTTACCTGCCTCTGTCCTTGATTGCATGGGAAGAGAACTGGGTAAAGAGCTCAGTAGCAGGTTCAGTACACTTGTATTCAGCTGCCATCATCTCCTTTTTCCTGTATGTTTCTGTAGTTTAGTAAAAGAACAATTTTAATCTCCTTTTTGGTATGTTTTGTTAGGTTGCAAAGAGGAAACCAACATAATCTGAGATATTGACTTAATCTAATTACTCTCGTGGAACAATAAATAATGGACTGAGGCATTACAAATTTGTACTTCATGTTGATTTCCTAATAAACTGAAAGGAAATAGTGCCACAGTATAGAATATGATTTTAGATCAGATTCTGGACCTGGCATCAAATTTGATGCTTGCTGGCATCAAATCAGAGTAGTTCCTTTGTCTAACTCCCTTGATTTCCAGCAGTGTAACAGAGATCTCAATCTGGCTGTATGGATAATTCTGTAGTTTCAACAACAGAGGACTTTTTGCTGAGCAAGGGCATGTAAGATGTGCTGCCAGATATTATCTCTGTTGAAAGGTCAAGTTATTTTTTTGATTTTTCTTTAAGAATATTAGTTGCTGTTTATAGATAATCTCACTCTATTTAATAATATAAACCAAATTATGGAACGAATAATACCGTGATTTGGGGAAAATTTGAAAGACTTCTGATTGCTTTTAATGCAGCTTCTGTAATAAGGTGGTATAGCACACTTTAATCTGATGTATGTGTCTATTGATATTAGTTTCCTGAATGTATTGTTAAGAAATATTGCAAGTGTTAAAGAATGATGCTCTGTAACTTCTGCTTGTTGTGTGTGTCACTTTTCACACACACAAGTGTACAGATGTGCCCTGCAGACACATGTAAACTGTGAAGTTGGGGCAGAGCAATGTCTTACCAACCACGTTGCTTTTGCAGCCAGAAGAAAATCATATACTTGGTACAAAAGATAAATTTGTAACTATTTAAGCAAAGCTGTACCTGCTTTTATTAGTAAAAAGATGTAAATGGAGGATTTTATGCATATTAAGGAGTGTTTCTTTTGCTGCTCAGCGGTCTTGCTGTCAGCAAAGTCTCCAAATTAAAATAAAAAAACAAACAACCCACTCCAACCCTTGAGTTTCAAACAAAACCCAATCCTCTGAATATGCTCTGTGTGGTGGACAATTTAGTAAACTAGGTTATAACCTCAAGATGCTCCTCTGGCACTCCACCATGTGAACACTGCTAATATCCTTTGAATTACTTTGTGCTATTGTCTTTCTAAACACTCTTTGGAGGTTGTGCTGGTCTGGAGATCTCAGAACTATTTTGTGCTGGGAAGATACGAGTCCACTGAACATGAAACTCAGTCAAATCATGACCATTATGGCAGCATCTTGTTCTGAAGAAAACAAAAGGCTACATAAAATCACTCATTTCAATATTTTGCAGAACTAAATATTTTTTTAATTATTTTTAAATTTTGTTTCTAATTTTTAACTTTTTACTCTTAGAAAATGCAGGTTAAAGACCTGATTATTTTGTTATTATTGATTTCGAGACAAAGTGAATGTATTTAAAAGGAATTTTTCCCTGAAGTTTTCTACTGTTGTGACATATTCAGATTTCTGTTAACTAGAATGAAAACAAATGTCAAGGTGCTCAACTTCGGTGTGGATCAGGGTTTCTCTCTCCAAAAAGTGTCCTTTAGAGGGCTGACTGAGAAGAAATGTCAGAAACAATATTTTCACTTTATTTTTTTTTCCCCCCAGACACTGGTTTACACAGGTCAGTTAGTCTGTGGGATGTGCAGAAGTTGGCAGCCTCTTTTAGGATGGACAGAATCAATTTTTGTGGTGGCTGTTTCCCGCAGCGATAGCAGGCACCAGAGCTGGCAGGAAGGACCTGGAGTATTAGCTCTGAATCCACCGGCTGGGACAGTCCCTCAGAGTAAAAGAGGCTGTCCCAGTGAACAGTAGAGTACTCGTTTTTACTAGAGCAACATATTTTGCCCGCCTGTGAAGTGTTAGTTTTGAGCAAATTTGATCTGTCACTTAGCTTAAAAAAAAGTGATTTATGCAATAACTGTAATGCTTTTTTCAGTTTGTTTTGCAGACTTTTGTTAATTTATAATCATAGGAGCTGTTCAGGGAAATAGCAGAGAGCTCAACAGCAAAGCAGTTAATTAGAGCTGAGCAGTGGTTTGAAATAGGGACATGAATATTAATTCTTTTGAAGCTGCTTGACGTATAAGCTGAGTTTGATTGGGGCTGCTTCTTTCTGTCTCTGCTTTTAGCATTCTTTCATTTTTTCATTCCTTTGTCCACTTGACACACAGTCCCTCTAAAGTGGTTTTGCAGAAACTGTTGGCATGGTCCCTGAACGGTTTTTCCATGGAGTAAGTTGCTCCCCCAATGTATAGCCTGACTTTTAATTAAAAGATTTGTCTACACTGTTTCAAACAGATGAAGAAATAGCTGTTGGTGTAAAGGTATGGGTGGAAAGATGGTTTTTGGTGCTGACAGTGCTGAGCACCTCTGTGGCTTTTGGATGTCGGGGATAAACAGGTTTATGGGAAGAAGGAGGTGTAGTTTTTTGCATTAGGAAGATTTCTGGGGCTGCCAGAAGTTTTCAGTGTGGTTATATTCAGTGCCATTGAAATTTAAACACAGGCTGAGAAAATAGTTTTGTTTATTAACTCAAATTATGGGTTCTGTCAGTCTTCTGCGGGGTGCGGGGGGGAAGGAAAGAAAGGTGTAACTTTAAGCACACACTGATTTGTTCTTATTACATAACAAAAGTCTATTTCTTTATCATGTTATCATTCAGTTAATAAAAATTAGCTACAATAACAGCATCAACTTAGAAACCCCTCAAAGTCCAGGGGATTTTCTTTCACAATGAACATGAATACTGTTCAGAAATACAAACAGTCAAAGGATAACTTTAGGTCTGAAAGAGAAACCTGGCAAGGGTAATTGAATAAGCCTGGATCTCCTGAATATGTCATGGTGAGTGCAGTCAACATGTCATAATTAGGTTTATTGAGGGCCATTCCAACAATCTGCTTCTATTCTTCCTGCCTTATTGTCCACAGCTAGGCAAATAGCCAGGGGACAAAAGGAATCAAGTGCTGACAAAACATGAAAGAGGAAAAAGATTTAGCTGCTTTTATCAAAGAAACTGAGAAGGACTTTGTGTAAATAAAGTAAGTAACTGGCCATCCTGCATTTAGGCAATGCCGTTTTCATTAGAATTAATTCTTGACATATTGGAAAGGTTCCAAGGGAAGGATTTCTACTTCTGACAAGTTTAATTTGTAAATTAAAAACAGTTGGTTAAACATGAGCTGCCATCAACAAAACTTAACTAAAGCCATACATGGTCAAGTCCTAAGCAGGTGAAAAAGAGAATTACTTTGAAAGCAAAGTATTCCCCAAAATTATGCAAATTTTTATTACTTCATAACAAATGTTTTCTATTGAGACCTTCAGCAGGATAGCTGTTTGGAAATTTTCTTTGGATCCTGTTTATTTTGCTCTTTAAATCTTGTTAGCTTGCACAGCACTCCCTGCTTGTTATTTATGGTTGATCAGCAAAAGTGGCCTCAAGGTTTTGGGATTTTCTGGGGGCTAAAAGGTGGGGGGAAAAAAGTAGGGCTTATGTATACGCGTGTGCTTTGGGTAATAAGTGGAGAAGAGCAGTTTCAGGTGAGTTCCTCCTGCCTCTCCTTTAACTATTGAAATGATGGTGATGTTTTGTTGGAGCATAGGGACAGATGAAATATTTTCTGTGATTCACAGCTGGTAGTTTGATTAAGACCAGCTCAGTGCTGCAGTCCTGGGCTGGGAGCTGCTGGTGGAGCTTCTGCTGAAGTCAGTGGGAGCTTCTTGCTGGCTTAATGGGACTGGAACTGGTCCCTCTGGGCTGAGAGCCTGGGATAGATCACATCATGGCATGTGCTTTGGGGTCACACCAACGGTCTTTTAAGATTAAAGAATTAACATATGGCCACATTTTCATTCTCTTGTACAGCTTCTAATTTTCCTTGAAGATGGTTGTATTGTATGTGTGAAAATTAGAT
>NW_020897730.1:5866041-5935339 GCF_003984885.1 Neopelma chrysocephalum
ATCCTTTTCTGAAGAACTTCAGAATGTCTTAAAATTAAATAGGAAGGCTGAAATTTATAAAATAAAAATTCAGTACAGAAAACCTTGTAAAATGTATCAAAAGTCTTTTGGTGCCTCCTGGGACTCTGTTCAGTTAGAGCTAGAGGCCTTGGGAGAGCTGTCCTGCAGAGGAGCTGGAATGAGGACAGCACAGTTCAGTTTATCTGAGTGCTTTCCCATAAATTTCAGTTTTGCTGGAAATTCAGTCTTTGAGTTTATATGTTTTCTAAGACCCGATTTGCTTTTCAGTTTCAGTGATTCAGTGATCTTTTAAGTTTTTAAAAAACAAACAAACAAAAAAAGAAAGTGGCTCAGTTTCATTGCTCTTCCATCCACAAACTTCCTGGACTCTGAAAGAAGACCTGAAGGTTTTGATGAAATGTCCCAGCAGCAGGTAGGTGTTGGGCAGGGGATGAATGAGGATGTTCCCACCTGCACTAGTCTCTGCATACAGCCCAGGAATGGTGCTCTCATGGACGTGATGTCCTGGAGAATAATTTGGCTAAACCATAATACAATTTGTATTGGGAACTCTGTATTGTTGAGTATGGTGTGATGAATGCATTGATACAGGTTTAACTACTGGGTTTCAATTAATTATTGAAATGGGCAGTAGATCACTCTTGGTAGCAAAGACCAGATTCTCAGTTTTGGGACTCTCTATTTCTGTATGTAGTACATAGATGGTAGGGGAATGCTGTTCGTCCAAGTTTTAGTTGGCTACTTTCATGCAATTCTCTGAAGATTAGATAGTGATTATTAAACTCTACAGTATTTTCATTCTTTTTTTCTTTTATATATGCATTTTATTTTTCCCTTTTTCTTTTTTTTTTTTTGTTTAGTAACAATAATATACCAACTGTCAGTAATGAATTACTTTGTACAGGATTTAGTACTGAAATTGTAGATAATAAAAAAAGCTGGACAATTAGACTTTGAAGTGTGATGGTTAAGCTCTTTCAATGACATCTAAAACCAGAAATAATGCTGAAAAAATTACAAAAAGCAGAGAATCGTTGAATCCAGTTATTACAAAATGGTCTTGTGGTGTTTGACACAAAACTTCCAGGGAAATATTGTCCAGGAACACACATGCCCCAGGCAGTACTGGATGGACAGCTAATTGTAGAGGGCTAGTGGTGGTTGTGTTCATATCCCTCTCCTGTGTGAAGTGGCTTGTATCTATGAATGGCTCTGTTCTGCTTTTTATCAGTAAAGAACTTGTGTAGTACAAAACATTAAGAAATCCAATTGCTTATGTTTTAAATTTTATGGTGATTCTTGATAATTCAATAATGATAATCACAATAATAAAGGGTCCCTTTGCTTCACGAAATATAGCAAATTAGCTATTTTTATGGTAGTGAATATGTAAGATGACTATTATTTTTCTGTTTGTCCATGATTAGGCTATTCTGGAACAGTTATTATCATAACACTAAATATGTTTTATGTACTGATAGAAGCTGGAGCGACAGATCAGACAAAATGGAGAGTCAATTTAATAGAGAAATCCATTTTTCCCCCCTTTTAATGTTTTGTTAGGTTTTAATACATAAGGGTAAAGCAATTTTACCTAAATTTGAAAGATGGAAAACATCTAAATTATTTCTTGTATTAGGTTGATTCTCAACAGGTTCCAAGTGGAAAGTCTAGGTATCCTTGTTGGAGACTCATGCATCTAACTTTGCATATGTAATTTATACATTATAGTCAGGAATTATAATTGTGACACTTTGCTGTATTTCTAGACTGTGTGCTCATGAGTAAGAGCAGTTGAAGATCTACACAAACTGCAGACACTATTGCACTGCAAGTCAAGAGAGGACAGTCCACATGTCTGGTGTTTGTTTCAATAATGTAAGAATTATGACAATTGCCGTGTGAGTAGGTTTGACTTGTTAGCTTTACCCTCACGGGGAGTCAAAATGTAGGTCTCAGCTCCTGTAATGGCACCGTAGTGCCTGTCGTGGGTGAGACTGGGTGGTGAGGACGGGCCGTGCCGGCTTTGGGACTCCCTGCTGTCTGTATCTGAGCCTCATCTTTGGCTTGTGAAGCAAACAGACCTGGTGGCACCAGGCTGGACCTGCTTCTCTGGTTCTCTGAGGCTGTGGTGTGGAGGAGACTGCTTGTGAGCTGGCCAAGCAGCCAGTCTTCAGCCTGGAGCAAATTGTCTGGAACGACTTTGCCGTCTCCAGCCCTAAGCTTGTGCCATGTGTCAGGCTGCTGCTCAGCCCCCTGTCCCTGCAGCTTTGCTCTTAAGTGCATGTGGGAAACATTCATGTTATATGAGTGGAGGTGATGTATAAATGACTATTTCTACATGTGGTGTGACGCAGTTTCACTTCTGATGCTCTGCTGAGGCTGGTGTTGCGAAGGTGTCATCTGTGCTGTGATTTCTAGAAGAGGAATTCAAATGGGGCAGAATGTTTTAAATGGTGTAAGCTAGCCTAATGTACAGAGCTGTCTGTATTTGAAGAAGAGTGAAACTAATAATCTGAAATACGGAAAATATAGGAAAAATAAATTAGCTAATTTTTTTTGAAAATTTGATAGAAAATACAACACTTCTGAAACAGAACAGCATCAGGCATTAGAGGAACAGTACAACCTCGGTGGTGTTTGATGATTAATTAAATAAATCTGAGTTAATCCAGCATTTCAAGGGACTTGACTAATGTTAAAGCAAGATTGCAAATCAGGCTGGCTCAAAAAACCACCCAAATTTCAGTAGGTTAAATTAAGACAGTACAGTTGAGCAGTTTCCTAGCAGGCTGCTCAACATATGGCTTTATGTTCTGAAAAACAAGCAATTTAACTGTGCTGCTGTTGGCACTGAAACTTCAAAATCTCTCCTGTCCCTGTTCTCAGCTGATACCTTTTTGTTCTTCTCTTGCTTATTTTTCATTACTGTGCTACTTCCCTCCACAAATGCACGATGCTTTTCCAGTGTTTGTCAGTACTGAGTTTCCAGCTGGATGTTTAAGGTCAAAGTTCTTCACGTTCTGGTGAGTAATAAAGATTCTGATCTGGGATTGGGGTGATGAGTGCTCTTACTGAGCAAGGCAGAGGTAGGGTAGCAGCGAAGGAGCAAAAAAAGAAATCCCAGGAAGTGTTGGTAGGGGAAAGTCTTGTGACAGGTTGCACATGGAGTCAGGCTCGAGGGGGTGCAATATTAATGAGAGAACCTTTTTGAAGAAGTGGCGCTAAAAATATGGTCTGTGTTTTTCTGGGCTGTTTGTACCCCTACAACCTTCTTAGTTATGGGAGATATCAGCACAATTCTTGGTGTGAATGCACTTATAAAGCACTTTTACACTGTTATGAGTATAGCTAATCCGCTTTCATGGGGGGATAACTTTTCTGCAAGAAAACAACCTTGTATTTGTTAAGTAAGTTATTATTTCTGTGCAAAGAGAAGGCTGAGTCTATAAATAATAAGTCAGAATTTATAAAGAGGACACCTGTGAACTTCTTGTTTCTGTTCACTTGCATTGTGGCTGTAATTGCATTACAATATATGTTAAAGCTTCTCATTTCAATTTTATATTCTTGCCGTTTTAAAGAGAAAATAGAAGACTCCATAGGCAGGATTAAGAAGCTGAGTAAGTTTTCTTAGTGCAGCTTCATAGGTTTCAAATAAGCAAAACTAGCCAGTCAACCAAACAAAATCCCCAAGTACTGGAATTTATAACAAAATATTGGAGACGTTTAAGCAATTAAGAAATTTGAAAACCCACACATTTTAACACAGTAGTGAATGCATTAGGAAAATGTAATTAATAATAATTTAAGTATAGAGTTTTTTACTCCCTAGGCACTAAAATGCAAACTACTGAACATGCTCTGTCTCAGAAAAAAATAAGCAAAGTTAACTTGCCAATTCCTTTTCTTTATTCCTTATTGCACAATTAGGGAGACTTATTTTTTTTAATACCTCTGGAAAGAACTGTATTAAAACAATTTGTCTTTGGTCTGAGGGTGAAAGTTTAAACCCCAAAGTTTTTTTTTTTTATGGAAGGAACAAGGAGTTTGGAGCAGAGGCTGGACCTCAGCATTTTGCAAAGGGTTAAGGGCCTTATGAACACAATAGGATGTTGGTGCTTTTTTAACACATTCAGCCATACTAACTTATTTTCTGTTGTGGGGATGTTTGCGTTGTTTTTTATTTGTTTACTCTTGTTTGTTTGAACTAATCACCACTTAAGTAAAAGCCTCTCTGCCTGCCCTGCCTCCTCTTCACCCAGCATTTAGCCATGGTGACCAGTCAGGCATAAAAACGTGCTTATCTGCAAATGAATGGCAGCTCTTTGCTTCATTAAAGCCTCTTTCTCTTTTGGCACTCGCATTGTGACCCTTTGATATTAATTCAAAGGGCAATTAAAGAATGCGGCCCATCTTTGAAGTAAAGCATTCAGGGCAAGGAATGGGATGAACCTGGGACTCTGATGGACTGTGCACATTCAACAGGCCTTTTCAAGGCAGTTTGAAGTGACTCAAAGAAAATGGGCAGGAGAAGGTCAAAGAGAAAAAAGGGGCTAAAGAAACAGTCTGTATTTGTTCGAAGTATTAGCCAAGCAAACTGCAAATAGCAACAAAATGAAACAGTTAATAGAGCAGCCAGACAGAGGCATGTCAATCACTTAACTTGAACAGCATTGGGCTAACCAAGGCTTCAGTCCACTGTGTTATCTAATTATCTTGGGAAAGCCAGTAGCTGGAAGTAATAGTATTGTATTTCTTTCTGCTTACTGCTCAGAAAAGGTGATAAATACTCACAGCTTCATAATTATTCAACATATATACATAAAGAGTGGTGGGTTGGTGGATTGTAGGCAAGCCGCTAGTAGAAAACCAACAAAAAACCCTTCTCGATTAACCTGAGATGCAGAATGTGAGCATTAGCATGTTTAAAAATCGTGTAAGGGTTTGCATATGGAGCGATCTAAGGCATGCATAGTTTCCTCTGGAACAAACCTTAAAGACAAACACATTTACCAACCTAGGAGACTCGTTTTTGCTCTTTCCTCCAAATATAGTTTTAAACCACATATAATGTTAAGGGTCAGACTTTAAACCACAATAAACAATGAGATTAAGAGCCAAGGCTGCAACTCTCCTTACTTAACATATGCTGTTGTACCTAAGTGATGTAGCACACATGGTATGAGATTCCTGCCTTATTTTGCCCTAACAGGGTAAATTAAGGACAAAGTTTCACATTTGCCTCACAATTTTCTTTGTATTGTTGGTTAAATCATCCCCATGGGGCTTAATTTTCCACTGTCCTGAATTTGCACGTTCAAAACAAATACATGATTTTATTTCCCCAAATGAATGCACCCCAAAACAGGCATATTTTAAGATCCCGGCATAAGAAAAGATTCCTGAGCTGATCTTCACAGTTACATTACACTGTCAAATTATTGAAACAAGGAAATAATGAATTTTCAATGTGAGAAAAGTACTCTGGCCTTGATCCAACTGATGCAGAGAATTATGTAATAAGACAAAACGTGAACAGAAGCGTGTGGCAAGAACCATCTTTAAATAAGTGAAGTTTTACAACATTACTGAACTACTTGCATCTCGATGGTGCTTTTTTGTTTGTTTGTTTGTTTGTTTTTTTGTCTGTTTGTTTTAACGTGAATGGATTTTAATTTGAAAGGGTGGCTGTTGCTTTGTACATGCAAAATCGTCTGAAAAGGTTTGCGTTTGTTTGAAGATGCTTCTGCATCACCTTTGTGTAAATGTAACTTCAGTCTCCAGCCCCATCCTGTTCGGTGGGATCCCACTTGTGTTAATAAGCCCCAAGCTGTGTAACAAGATTGGGTGGTACTTTTGGGTTTATTGGTATTACATGGTAAAGAATTTGTAGCAAAAATTGCTCTACACACATGAAATGGACAATATACAATATGACTTAACGCATGTTAAAAAAATACCCCATCAACAGCTGGTAATGGTTTACTGTGGAGGAGAAGGAAGAAATAATTTTTTGTTGCTGTTGTTGAGAAAACAAAAGCATTGGCACAGTCAAAAAAAATCACTTTTGTTGAGATCTTCCATGCTAAATTTTAACCAGAGGGACTTTTTTTTTTTCCCTGGCTGCATTGCACCCTCCTTTGAACTTCAGTCTAACAAATAATCTAAAAGACTATTCAGTGTGGTTGTGCTTGTATGAAGGGTTCTGCCATCATACAAGAAAAAATATCATCTTTTCTTTTATAGTGGCCACTGTATTTTCTCTTTTAGGAGCAGAAAAGAAGAGGAATTCTTGTATATGCTAGGCATAGAATGATTTCAAAGCTACATAGTAATAGAGAAAATGGCACTATGTGAAGACTTCACTGTCTAAGAATTCCAGCTGGAATAACTGTACAGAACCAATGACCTTTGTTTTGTATGGGTCCCTCCTGATGTCCATAGGGTTTTATCTATAGTCTGTTGAAGTCAAAGCCATAAATTAAATTTGTTTGTCTTTAAAAGGTTCTCCCCTTACAAGAGGGATAAGGCTTTATAAGGATCCTTCTGAATATGTCAAGACTGACAAAGTCTTATTGCATTGGCTGAAAATAGAGAGGGTTTCTAGAAGGAGCATAGAACCTTAGCTGGTGCAAGATGCCTTGCCCATGTCTCCAGCTGGACTTGGACCAGGATCCACGGCAGTAACAGTCCTGACTGGTGTAGTTCACTAGCTGGTCTGTTTTCATTGTTTCTCTCTTTTGATTTTAAGCTGTTTCAAATATTATCTAAACTTCTTTCTTCCACTGCAAACGAAAAGTGCTCTGTTCTCACTCCCTTGGTAGATGCATTTGCCCAGGGCAAGGAAGGTTAGCGCGTGTCCCAGAGGGGTGGTTCACTCTGTTGCTGGATGGCATACCAGTTTAATAGGCTCTGCCAATTTAAAATTTGGAGCATAGAACTGCAAAAGGAAGCAATAGTCTTCACATTGCAGATGGAGCAAAGGAAGGATGGCTGGAGGGAGTCAGCTGAGCTAGGAAAAGAAAACAGAAAGCACTGAAGTCCCATGATGTGCATTATCTATTATGTCAATGTACAGTAAACAACTTGGGGTTTGAATACCCTGTTCTGTGGAAACTTGGAGAGTTTGGATATTTGCCCCAGTCTCGTTTGCAAGAGTTTCAGGGAGCTTTGCTGCCTCCTTTGATTTTGGTTTCAAACCAAGTGAGCCCTGCCTGCAGCATGCATTGGTGGGACAGATGCTGCAGGCAGGGCCTTGCCTGGAACAGATCTTGTTTCTTTGCTGCAGTTGTCTCGACCCATGGTTTAGTCCTACAAAAGTCTGCCCAACTGCCATCAGACCCCAAGCCCTGAAAAGAGCAGTCCAAAACCCACATTGTTTGGGGTATGTTCTGTCCTGGTAGGTCTCTTCAGACATGCACAGGGATTTAATAAAAATCCCAACCTTTGATTATTACTGCTTGCCTGATAGGGTTTCCTGGGTGCTGTGTGTGTGACTGAGTCCCCCATGTCTGTGAGGCGAGTGTGCTTTGAGCCTGGATGCTGCCCTGGGCCCCTCTTGATTGTCAGCCAAGGGACCTGAGATGTGGGGTGAATACTTGGGATGCACCCCTCAGGGGTCAGTGGGATGCTTGAAAGCACGAAATTTCTCATCTGGCTGTTCCACCACCCCAAATTGGAGTCTAGTTTATCTGTGGCAGGAAGAAGTGGAACTTGAGTGTGTTTTCTGTGAAAGTGGCTTCTGTCTATCCTTGTTGGTGCAAGTCCCTGATGTGTTCCTGGCCTTTGATTTCTTCAGCGAGTGTTGGTTGGTGCTATGTGGGTTTTGCTTTTTAAATGCAAAACTTAATTTTAAACTGCATTTTCTTGGAGCTTTTGGGAAATACTTTTGCCTAGCAAAAAACCAAACCCAGCTCTAAGAATATAACATTGTAATTGTTGAGTATGTACTGCATTTTATGAAAAAAAAAAATAAAGGCAAGTCACTTTGCTTTGTTAAACCCCCTCATTTACTGTGTCCCAGTGCTTCTTCTTGGGAATGGAGGCCTTTTATTTGGTGGTGTTCCTTACCAGACGCTGAGTGCTGTAGTGCTGTGTGTGCGACGTACACTTGATACATCATCTAAGCACTGGAAAGCATTCACTCTCCTTGTGCATTCTCTCAGTCCTGATGTAAAACAGGCAGAAGTGCAGAAATTCCTGCCATAATGTAACATGATTCCAGGAATTAGAAATTTCCATCTCGGAATGTACCAGGAAGCAGCAGCGTGCCTCGGCCGGCGGGGATGGGTTGGTAGTGGGATCTTCAACCTCTGCTTTTAGTGCACTGTGTGTGTGAATGGCTGCTAGAACAGAGGGTACAGAGTGTAGGAATATATGTAAATATCTATTTTTTCCTGTAGACACTGAAACTTCTTTCAAGAAGTAGATCTAAAAACGTCAAGTGTTGGCTAGAAAGTGGCACTGAGTGCCTCGGCCCAGAGGCTGGATGCTGCTGACATGGGAATCAGTGGAAGTTTTGCCTTTGGCTTTTGTGGCTGCAGGACTGGATCTGAAGCATGATGTAAAGTGATCTGAAAAAAGTTGTAGAAATGCACAGATAAATCTGAAAAGCAGTGCAAAGAAGGAGGCTTTTTAGAATACATTGTTGTTCATGGGGAGGATTTTTTTTAGTAATGTCAAGGAGCTTGAGTGTTACTGGGAGTTTTACTAAGCCTGAAAACAAAAGATTAAACTCTAAAGGAGTATCTTGAGAGAGTTGTGTTTTTTTGTTTGTTTTTTTTTTTGTAATCTGGAAACCCACTAAATGAAGTAAACATTCATTATATTCAAATTCAAACAACAACAGCTTAAAAAGAAGGGAGAATGCTTAATAAAACATGAGTAAAATTAATTATTACTAGAAAATAAGTTTTTTCCACTTGCAAACAATTGACAGGGTTTAGGAATCAAGTCTGGGGTCAAAAGGTCTTGATGGCCAAGTCAAAGGGCACCCAGAGATGTATATTAATGCGTGTCAGCTTCTAGATCCTAGAGTCAAGCAGTAGTTCATAAAAGAAACAAGGCATCTTAAGAAGAAGTGTTATTAGCAAACATCAGGTCAAAGTTTATCTTTGGGTCAATGTGTATGGGAGGGTCATCCATTCACACTTCTAACACAGGCGTTATCCTTAAAGCTGCCTCGGCACAAGGTGTTGAGGGAAAACAGAAATATGAAGTTTTAACTGGGGAAACTTGGCAATTTATCGGAACACTTTGCAAGATTAAGAATTAAATTGTGGCATCCTTAATGGAGCAAAGGAAAATGGAGATTGTGTTTAAGTTACTTTTTTTTTTAAATTTTATATTACTTCTTTTTAAATCCAAAGCTAAAACATACTTTTGTATTGACATACAGGATTCTCAGAAATGTCTTTGCACTCTTTCTTGAGTCAGAGCTGATGCTATAGGGGACAGACATGTCTTTCTCTTTGAAAGAACCAGTATAGCCAATGTCAAACCCTTTGATGTGGAGGTATTGTAAATCTTTCCACGTGATTCTTCCTGGAAGCCATGGATTTCCTAAGAAGCGTGTTGACCAGTTCATCCCATTTACAACGCTACTTCTGCAGCTCTGCTTTCTCCTCTTCCCACCGCCTTGGGTGTGGGAACCCCGGCGCCCAGGGCAGCCACGGCCGGGGGCGCTCCGCCACTCAGACCTGGAGGAATGCTCCCGCTGTGCTGGAGCACACAAAGGCTGCCTACTTGCTTTGACAAGCCCATGCTGCAGAAAATCCTTGCAATCTTTTGTGCTTCGTGGTGTTGACTTATTTTAGTTCCATGCTAAGATGCTCCCCATTGAAACAAGCCAAAAAAAAGATGAAAAAATGGAATACGGTTCTTTTAAATACTGTTATTCTGATGCCTTTTGGAGGGGAAGAGACGAGCATAGTTGTAGGAATAATAAATATGACTATTCACTAAAGCCTATTATGTTTGAATTGAATGGCGATTAAAATATAATGTGCAATGATAACTGGGTATTTCTGAGAACCAACCTGACAAGAGGTGACAAAAAAGAGATTATCTGTTAGATTTTCACCTGCATAGTATGAATATTGTAGACCTGAATTGTGCATTTCGTACATAAGATTGTGCACTGGAAAGACGCAAGTTCCAGAGACATCAGTTAGCATAATGGAAAACTGTGTCATGCTCATGAAACCAGTCATATGTTGGCTGTTCTTCTGTGCAGTTATAGCAGAATAGTTCCAGCCTCTTAATTAAGTCTTTTGGTAAATCTTTCTGAATTTTGTTTTGGTAAGATATATGAGGAAAGTCAGAAATAAAAACCTTGAGCTGTAACAGTCAAGCTTTAATGTTTTTTAGACAAAATGCCTTTCCTGTTGGCCCCTGGCAGTGGGACAAGACTGACTTTTCTTTGAAGCGCATCACATTTGCCAGGAGAATTTTCCTGACTCCAGATGGAGGAATTCCTGGTTGGGAGTATGGGGAGAAAGTGCCTGTCCTGTCTGCTGTCCTGCCCTGTGAGCAGGGCATGTCCCTACCTTAGGGAAGGAATGTGTTTCCCTGGCACTGAGGTGAAAGCTGTAACCAGACCTCTTCAGGCCCTCTGAGTTCCTCCACTTCATCTGTGTAACTACCATCTATTGGGCATTAAGATGATTACTTGGAGCGTGGGAGAGTCAAACTCAAGTGCTTGGGGCTTATCTGGGGGTGTGTTGGGGTTTTGTTTAGTTGGGTTTTTATCTGTCTTTTTTTTCAAGCACCTATTGTATCTTTTGAAGAGTAGAAATAGAGAGGGAGCTACTGGTCTTGGATCGGCCAGTTGGTTTCCACTGTAAAGCATCCTGAGTGAGTGCCATGACCACATACCTCTCCCTCTAGAAGACAGATGATTCCTTCTCTCTTTCCATTTTTCACAAAAGACTTTAACTAGATTTTGTTTTTCTGCTAGCACAGAATCAGGAAGGCGGGGGAGAAAGTTTGGAAGGAGAAATGTGAAATGAGGAGAAGGGCAAATATTTCCCTCCTCACCAAGACGCAGCCATGGTCTGAAAGCATGAAATGGCATCAATTGGAAACATACCCAAACGGCAGAGCAGCCGAACCATTGCTGGTATAATCTGTCATGGCTCCAATGAAGTTAATTTGAAAGTCTGTCTGCTCCTAAATAGGTGTAAAGGCCTTCCAATGAATTGTGTGTTACCATAGGAAATCATGTTAAAGAGAACGGCATTTTAGGAGTCTGTAAGTCGTCACTTTTAATGGTTGCTGCATTGAGTTTGATATAAGGGCTCAGAAAATTTGTGGGTTTGACTTTAACTTTGTGAGAATATCTGTACTGCTAAACTGAGAGTTCAAACTCTGTAAAATGCTTTATGCTAGAGCCTGGTCCTGACAGAGCTCTGCTAAAAAGTGGGAGCTGAGTGCTCTCACTGCGTCATGGGAACAGACTCCTGAAACCATACTGTACGTGGGGTGCAGAATTCAGAAACTCAAAAGTTTGTTAAGTCTACTGGTGAACTCAGAAGCTAAGGGGGAGTGTGGGAATCTTGGTTCCTTCTGTGGCTCAGCAGGATCAAATTTACTTCTAATTTTTTCTCCCTAATTCTGGTTGCAAAAATTAACCAAATAAGAATTTGAATTTATTAGAGAGAATTAGGAGTTTATCTTGTTCCTAATGAAGCTGACGGCAACATTAGTTTATTACAAGATGGTGCCCACTAACATAATAAACAATTACTTTAAAAGAGGAAAACAACTGAATGCCAATTAAGACAAGCATCAGAATGACAATGTTCCATTTTTCCACTGTACAGAGAATGATTTGTGGCCAAGGGATTACTTTTGAAATTGTTTTGAATTCTGCCCTTTAATTTATTAAATGAATCCTTCTTAAGAACTTGATTACTAATTCACTCTAATTTAGAAAAGCCCCACTGTCTTTGGATGTAGGCAGAGCCCTCAGGGGTCTATAAAACTGTCAATATGGCTGTTAATTTGGCTTTTCTTTTTTCCTTATGGCTTAAAGCTTATTTGTGGGAGCTGGGAAGATGCCATGGTTTTGGTTTGCAGGGACTCAAACAGTGTCTTATGGGTTTCAGATCCCATCAGAAGTCATAGGAACCCTCCTGCTTCTGCTGACATGCCAAGCTGGAAAAGCTGCAAAAATCTGGGGAGGACTGGGGATTTGCTGAAAGTGAGTCCCACCTGGTTTTCGTGCTGGAATCAGAGATGGACAAGAACCAAGTCACTTAGTCTAAATGTCCCTCAGCTTTTGGGCGGATCTGGATCCTGATCAGGATCTGAACTTTTTGTGCCTCAGGCTTTTCTCTAATTGAATCCATGCAAAACCAGACATTTCGCATGACTTTGATGCAAAACCATAAATAGGCCCATTTTTTATTCAAAACGAAGTCCAGGTTTGCTTAGAAAGATCACAAACCTTCTACTGAACCTTGATGGTCCCAGATTATAATGAAAATTGAAGCCTCCAATGCAATAACATTCCTGGAGGGAATGATGCTTGATTTTTGTCTTTCTAGTTAAATGCGTAACCGTTCTGAGACAGGCAATGATGTCCCACTTGCTTCAAATTGGAGAGAAGATGGTCTAGACTCTTGCTTACACAGAACCTGACTGTAATTAAATATCTTGGATTAGATCCTGATTGAAAAAATCTCAGTGGCACTTATATTGGTTTTGTATCTTGTAAAGAACAGTATAGAAATAATTCCAAGTGATATGGGATTAAAAAAGCAAGACAAAGCATGGAAGCTTGGATGAGATTTTGTTTGGATTGAAACACTTTTTGCAAACTCTTTTCCTAAGCAGTTAAATTGGGGGTAAAAAATCTGAATGTTTGAATTTTGCAAAACAATTCTCATGTTTTGAAGGAGACTTTTGCAGTGCAAGGATTTTGGCAATACAAATTCTGGTACCTGGGCAGAACAGCACGACCGTAATTTAATTTTAATGACAGATACAGGCTCTTCTTTGAAGATCCCAGTCTGAGCATTCACTGTGAAGTTATCCACTGCACAGAGTGGTTAATCCATTTATACGTGATGATATATGTTAGAATCAAGTGAATGTTCACCAGAGCACAGCCTGGGTCAAAGTTTGTTTGTAAGATGTTGTTTGGTAACTGCCCTTAGACTGATTTGGAAAGTCTAAGTGGAGTGTCTGAATAGGTAATTGTCACTGAAAACATCAGAAATGTTTCCAGGCCATCTGTCACTCAGCCACTTGTTGTTATTTGTATTGCTATGGTAAACAGGAGCCCTGCTCATGGACTGCCACTGTGCTGGGAGCTGTACCAATACAGATCTTGCAGTGTCCCTGTGAAAAGGACCTAATGATGTAAGCATATGATGGTGCACAGACATGTTTAGACTTTAAAGTAGAGTTGGAGGCTCTTGAGCTCTGTGATGAGCAGTGGTCTCAGCCTGCTGGTACCCGATCTGCAGCACATGTTGGCAAGCTGTCACAGCAGTGAAACCCCTCTAGAATTGTTGTCTAGTTTGATGTCTGTCATGAGCCCAAAGGCACAACAGTTATGTGCTACCAGGGACAGAGGAACACATTACTTGGCCAACAGTAGGTGAAGGCAAAAAGTCCACTACACTCACAAGGTATCTCTGGCATTGGTTTCTGTGGTTTGTGATCGCCTTGGGAAGCATTAAACCTGGGACCCTGGTTCTCCTTACCCTGCTTCTGTAACAATAAAAAGGAAGCCACTTAGAAAAGCTGCAAAGATCCTGTTTCTGAGTTGATCCCTGTTTCCCTCTGCGGACACAGGAGGCTGGCTGGCAGCGTGCGGCTTTTATTCTCTTCTGTCTCTCTGCTATTGTGCAGAGTTCACTCTGGCAGCCTCCCCCTTATGCATCTGGGGCATCTGTCAGGCCCCATCGCCGAGCTCTGTCCGGCTGGGTTGCAGGCCAAGTTTTGACTTCCTAATCTGTATTTAACTCTTTGATGTGGCTCTCAGCAGGATTTGACCTAAAGCAGACAGAGGATTGCATCTCACAATCCGTAGGGTATGAATTGAAGAAAAAAATTAGCATTATAAAAATTTGCTGTCAAATAAAAAGAAAGAACATGATTTTTGGTGAAATTCAGTGGGTTTTGAATGCTTGTCTTTTCTAAGCTTCCTGGAAAAGCCCACCGAAATATGTACTGCTTGTCTGCACAGGCAAGGAAGGCAGGCTGTGTGTTAGTGGTTGCAGTTCTTCCAGTACTCATCATGGGGCTATTTCTCTTTCAGAATGGATTTAGAAGATGAGATTAACGAGCTTGCATGTAGCCATACTCAAGCTCCCATTTTAGGACCTGTTATGTTTTCATATGGTGGAAGGTAAATGCCAAGCACCCTGGAGAGTTTGCTTTCAAGAAGCCCTCTTGCTTTTAAATGTGGTAAAATGTTAAGAGGATTTCAGTGTTTTCAGGAGAAATTATAAACAAGAGCTACTTTTATTTCTACCTACGGAAGCTCTCTCATTGCACATTTTATGATGGAGCTATCAGGACTCTCACTTGTGTGGTGGGTGCCCCGCATCACATGTATGAGTCTTTGCAGGCTGTGGTGCTCTCAGCTGAGTCCTTGTTTGTTCTACTTGTACACAACTGAGTGCTGCACTGGAAGACAAGATTGAGCAGGAGCCAGAATTTTTATAGCTGACATAAAGCTTCTCCCAGATTCCCCCTCTCTCTCCCTGAAAGGCTAAGGACCTCTGGGAAAACAGAGAACCTTTAAATGGATGCTATCAATTAACCCTAAAGCCTAACATTTTAAGATAGATGATTTTACAGAGATGAAAGATTATAGCTAAGAAACTAGGTGTTTTAACTTTTCTGAATTCATCTGTTTGCATTTTGGCAATTTTTTTTTCTGGTTTCAAACATTGTAAATCTTTTTGGGACCAGTTCCACTGTTATCTTTGAGAATGTGCCCTATTTCTGGGGGGTAAAATCATCACTTTTAATGAAACCATTGATTTTCAGTCTGTGGGAGATGATCTAAAAATGAGCTTCTCTTCGTGCTCCAAAAAAAAGCACAGGCTGTTTCATTGGGTTCCCCATTTGGGTAAAAGGAACTAAATTAAAGGACATCTACCTTGTGTCTTCTGAACATGGACATTCCTAGTGCCTGAGGGTGATTGAGGGCTGCATTTGAGCCTAGAGGCTGGATCCACTGAAACAATGTGATTTGCATGTATACTGGGGTTGTACAACCAGATTCTTCGCAGTCTCTTCCTCTGCAAATGGCAAGAAGCAAATGAATGATAGTATCTGTGGGTTTGTACCTTATGTATCACTTAAATACTCTCTGCTTAGGCAATCATGTCACTTTAAGTAATTTAAACTCCGGGTGCCTTTGTTGTAGGGACACTGTGGGAGTGGGATAAAGAGAAACAAGAGTGAAAATATGTTTTGTAATGTTAGTGTCCAAGCAAAGCCTACAGGTCTTACCAACAGGCATCCTGCTGCTTCTGCTATATGTGTACGGCAAATAGCTAAGAGAAGTCAGTGTGTTCATCTCACAAAATTTGGTGCAGAGTTACTTTGTCAGTTTTTGGGGCTGCTAATAATTCAAAGAGACAGGTATAAATTGGTTAATATCTGTAGAGGTTTCAAAGCAGATGATATTAAGTATGTGTATGCTTAGTCAAATAATTTTTGACATCTCTACCATTAAGCATTCACCAGCAACCATCTTTCTTGTAGGTTTTGTAGAACATTTATTAGCATCTGTCAACAAGTAGTAAATGAGAGCAAATGTATGGGAATTACATATGTCTGTGGTGTAGAGAATGGATCAAGAGTGACTCCCAGCTGGCACATTTTCCATCCTGTAAAGGTGCTGTGGGCCTGGCTGCAGCCCAGCCCAGCACATCGCTCCCTTTCATTGCCTGCTCTGAGGTCAGCTGGTGCTAGGCTTTGTTTTGGTTTTCTTATTGAACTGAAAAACTGTAAGTTTTCTTTGGAATTTAAGCTCCCCGTGTTTCTTTTGAACAGAGAGCAAGCTGTATACCTTGCTTCATTATTAGCAAACCAGAGCTCATCCCCTTATAGCACTGTATGTGTGATGTGTTTTCTCATGCTCGTTTAGTGTCTGTATTATGGCAAAGCAATGGTCAGGTGGCACCTACAAGCTTTTGCCAGGTTTGTTTGCTCACGTTTTGCTTACACACGACTCAAACTGCTCTGCTTAAGTGTTGCACCATGGGCTCTCAGGAGACAGTCCCTGGAAGGGTAATTAAAGGATGATGCCAGGAGCTCATGGGCATGTAAACCTCACAGGGTAAGGAACAAGAAGCATCTGTAGGTGACTGGCTCTTGGATGGAATTCAGGTAATTAGTGTAACAGCATCACAGGCACTATAATGAATGAAACAGCACGAATGAAACAGCATTGTGTGCTTTGGGGAGTCTCGGGCACAGAGTCCTACACCCCCCCATGCTGGCACCCAAGGCAGGAGCTGGAATGAAAAACCCCAGGGGAAATAACACAAAGAGGTGCTGAGCACCCTGCTGCTTTCCCGTTTTAGGGTCCTTTCATCCCAAATACTGGAACAACCATAAAGGCAGGGGCTGTCTTTGACCAGTGGGACTGGAGGGCTCAGTTCCCAGTAGGACCAGGTTCCATGACAGAAGATGATGGATTTGAGGTCAGCACCCCAAATCCTATGTAGTTGTAATGGAAGTGCCCTAGAGTTACTAACAGCTTTGGATGGAAAAAGAGCATTTAGCAGGAGTAGGTAGTGCCTTGAAAAATCAATTACAAGAAAAATATTTGGTGAAAAATGTAACTTATTTTTATTGACTGAAGACTGTAAAATAGAGGGAAAAAATCAATACTTTCAGTTTTCTCTCACAAAAAACCCCCAGAAATCTGCTGCAAAGTTAAGTGATTTCCAGAGGAAGTGGATTGTTCGATGACAAAATCCAATATTCTGTTTAAAAAAAAAAAAAGTCTGGAAATATTTTGGCCATTCCAAGTCCTGAAAGTGATAAATTAAAATGGTCATATAACTCAGTGTAGCTCAATAGCAGGTAAAAGTGGCTTGAGAGGTGGTCTGGCTGCAGCTGTGGGTTTAAGAAGAGATGATAACCATAATTCTCATAGTGACTTTGAGGACTGTAATCCTGACACTGAGATGAAGCCATCTACAACAGCTTGCTCTGCCAGTGTTTCTTTTGAATAAAGGATAGTATTAATTCAGGTGATAGAACTAGTTGAGAGAAATAGGAAATGTATTAAAACATCCTCAAATTTTTTTTTTACCTAAGCCATCTGTGCAGTTTCTTTTTTCTTCAGAAATGTTTTAGCAACTCTACAAGTTGAACCAGTGAAGCAATGAAGAGCTGTTCTTGAAAAATGCTTGTAAGCTTTTGCCATCTTGGTGTGACCAGTAGTTTGATCAGCTTGTCTAACTTTAGGAGTTCTGTTTGCATGGTGTTGCTGCAAAGGATTGAGCCAAATATAATTTATAGATTTTTTTTTTTTCTTCTGTGAAATCCATACTGCCTACACAATTGAGAGGTTACTGACAGCTCAATTATTTGCAGTGCTTTAACTCACTAATACGGTCTCATTATTTATCCAGGGACTCCTTCATTTGCTTTATTTAATTTCTCTGCTGACAAATTCCATCTCCCAGGATACTCAATGTTTTCAGTCTTAATTGGTTACCAATCGGCTCTTCCATCAGCTGATACCAGCTTGAAGACATGATGCCAATCCTTTCTGAATATGTTCTGGGATTCCTGCAAGAGAGATCTAGCTTTCCTCTTAATTCTCCCTGTCTTATATTAAAATATCACCTAAAGTATTCGCTTCCTAAAGGTTGTTGGGAGCAAACCTTATTTGGTTTTGAGTGCTTAGTTTTCTTCACCTCATTCTAAATTTAGGAGGTAAAATTTTTCTTTAATCCTCTGGAAGTTTTTCTTTGAAATGTCCTAGTGAGAAGAGATGATGTTGCAATGCTTAAATACAGTGCTCGTGTTCACAGCCTTACCACGGATGCTCCCTGTGGGAAGGACTGGAAAACCCCCCAGATGGGGCACTCGTGAGCTCCCAGGGAAAACCAACGGGACGTGCTTGTGACTCCTCTTCACGCTTTTTGAAAAGCTCTCCGGGTCCGCAGGCTGTGTTCAGAGGGCCGGGCCGGGGTGACTCACAGTCTGGTGACAGTGTGATTGTGCGGGTCTGTGCCCTGTTGTGCCGGGTTATCTCAGTGCCGGCTCCCTCTTGCTGAACTCCTTCCCTGGATCTACCAGGAAAGATGGGAGAGATCAAACAAGGGTCAAAGTTATCTTGGATCCAGCTTTGCTCTTATACCAGGAAAAAGAGCAGAGTAGTCTTTTGAGGCCAGTGAACGGAAACTTTATGAAGTCAGCACTCTTGGCTGCGTGAGGAAAACTGTAGCAATTTAATTTTTATTTAGTCGTTAAACCTGAGCTAACCCTTATGTGGGTACCAACCTCTGAAACCACAGGGAAAACTCCCACAGGCTACATGAATTTTAGCAAATCACATTATTTCTTGGTTTTCTTTCCTTTTTTTTTTTTTTCCCCCCAGATATTGTAGCTGTTCAGGTAAATCTGGTTGACTGTCTGGTTTGCCCTGGTCTGTGCAATTTAGAGAGAGCTGTTTTCTCCCACTTTCTGCCCTCCCTTGGCAGTCTCCGTGGGCTATACACACACGTGTGTGTACTACCTGTACATTAGGAGTACTAACTGCTGTTCCTTTACATTTAGTTTTCAATGTAAAATAATAATCATAATAATTCCCAGTGCAGATTTACAGCAGTGAAACTTGGGATTGGGCCCACACACAAAGCTGTTAAGTACTTTAATGTTACTTGTATCAACAAAACAAATCTTTTTTTGGCAAAGGAGGTGGCAGAATAAGAAGAGATGTTTGTAGTTGCATTTGCAGTTTCCTTTTCCCTTCCTTTCACTCTAGAAATTCTTTATCCTTTCATGCACAGTTGAGAATTAGCCATTTATTCTTAGTGCTGGCGATGCAGTCTTTGATATTTAAAATGGAATGTGTTCCTTTTTGATGCTCTGTGGTTTTGAATGAAGTACATGCTAGCAGATTAATGGTGCAGAACAGTTAGATACTGGGCATTTTTTTCCCTTTCCATATTATTTCATCATTCAAAAAAAAATTTAAATATATTTTTTAAAAGAAGAACTCGTGAATTGTCTATTGTTTGTGCAGTGAAATTGTTTTCACAGTGTTGTCATTCTCTTCTAAGTTGAAATCGTTGAATAGCTATGAGCTGTCACATTTTTTGTCAGTTATAACTGCATCAAGCTGTGCTGACAAAATGTCCCTGCATAACTGTTAATATGCATTGTCATTTTAAGCATGGAACAGTTTAGCTAATGATTTATCTCTTATAATGCAGCACTTGGGGCAGCTGTATGATTTGTCTCTTTAGCAAGTCAAGTAATTTCTTTAACAAAATGTTAAGCACAGATGGGCCATAGGCTGTCAGTTAACCATTATTGTGCATGCATCTGCTTGCCTTCAATGCACTGTTTTATGTATTCAGCCACTTACTTAGGCACAGTTCTCTGAAAAGCGGAACCTACTCTGATTGGCAAATAAAATGTTCATTTGTCTCTTCTTCCTATTGTTTTGTTTTGGTAACACATGTCAGCAGCTCAATTACCCAGTTCATTAACAGCTCCCAATGGACATGATGGCCAACCCATGATAAGGAGGGTGATTGTGGCACATATGGTCAATAATAGCCTGTCTCTTGGTAATTGTAAATAAAAGTCACTGTCGGCCATTTCCTTTTACTTCAGCTACTGTTTTCCTTTTCACTTTGCTGTACAAAGCACATTTCTCTATGTGAATCAGCCCAAACAAAATAAATATACCATCCATTTCTCTCAAGAAGATCACTTTTATCACTGCTGTGGTGGTTGTTTCCTCTCTCTGCTGACTTTCCAGCTTGGAGCTCTCAGGATATGGGGTTGCTCTTTTCCAATTCCAGCAACAGATTAATTACTCTTATTAATCAGTTTACTTAAATAGCAATGTATTTTATCCACATTTCTCTCATTCTCTCACTGCAGATTTTTGTAAAGTGCCTGTGGAGTTTAAAAAAAGCCATTTACAATGTTTTTTTCTATGTATGCCCTTTACAAATAGCAGTGGTTTTCAAAGGAGTAATTGAAGTGTGACTTAATCCTTGTTAGATGAGCGATATTCCTGTCTGGAACAGAGGCTTTCTTTTTGGTTTCGTTTCCCCTTCTTTGATATTTCATAGGCAAAATGCCAGTAGAACAGGTTAAAAGCAATTCTACTACTTGTGCATATTTCATGTCGTACTAGGTACTCTGCTGTTTTCTAGCAAGGTAGAGAATTTCCTATATATTTTTCATAGGAAAAGGCGAGCATGTGGCAGGATTAGCACGTTTTATGATATCTTGTTTTGTTCTTTGTTTCTTGAAATTTGCTTTTTCTTTTCCTCTCTAAGAAGAGGGGTCCAACTGATAAGTGTTGTGCTGTGACCGAAC
This sequence comes from Neopelma chrysocephalum, assembly GCF_003984885.1. Lineage (NCBI taxonomy): Eukaryota > Metazoa > Chordata > Aves > Passeriformes > Pipridae > Neopelma > Neopelma chrysocephalum. The sequence continues at coordinate 5,886,613 of NW_020897730.1, forward strand.
TTGGGTGCCCAAATCTTCCCTCTGTCCTCTTCCCCTGTTGATGGTGACGCACAGAAAGCAAACATTGAATTGGATGAAATTGCGGCTCCGAGTCCCGGTCACCTTGATAAAAGTGCTGTGGTGGGAGCACCACAATCTGAAATTTAGGGGTGATCTTCTGATCCTTCAAGTAGGCTTTATCTTGGATAAACACAGCCTTCAGTTGCAGGGTCTTAAATGCTCACAGTTGGCTGGGGGGTGACTCTGGAACCCTTGAGCTCATCCCCCCCTGCCTGCCATATTCATAACTAATCTGTAGTCTCCTCCCCGGGCTGCAGGCACTTGGGGAGTTGTTGAGTGTCAGAGTTTATTTGTCCTGGTTTGATTAGCACAGACCTGGCAGGGTGTATTTTCTTTTTAATGGCTCCTTGCTGTGACAGTGAGGTTTTGGGAGGAGGAGGAGGAGAGGGGGGAGCCTGGCGTCATGTTTCCCCAGGCAAACACAGCAAAATGAAGGACTGATGTGCTGGGAGGGAGGGAGGTGGTTGGCTCCAGAGTCTTCATTATATTTCGTATGGATATATGAGCCTGCCCCTAAATGGGACTGCTGAGGGGGAGAAGCGAGTGGGGCTGTTAGGACAAAATATGGATGCCGTTTTATTATTCCTGTGGACTTTATTTTGAGGAAAGAAAGGATGCCTGACGTGTTTCTAGCCCATCACTGTTAAATGCCAGCTGCTGAAAGCCTACCTCAACACAAACAAGGATCCAGGGAGGAATGCACTGCTGGCCACCTACTGCTGCTCCTGGCCCTTGTGGGGAGCCAGTGCCAGAAGTGTATTTGGGGAGCGCCTGGGATGCCCCATGCTGGGGCAGTTCTCCCACTCTCCCCCCCTTTCCTCCCTAATTCACCCACAAGGAGGGCTGCGTTTGAGCCCCTTTACCTCTGGCGGGGAGAGGCAGTGTTGGAGGGACACCTCCAGGTGCGGAGGTTTGGAGAGGGGGAGCCTGGATTAACCCCTGCTGTGCATCCCCTTCACCCGGCGTGCCCTGCCCGGCCCCCCGGCCCGCCGCCCCCGCCTCCGCAGCAGCCGCCTTTGTGCCTCCCGCATCCTGCCAGGCAGGTGTCAGAGCCCTGAATGCGGGCAAAGGCCCCGCTGATGGATACCACAGATGGAGCGTGGAAATCGGCCCAATAGGCCTCAGCCACAGGCCATTTCTTAGGACCCAACAAAAGCCTCCAAATAAGTCAACAAAAATCCCAAAGATCACAAAGAGAAAGTGTCATTTGTCATTTGCTGTGGGTTTGTGTGGGGGTGGTGCCCCGCTGCACTCCCCTCGCCTGCACCCGAGCAAACACGGGGAAGTCACTCGCCTGCTTCAGCCTGGAAGGCTGCGGGAATCAGACGGACGTCGGCTGCCAACCCAGTGAGCCCCAAAACTGGGGCTGTCACAGTGAGCCCCACAGCCAGCAGAACAAACACCCTAGTGAACCCCAAAGCTGGGGCTGCTCAAGCTGCAGACTTAAGTGAGCTGCGGCACAAGGGATGAAGCCTTGTGAGATTGATCTTGCTTAAATAAAGAAACGGGGAGGTGGATGTGGGGAAGGTAGCTAGCAAATAAACGGCTACCAGAACCCTCCCTGCCCTTTGCTATTTTTTTAAATAGGTATTATTTTAGTGATCTCCATGGCTAGACAGAATTTGTCCTGGGCAGACCCCAGGCAGTTACACTCAGAGGAAGAGGTTGTGTAATATTTTTTTTAAAATGTCGGAGGAGTGCCAGAGAAGTTGTGCCTCCATGGGTCGCAGGGTGATAACCTCTCCGTGATAAACTCCCTGCCTGCCTCTGTCAGGTGCGCTGTGCTGCAGTGCTAATGTATGGGCTTTAAATGGTTGTCATGTTATTGTTATTTAATTATTCAAATGAAATGTCTTGCTGAGAGGAAGAACAGCCCACAGAATGACCTCTTGTGTGTTATTTTGTTGTTCGTTTTTTGCCCCCGATGTGTCTATTTACAGTGTTTGGAAAAGGGATGGTTGCAGAACTCCAGGTGACTGAATGCCTATGACACTGGGCCCAGGGGTTCTGCATTTTGTGGTGATAATCGGCATGCAGCATTTCCTTAGGCCACCAAATAGGTCACGAGGGGTTAAGGGACAAATAATTTCTCTTTAATTCCTTAATTCCTTCTTTAATTAAACTTCATGGCTCAGCTCCTGGTAGTGCCTTTGGCTGCCTCTCCTACTTTGAGCTGTGCAGTAAGGGATGTTCCAGTGATCCCAAGAAGTATGGTTGAGGAATCTCTCAGGGAAGTCTCCTTCTTTTTCCTATTTATAACTTGAGGGGTTGGAGACTTAAGATCATTAGGACATCTGTAAAGCTTACTGTTATGTATATTACGTGCCTATAGTGATGATGGAGGTAGAAGTGACCCACCTAAAATCTGACTACCTTCATCTGTGCTAAATAATATCTTTGTACATCATGGAAGTGAGTGGACCTATTAGTGAGATACTGTTTAGCAAAAGGGCAATGCACTATGACTACTGAGCAAATATAAGATTAAATACTGATTTTTTAAAGACTGAGGTGTATCCAATTTATGTGTTTAGCCAATATTCTGATTGGCTTCTCATCTATATAAAAATCTAGTAATGGTATTTTCACAGGAAAAAATAAGAATAAAAGCTTCCTTGAAGCAAATAATGTTTAAGAATATTTTGTAAGAAATAAAACCAGTACAGTTTGTAGTACAGACATGTAACTATCCTTTGAGATTACATTTGTTTGATTTTAATATCACAGAGAAGATAAGACAAAGGAAGCCAATGTTTTCAATAAAGCTGCACGTAGCAGCCAAACCTGCCAAAGGATAATGCCAATGAAAGCAGACAGATATGAAAGTCACTTCATTTGATATACCTTCTCTCCATACTTTAATTTTATTATTTTCTCTCTAAATGCTTGCCCTTGATCAGACATATTGTTCTGGACTGTTAGATACTCCAGGATTTTTTTAATTGGTTTACCTTTTTGCCTTTCACATACTGCTTAATGAAATGGAAATCTAAAACTAAAATGAAATGAGGGGTTTCAGTTCTGCATTCTTATTGCAGAAAACAATGAGGGTGCAAGGAAACATTCAAGATTTTTGCTAAGTCTTTATAAAACATTTTAAGAATGATCATGATATGCCTTCTGATAATTCCTATTCAGTTGGTGAGGGAATTCACTTCAGAAATTTATCAATAAATATCCCCTTTAAATTGCACAGTTTAAGCTGGCTTTTTACAGGCATATACACAGATGTTTGAAGAAGTTCTATACATACATATGGAATATGAAAGAGCATTGAATTTCGAGTTCTCGACATGTTGGTATTTGACTTTTTTTTTTTTTTAACTCAATTTGTACACAATCAAAGGCAACTTTTGTCAGACAAGTTGTCTCCAAAAGGGATGTTTCTGAGCTCTGTGTCAGATCTCACCACATCAGGTGTGGGCACAGTGCAGTGCTAGGCAGTGTGGCCCCGGTAGTATGGCTGGTGTGCTCTCTTCCTCTAGCCTAGATGGGCAGAAATAGCTGCTCTGCTTAAGGTGGGTGATTTGTATCTCAGAGTAACAATGGGAAACTATATTTTAGATACCCTAAGTTTCTTTTTGTTCTCGGATGGCAGCAGGAAGCCGTCCTGGAGGGTTGTAACTTGGCAGTTGCTGAGGAGGGCAGGTGTCACTTGGGACCCCAACTGAGAAGATTTGGAGTTTGTCATAAATTCAGACAACGTGTTATGTTCATTTTGGGATACTCTAGATTGCTTGTTTAATAAGGAATGAACTTGAACTGTTTGGGATAGGATGTCTGAGCTGATTCTCTTCTGTTCTAGAGAACAATATTCTTAAGAACGAGAACCATTTTGTCCAGTCTTACTTGGGGCAAACTTTCAATGCAAGTAAGATACTTTGGGAGTTGAGTGTTTGTTCAGTATACTGATGCAGACATCCACAGAAGTTTCTCCTTATGCTCTTTGTATGTTGGGTGTAAGATATTGATGCTGTCTGGAAAATGAAGACACTTTTCACATAAGAACCACTGGTTCAGCTGAAATATTTTTTGTGTGTTTTTGGTGTGTTTTTTTTTTTTTGTTATTGTTTTTCTGCATTTTTTTCCTTTATGTTTTTTGATAGACAGAAATTAATAAACTTTTCAGCCGAATTGTCTGAAAAAGCACTTTGTCTTTCTCATGCTGAAAGACTAAGTAAACAGATTATGTGTATTTATTAGTTCAAACAGCTTGAGTGAGATGGAAATGTAAGATAGCTAGAAATGAACATGGTAGGAGGTTTTAGCTGGAGCTTGAGAAACTTTTTACTTCCAAATAAATTACATTAAAAGGATTATATTAAATCAATGTCTATATCAATAATTTCTTTGGCATTATTGAAGTAGTAGCAGCAATGCTTGCATTTCCATTAAATAAGCAGTTTCAGCATCGCTGGGGAATGTCTGCCCTCTTTAGGTGGTTTCTCTTGAAGACTTGGGAATGCTGGTCTCCTGGATAGCAAGTGAAGACTTGCTTTGAAAGTCTACTCTTAGTTCATTACCATTTGCTGGAGAGAGTGAATGGGGTCAGGTACTGGAAGAGGCTTTGCAGCCTTCACAGTTATAGCCATGGGTTCAGCTATAGCTGGAATTCATTTGATTGCCAGGGGAAACAAGTAATGCTGCCAGGAGCTGCCTGGCTGTGTGTGTGACCTCATTATTTCCATGTCTATGAAATCCAGAAAGAGTTTCTGTATTGATTTCTCTATAAACTGCTGATTGCAAGAGTTGGTAGCCCCTTCCTGTGTCATGGACATGCTGTATGTGGGCTGTTTCTTCCTGGCTTTCCTCAAGTTCTGACTCAGGGCATGTGAGGAGTCTTTTGTCCAACACAGCCTCCACACAAGAGGATGTCATTGATTGCTCCAAAATTTTGCTCTCCTTTCTCCTCTACTAAAGTTAATTTTTGTCTTTTATTATTTTTTCTTTTTTGAGCACCAGCACCCCAGTCTGATGAAGGTTCTGACATCGATTCTGAACCAGATTTACCTTTGAAAAGAAAGCAGCGTCGCAGCAGGACGACCTTCACAGCAGAACAACTAGAAGAGCTGGAAAGAGCTTTTGAGAGGACACATTACCCTGATATTTACACTAGGGAAGAACTTGCACAAAGAGCCAAACTCACAGAGGCTCGTGTCCAGGTATGTATTGAAAAGCTGCCTAACAAAAGGAATTTCATTTTCTGTTAGCGTGTGAGTCCTTCTATAGTCTTATGTGATCCTACTCTGGAGTAGAAGGAAAACGTGAAGCAACATTGTTTACAGCCTTAGGGATTTTACATCTGTACATGGACAATGGTTTTACAACTCTTTGAGACAACTGCTTTGAAAAAAACTCTTGAGTGTTCCCCAGTAATTGTTCCATACCTACCATGGATATAATACTGAGTCTGTGGAGAAGAAGGTCTGATATCCCCGTTTGTTTGTTTTATGCATTTGACAGCACTCTGCATGTAATCAGGCCAGCTGTTGTGCCAGCTCATGGTTACTTAACTGATTTCATCTGTTGTTGTTTGGGTCTTTCAGGCATTAACAGAGGAGAGAAAAAGGTTTTTTTAAAGGACAATGTGTCTGAAAAGCCATGAAAGTGATCAAGGTTACTGGTGTAGTATTTACAGTTAACTTTTAGGTTAGATTTTGTAGTTGACTTGGTTTAAACCTTGTAATATCTTTTATCCCCACTGTTAGTTTAATTCAAAGGAAAATAAACCCTCAAATAACTGATAAATCTTCACAACTTCATGTAGATCTGGATTGTCTAAAACAAGCTAATGTACTGGAGCAGTAACATGGAGTTGATTTAAACTTAAAAAAAGGCATGAACCTGGATTTTTAGCTGTCTAAAAATGGGAAAATAGTAACCAGATAATTCTGGAACAAGCTGCACCTTGGAGTTCAATTTTAGATTAGAACTTATTCTGTTTCATGGCAAAGAAACACATCCTGTAAAATGTTTAATACCACAAGCAAAATCTTCTGCTGGTCTTTTACTATTTAACATCTAAGGGTCAGTGGGAAAACTACGCCCCCTTTAAATCAGACTGAATTGCAAGTGTAAATAAGCAAATATGTGATTGGGTGAAAAGCAAAATGTTGTAGCTTGTGATCTAACAAAGGAAGAGAAATGAGTGGTGACTTGTGATCTAACCGAGGATGCAGGTGAATTTGGTTTCTTTGGCAAAACTCTACTATGTTTTGACCTTTGAAACTCAGCTTGAGGCATTCAGACACTGCAAACTCAAATAAGAAATACAAATATCCCTCTGACTTTTTAAGACAAGCATGCCTGTTGCAGCACAGCTGTATTATTGAGCATCTGCCTTAAAAGGTCCAGACTTTTTCAGTTTTACCTGCTAAATGTTTTTGCAGAAGACTTCACACCACATTTCTTGTAAGTGTTTGTTTTGACTGTGGGAGAGAATCAGATGTGTGGATGAATTTGTCTGGAAGGCAAACTCAGTGGTGCAAGACTCTTTTCTTAACATGTTTACTAAGTGAAATGTTTGCAAAACAGCTTCATATATAGACTTGGACCAGGTAAGACCAAATCAAGCCCTGGGAATAATTTGTGCACAAACATAATAAAGATAACTCCCCTCACAAGTTCTGTTAGCAAGACGAATGGGATCTAGGATATGATGTTTTGGTCTACGTTAGCTTCAGTGGAAAAATATGATAAAATAAAAAAGACCTTGTTCATGTTTTTCTAAATCAATGACCCACAGCTAGAAGAAAAGCAGAACTCTCATTAACATAACAGCTGTCTTAATGTGGCTTTAACCCTGTGACTTTTTACATTCCTTATGGCTTCCTTGGTTCCCTTGAGATGCATCCTGTCTCACACCACTCGTATGATCTACAGCCTCACAAATTCCCCAGTACCTCTGACATGGATATTTTACCTAACCCAGCATGGAAGAAAGTTCCCAGTCAATCAATGATTAAAATACCAGAACAAAACCTTTCTGGATTAAAGATGAGCTGGGGTTGAAGTAACCAGCCTGTGGGCAGTTTTCTAGTGCACTCCATCTGTCTGGTACCCTTGAAGGCTGGCAGAGTGATTTAGAAGTGGATTAAGGGATACAGGATTTGCCTTATCAGCATTCAGCACCTCTCTATAGCCTCTTAAAATAGCCACGTATGATGGGCATGAAATAAAAGACGACCTGTGAAAAGAAAATAACCCTAAGACTGAGAGGGCTGGATAGACATACTGAAGTGGCATTCAAGCTTTCTTAGTCACACTTCTTTTTTGGTAACAGTATGACAGAGATCAGAGATACCAAATTTTATATGGATATAAACACAAAGATCTCTTTGACTGCTTCCCAATTAAACATCATCCAAAAGAGCTGGCTCTTTGCAGCCTGAATCCAACTGAGCTCAGAAGGTTTGTTTTTTTTTCTTTCCCTTTGGAGCTGGAAGGTCCAATTTTGTAGTTGATCACAACTGGACCAACCTTGCTATTCCCTCAGTTCCTCTGTGTAGTGCTCACATCTCATGTTTTGTTTTCTTTACCCTGCCTCCCCCGTGCTTCCCCTTTCCTTCTGTTCCCTGAGGCAGTCCATTACTCCTGTGAAAGGAAGAGTCTTAAGCCACTGAACCATCTATTTTCTCACTTTCCCACTGTTGAAGGTAACCAAATGCATGTTTCTAAACTGGTTGCTTGGAGGTGGGGAAAAAAGTTGCCTCTGGTCTGAGATCAAGCTTAGAACATGTCAGCCCCTAAGGGGAATTTTTTGAAAGCTGATCAAGCAACTGAAAACAGACTTTACACTGTCAATGTTACTTGTGTACCTAATCATGGGGACAGGAAAGGCTTCTGGCAAAAGAAGTGTTGCAACAAACTCCACATTGCAAGAGTCACGAGATGTGTAAGTAGAATTGTTACAAATATTTCAGCACTGAGTGTAATAAAGAGTTAAAATGCTCCCTACAATTCCTCTTGCAGCACCTTTCCACTCAAGAACTGCCGAATCCTTCTCCCCAGTGTTTGAACCTCGATGTGATGTGGAACCAGGACAATCTCTTGTGCACCTGGCTGCAGGTGCACTTTAGACAGAAGGAAGGGTGGAGTTCTTTGGTCTTGTGCATTTATCAGATACAATTCAGAAAGATAAGTAGAGCTCCAAAGGAGGAGCCTTCATTTAAAAGATAAAAAAATGTAGTAATACTCAGAATGTGAAGTTAAAGATTCGCATATTGTGAGTAAAAATTGCAACCTTACAGGGCTTTACTGGTCCAGTTCAAAACTTCATTAAAACCATCATTAAGTTGCAGTGTAGGCCCTTAAGGTCTGTGGCCTACTTTTAATGACAATCTGAAGGCAAGTTCTGAAAGTGAATTTTTCTCCAGTGTAGATAAAGATCAAAGGCTCTTTCTGAGCTGCAGAGCAGTGTGGTTATGGTTTCTGTAACAAATAGTGCATAAGGAATGAAGTGGGTAGCATCTTTTCTGTCCACCTTTTAATTCCCACATCTGGCTTGTTTTTAGACCTGGATGAACTGGGCAAACTTTGGCAGCAGCTTGGAGCCTGTTTCACACTGATGGTGGGGGCTGTTTACTTCAATCTTTTGGTGAAGGATTTTTAAATAAGGTTCAGGTTTGTCCTGTGGCCGACCAGGAGCCTGCCTTGGCCAGCAGGGGCTGACCAGCCAGACAAATCTTTTGGGCTGTGGGTTGAAGGCAGGCCCCCCAAATTATCAGAAGTGTGATGCATGACACTTGTGTGTTGGCCCACTTTAAGGTGTGCCCCAACTGTATGGATCCTTTGGGGTGGGATGCCCTGCAGTGAGAAGCAGCTGGCACACGGCCTTCCTGTTTAACCCCAAAAGGCAATGGCAGAAATTTGTTTGGACTCTTCTTTTTGTCCATGAATAATGTTGAAAAAGCAGGGCAAGCCAGGAAGAATTCTGAAACATGACTATGCCCTATCCTGAAAATGTTCTTCTTAGCCAGATCCCAGTTTTAAATTGATTTGCTTGAAAACTTCCAAAAAGAAAAATGTTGTTTATCAACAGAGCATGTCTGAAAATTCAGGCAGATCTCTCCAGGCTGCTGGGATGGGATTGAATGTTCCCATGTCAAACTTGTATTCAGCTTGTCAGCTATTGTAAAAGCCTTATTATAGCCTCAACAAATAAGTCCCAAGAGCTCAGAAGTCTTGAGAAGCCAGAAGAAAAATTATTGGAAAAAAAATTTCAAGTGTTTTGCCTACATATTGCTTTCTTTGTTTCACTGTGCTAGAGGGAGGGAAAGAGACAGTTTATGGAGGAGGATAGTGGGGGGAAAGATGAGAGAAGAAGTTCTGACTCTTAAGCTAGCAGTAAGGTTTGAAATCTCCGAAGTCCAATCTCTCAGCTTTAATAGCCTCTTCTCAGTAGCAAACAGTGAAAAGTACTCACTGAGAAATCATGGGGGAGGGGGGATCTGTGCCAAAAAAAATCTTAACTTGCCCCCAGCTCCTCTTAAATGGTTTGAGCCTGTATGCTGAACTGCCCAGTCCTATGGGAAGATGGGGCAAGGGAATGTAGGATGGATTCAGAAACATTTAAGACCTTTTAACAGCTCTTTATGGTTATTCCTGATGTGGTTTATGGAGAATTTCTAGTGCCTTTTCTTGAGACTGATGCTCTTGCATCATATATGGGCTGAAGAAAGAAGAAGCTTTGTGTATCCTTGCAGTAGATAACCCTGTAATTGCAGATTCCGCCCTCCCCCATAAAGGGAAAATTTTTATGTGTAAATTAGCCAAGTAAATTCATATGCAGGCCCAGGAGGACATTTGTAAATATAAAGGAAAAGAAGGGATGTGATTTTGATTGTCTTTTTCTGGTCCCTGCTGCCTAAGGGCTCCAATTAGTGTCACTTTAATTTATAAATACACAGTTCAATTTGTTTATTACTGAATAATTTTCAGAACTATTCAGCTGCAATGTTTCAGAAGTATTTTTCTAGGACTGAGCCAAAGTCTTTTCAAAGAAACCTATAAGATCTGAGTACGCTGGATCGCACTGGGAGGTGGTTGGAAGTCCCTATTCCCTTTGGCACAGTCTACTGGCTTTTTGGTCTGTGTTTTAGTCTTGTTTTCTTTTTTTTTTTTCCCAATGTGTGTGGTGTGTTGGGTTTTGGATTTTTTTTTTTTGGGGGGGAGTGTTTGGTACGTTTTTCCTTCCTTCTCCACCCCCCCCCCATTATGTTTTAAAAGAACTCTGGTTTCCATCGCATTGATAACTCCCTGTATCCCAAGCATCATGACTTCCCATTACCATAAAGAGCAGTTCTCAGCAGGCAGAGAACCTTCAGCCTTGTGACGTTCCCACTGGTGGTCATGGCAGGTTGCTCCCAGCAGGTTTTGGTGCTGCTTTGAGATGCTGTGAGGAAACACAGCGTGTCTCTGTACACTGTGGACCTTATTCCTGTGAGGCTGGGGTTGTACAGACATCATAGTGAAGCTGATTTACCAATTAGTTGTGCTAAAAAGCAATTCTGCCTCTACTCTTCTTTCTATGGCTGGTCTCTGGCAGTGCTCTCCTTGGAGCTCATCTAATACCTTGGTGAGCCATGATGGACATTCACTCTACTGCGAAAAAAAAAAAGAAAAGGGGAGATAAAAACTTATTTCCTTTTTTTTTCTCTGCTCTTGTGTTCTTTGAGTGAACTTCCAGCCTGGTTAGGCAGGCATGTGGGCTGGTGTTAGCCCTCCACCCAGTGAGAGGGTGACGGTTCCTGCACACACCACTCTGTGGGTGTTGAAGTAAGCAAGGCATCAATAGGGGCTGAAGGACTGGACACTGTGGGTCTTTAGAAGTCACACTGCCATGTTTTCCTGTTAGTGGTTTCCTTCTTCAGCCTCCTCTCTTTGCAAGGCACCCCTGCTGCTTCTGGCACAGCCCACATTCTTTCCCTGGTGGAACACCCGCCAAGGACTCCCGCTTCCAGCATGGTCAGACTTTATTTTGAACATGTGAATTTTGTAGGAAGGGAGAGATGGGGAACAGTGGGGTGGGGGAGGCAGTTACCATGAAAAATATCATGTGGCAAAAGGGGAAAAACCCAACACCCCCCTCCCCATCTAAAATTAGAAGTGCCGTTAACAATACATCAGTCTTTTGACTTTGTGTCTTTCTGGCACTCATGCTTGCAATGGTCAGGACTGTGTATAACAAAATATCCACGGGTTTTCTGCAACATTCACATCTTGAATGTTTTGCCCTGTTGAATCAGAGATCTTTTTGCCTTAAAAGCACATAGAGCACTCTGTGTTTATGATCAGACTGTCGAAATGTCAAGGCTAATTACACTAGTGTGTTCCCAAGTGAATAAATGCGTCTTTTAAAGAATATCCTGTTGAGATCAACAAAATAAGATGTTGGCATGATCACTTGAAAACTACTTAAAGGAAAAATGATAATAAGAGTCAGGATCTAAATATTAGGAAATAGTGATGGGAGAAACCTATTAGTTCACCTTATCCATTCTACATTGGTGTAAAATACGTCTTTTTATGTTCTACTGCAGAGGAATTTCTTTTTTGGTCAGTCTAGTTCCAGGCATTTGAAAAACTGGAGCCTCCAGTACTGAAAGGGCTATTTTTTTTTCCTTTTGTTCTACGTTTCATCCTCTCCAGTTCTGTTTTTGAGATGTAAATTTTGGCCAGACTCTGGGGTACAATTTTGTTTCCAAATCATCTGGGTTATTTACATTCCAGCTTTGAAAGTGACATAGGAACTGTGGAGCCCAAGCCTCACTTAGATGAATGTAACTTGGCTTCTGTGTAGACTTAGGTTTTTGGATGCTTGGATCCCTCAGCCAAGTCATGTTTCCTCTGTCCATGTCTGCATTTGCACAGCACCAAGCGCAATATTCACCTCATCTAGAGCTCCTGCACGTTACACCAGCATGAGTAGATTGTGTTCCTTCAGACCCAGTACTGCTCGTGTAAGACCGCTGCGTTTTGAGCCTCAAAACTGCAGTAGCCTGCTTAGCCACTGCTTTTGCTTCCATGGGGGAATTCGGTGTGGTCCTGGTGATTTGATCATGCAGACCTGGAACTGGTCTGCCTGCCACTGAGATCCACACTGTTGCTGGTGAAGGCAACACACAAAATACATTAGTTTGTCAGGTGAAGTAGTTGTAGATAGTTTAGAGTTGGTTTTCTGTTATGGTCACTGCAGGGTGTCACTTTATCACAGAATGACACTTGTGATCTTCTCCAGGGGCTGCACTGTACTCTGAGCATCCCTGAATCCAGGTGATGGTTGTGTCCCTCTCAGAAGGGAGGCTGTAGGAGAGCAGAAACATCCTATGGGGAGCTGCTAGATTTGAAAAGGCCACTCACTAGATGAGGATTTCTTCATGTTGGTGGAAGTTGAAATCTGCTGCACATAAGCGGGCACTGTGTTTAAATCACATTGGAAATGTACAAACAAAAGAAAATATTTCCCCAGGTGTTTACAATATGTTTCTAAGTAAACACATTGGCTTGTGGTGACTAGATTTATTTTTAAGTCTTGGCTTGATATTAGCAAATTTTTCAAGATTTCTTTAATTAGTGATAGTAGTACACAAGGATTTTTCATGTGAGGATTTAAAAAATAAAAAAAGTCTGGACTCTTGAAAATGAATCAAGGCTGTAGTCCAAGTGAAATACTATGATAAAAAAAAATTCTGTTAACATAGCGTATGTTTATGCTATGCTAACATAGGTTCTGAATAAAGCTTGGGATCTGACTAATTCCCATAAAATTTACAAAAAATGTTAATAAAATATTTAGACTTGAGTTATTTAGGTTTGAATTGTTTAATTTTGAGTAACTTGTTCTTGATTCAATTTTTTGTTTGTTTTTATTTTCTTATGTGCCTCTACCATCCTGTAGTGGTGAGCGTATGTGATATTAGTGGCAATAAGACTTGCTCTGCAGTGGAGTGACAGTGTTTGGAGCTGTGACAGTGCCAGTGGCATGTGACATGGGTGCCAGTCAATTCATGTAGCCTGGTTTGTCCCACTTATATTAATGGGGCTCCAGGTGGCAACAAAGCTGTGCACCAGGATATTCATTGTGTGGCTGCTGCAGACCTTTTCATACCATTGAGTGTGTCCCTTTCAGGGATGTCTAATACATAGCTGCAGTTCTGGAAAAAATGCAAGTCTATAAAATGAGCCAAAATCTGTCTGTAATTAAAAGCACAAAATCTGGCATTAGTGCAAATTGCTCTCTACTGAATTAACATTTGGGATCTGACTCATTTTAATAAAGATCTGGATCTTGAAGGAAAATGCTTATCTGTAGAGGAAACAAAATCTTGTTACTTCATTTTTCTTGGTGAAATCCATTCATGTAATGTAGTTCAGTCAGTGTTCTCAAAGTGTTTGGAGATCATCAGATAACCTTCTTGACCTGAAGAAGGGAGAGTGTTAAGAAAAAAGCTGCACTTAATGACCTGGGTAGGCTAATTACAACGTGCATTTGCTGTTCCCTCCTTACTCTTTGACCTCCATTATCTTTCCTAAGTGTTCTTTGGCTCTTTAGCAAATCCTCTTTCTTGCTCTCCAGTGTGTATTGTCCTCTTTTCCTTCTCTGTATGGTTGTTTTCAGAAGATATTGCTGCAGGAGTGTGAGACTCATGTGCTTTGGGGGACAAAGGCAGGTGGAAGCAGTCTGTGAGGAGTAAATAAGAAATTTAGACTTACATGTCAGTGAAGGAAGTAAAGGGTAAGAAGAAAACTGAAAAAGGATATAGATGTCTATAGGATGAGAAATAAAAAAATATTGCTGAATCTAGACACACTCTCAACTACTGCTCATCACAGGTTTCACATCTCCACCCTGACTTGTCTCTGCCAGCTGCTTTCAGAAATGGCTCATGTGGAGGCAGAGGGGAGTTAGTATGTACGGCAAAAAAACAAGAGAGGGATTTGTGAGGTAGAACAGAGGCTCAGTCTATCCCTCTGTCCTAAATCTTAAACCAGAGTGGGAGTGTATAATTGAGGAGTAGTTGTGGCCAAAGGAGAAGGCAGCTGTATGAGCCGAGCATCTCGTTCTGAAAAGAGTATGAAGCCAAAACAAACTACGTGGTGACAGATGGCCTACGTCAGAAACCAGATGGCCCAGTGAGTCCCACCACTCCTGTTATGAAACAGAAAGCAGAGAAGCCCACGGTGTAGTTCAAACTGTTGTTATGCTCTTACGTGAGGGCCCACTCATGGTTTGTAAATGATGCTACACCTAGAATTCCAGTCTGTGATGGTTGATTCATGAGCCAGCATGGGCTGCTTGCAGGAAAGGTGACAGATCTGAGCCCCAGCTTTTACAAATACATCAGTATGTTGCTCGTCAGCTCACTTGCCTCAGTGGCTTTCAGGCCAGGCTGCCTTACAGGCTGTGCAGAGCTACCTTGTGAGGTGCTAACACTCAGTTAAGGTCTTATCTAATCGATAGTATCCATGGATGATCATTGCAGCTGCTTCAGGGATTATGAGCAACTGTCTGCTCGTTTACAAATGTGTATAGTTTCTGTTATCTTAAACAACCTTTCTTTTCTGTGGTCATCCAACTCATGGACCTGAGCTCTGTAATTAAGAAGTTACTCTAAAACTGCAGCAGGGCAATGTGCCTGCAGGCTGGTCCAGGCACCCCTGCAGTGACTCATTGCCCTTCCAACTTGTGGCAGTTTAATCGCTGTAGTATCAGTATTAACCTATGTGATTTGCAGATCTGTTATTATGTCTATGTTTGTGAAGTCTCATGTGTGCAAGTCTTGCCTCTTCCTTTCTTGGAGGGAATAAGAGCCATCCAAGACTTGGAAAACTTAAAACGAACTGAGAATGGCATGAAGAAAAGCAGATTTATAGTTAAAATGTTGCACTAATCCAAACCCCATCTGGTTGGTATGCTGTCCTGGGAACAGATTTCAAAGTGGTTCTGAAATGCTAATCTAGTGCTGAAGTTCTGACTTACTGTTGTGAGTTTATTAAGAGATGTTTTGTACATATGTGAATACATGAAAACTTGCTGGGAGGGATTTGTGTGTTTTGTACATGGGGCTTGTATTTTTCTAATTAAAAGCTTAAAGTTCTGTTGGCCATTAGGACAGTACAGTATCCCAGTATATAAGTACATGCACCTTCTAACAGTGTATTAAGTGCTGCCACTAACTTGTCAGCAAATTAAAGACGATACAGACTTAATAGCTTTGGCTGGCACTTAGATTAAATGGAGAGATATTTCCCCTTTCTTATTAAATGTGGCACAGTAATGATAGTGATTGATGGCTATTAAAAGCACTAAAGCTTGAAAGAGCAGTCAGCTTTCTTCTCAGGAGAGGAAACTAGGGATCAGAATTCCCATGTCCTGTCTGTCGAACCATGGAAGTGTGTGCCAAGGGCACCTTTCTTGTCTAGAAGCACTGAGCCTGGTGTGCACCTTGTGTATCTCTTGTCTCAGACACTGAATGCATTTGAAATACAATGCCATTATTTCTGATGCAGCTGAATTAAAAGTACAAAAATCAAATGTTCGTATTTAAAACATTTGCAGGTCTGGTTTAGTAACCGTCGTGCCAGATGGAGGAAACAGGCAGGAGCCAATCAACTGATGGCTTTCAACCACCTGATCCCTGGGGGATTTCCACCCAGTGCCATGCCAACTTTGCCAACGTACCAGCTCTCTGAGCCCTCCTACCAACCCACCTCCATACCGCAAGGTACAGTAGCCAACAGGTACTTGGTTAAAATAGTGTTACTGGGGGGTTTACCGTGTTGATCCATTGTAGAAATATTTTCTAATGTGTCGGCTAATTCAGGGTCTGACTCAGGGAGAACCTTGCAAGCCTGCTGATTTTAAGCATGTAAGAACTTGTGTTTGTTTTGCTGCAAGAAAGGGCTGGTTCTACATGAAGGGTGCTAGCTAGAGAAATAATCACCTCCTGTGTGGTAGGTGTGCAGCTTTGGTAAAGAGATGTACACACACCCCTGCCCTTCTACTGCATTGGCCTCCTCTGCTGCCCAGAGTGGTGCAGAAGGAGGCAGGTGCACTCCAGCTTTTTTGAGGCCTTCAACAGTGGTGCACTGGAAACTTCTGAATATTTATCTGATGGTGGAAAAACCAGCTATTCAGACCATTTTGTTTCACATCAGACAATAGCAAGTCTCAGTATGGTCAAAATTTTTCTTTTTGTTATCAGAAATTCTGTGAACTCTGGTGGATTTGAGGGGTGAGGGAACAGAGCCTCAAACCTAGACTGTGTTAGATTTTAGTATTAAAGAAAAACCTTACTGGTGAGATTTTATAAAATATGTTACCATGTTTCCTCCTTGAGATTTGGATGCTAATTGTTGATGGATATTCTAGTTAAGGGTATTTTTCTAAGCCCAGGGCTTCTCCCATCCATTGCTAGGCTTGCTACAAACCACGGCAGAATTTCTGTGCTGTGACCAGGAGGGGAAAACCTGTTACCAGTCTTCTAAGCAAATAAATATTTTCCTTTATTTATATATATATATATATATGTATGTATATATATATATATAGTATTGCTGACCAATATGTGCCCACTAAGGATGTCCCCCAAGGTCTGAAAACTGCATGTGTCTGTTGTTACGATGTTTACAGTTCAAGAATTTTTGTGTGATCTTACAAGCCAGTTAGGTATCTAGCAATATTAAAGATTTACCTTTCTACTTAACCAGTATTTAGATGCAGGTTCTGATGCAATTCTGTTAAATTGAGCTTCACATAATGAACTTGTTAGGCCAGAAATAAAGGAGTGAAACATATCAACATGCTTCTTTTGCTTCTAGCCGTGTCTGATCCAAGCAGTACCGTCCATAGACCTCAGCCTCTCCCTCCAAGCACTGTACACCAAAGCAGCCTCCCTTCGAATCCAGAGAGCAGCTCTGCCTATTGCCTACCCAGCACCAGGCATGGATTTTCCAGCTATACAGACAGCTTTGTGCCTCCGTCCGGGCCCTCAAATCCCATGAACCCTGCCATTGGCAATGGCCTCTCACCTCAGGTCAGTCCTGTGTTTTCAGACAGAGGATTTGCTGTATACCAGAACCAAAGAGTCTATTCCCTCAGGCCACAGTATAATGAATTGCCAAATTTAAACCATAATGTATTCTTTATATAAGCCACATGATTTCAGTTTGCTAGTTTCCTTCTTCTTTTTTTTTTTTTTAAATTTTTTTCCTCCTACTGGCTGAATCAAGAGTCATAGTTTATATTTAATTTCAACTGATTTATAATGGAATCATGTAGACTTCACTTTTGCATTCAATTGTCAACCATTTGTAATGTATTGTTCTTCTCCTGAAGATAGATCTTGTAGCTTTTCTGTGAATAAAATATCACTTTAAGATACCCTCATCAAGATTTTACTGACTGGACCAGGAAAATTACAGGCAAGTTGTACGAGGAGAGTTCCAAGGACTGAGCAGTGTGCATTGAGATGAGCTATGATCAAGTTATAAATACATAAATTAGGAGTATTACTACTCTTTGGCAACATATAAATTCATGAATACCATAATTGTTTTTCTAATTTGCTCGAGCTCTTTTAAGGAAATCATGTTAATAAATTGCCTTGATAATTGAGTGTCAAAAGGTTGGTTAAATTTTTCTACACATGGCATCTGTCTGAAGCCGACATTATTAGTTAAAGTTTAAATAGATGGTAGTTTATTTTATTAGCTAGAGCTTTGCCCAGGTGCTTGGAAAGAGATGTCCACTAAATTCTGAAGAGTCACAAAGAGGATGCAATCTATAATTACAATCAGGAATCTCTTCAGGACTGAAAGTGAGAGTTTTAACAGCTTTATCTGCTTTCTACCCTTTTTTCCTCTCAGTGGTTAGAAAAACAGAGAGAAGCTCAGAATGACACAAATGAAAAGTGAAAAGACAATTATACTCAATTACACACTAATCACTGACTATCACCACTGCCTAAGCAGGGAGAGGGCATTCTAATAGGCAGAAAATGAGATTTTAATGGCACAAAGGGTGGCCAAAATAACGACTCGTATATCTTTGCCTCCTTCGTTCTCTTCAACTTGTGGTTTGCATCTCGGGAGTACAGTTCCTGGTTCCTGTGCAACGGTGATAACTCTGTGCAGCTGAAAAGTTCAAAGGCACTGGAGTTGAAAAGAATGAATAACAAAGGCAATGAAATAAACATTTTTGCCCAAAGGCAAAAGTTCATAAACCCTTTTTTGTAACGGTAAATGTAATTAAGATTCACAGATTCCTATAGCATAGAGTGGGGTACAAAACTTTATGGCTTGAAACCTCAGGAAAAAAATACCAACAGAAAACCAAACGGATGTACTTCCAACAAGACTTGAATAGATTTCCTTTGAAAGAATTCTGATTTCTAAATGCAATCTCCAACAAAATACATGACATTATATTAGTTGCTTTATTTATTTATTTATTTATTTATTTATTTTTAGTGACTAATTTCATAGTGTGCAAGGCTTCTACGTTTTTGACATAATTATCTATCTGGGATTCTATGTTAATCCATCAAAAGTGTTTGTTAGTGTCAGTTTAAATGTATGTTGTTTCTGGCTATGGAAAACGTGATCTTTTATTTTTCCTTTCACAAAGCTTTTATTGTCTGTGACCCAGGAGGAGAGCACAACAGTAAAGAAATCTTGTGATGACTGGGCAGAATGGGACAAAAAAGTGAGGCCAGGTTTCCTTCCCCAAAGTCTTGCTGATTTGAGGTTTGATACCATCAAAGGAGATCCTGGAGAAGATTAAATTACTTTAATCAGTTACTGTGCCTCCTTACACCCAGCCTTGTCTTTACACTGTGAAACTTCTGTTGTTTTGGCTTTTTTTTCCCTCTTTAGACTTTTGAAATCTTTTTCTCACCCAGCGTTTAGAGCTCCTGGCCATGTCCAGCAACTCTACCAACAGGTTTAGGAGGACGCTGATCCCTCTAAAGCTGACATCATGCACTTGCCACTCAATGCATAGAGGAGATAACTTGCATCCATTTAGATTTCGAACAACAACCTGGCAACTGAATGATTACCTTCACCAGCTGATAAAAATCTTCCCATTAAACAAACAAACAAATAAAAATCCAAGCCCTAAATTCATGTGGTGTCACCAACAGCTCCTCTAAGTCAGTTTTGGTGCCTAAACAATGAGTTAAGAGACATGTATAAAATGTAGAGCTTTATAGTGGCATACCTAGACTTTGTGTTTATATAAGGGAGTGATACAGCCACAAATATATAAATCAGGTGTAACAAACTGTGGGACTGAAGCAAAACAGGAAAGTCTCGAAGACCAAAGGAAAGTCAGCTGTTGGTCATGTAGGTTGCAGTGTTAGTGTGTGAAACATCCCTTGACTGTGAGGTGTGTCACTGGTCATCCCCTCTCCACCCTTCTTCGGGGCTCTTCCCACAGGCTCCCGGGTGCTGCCCGAGAGGATGAGGTAGCAGTGGATGGAAAGTCGAAAGCCAGCTCTGTGTTGGGGGTTTCATGAAGAGGAGAAGCAGGAGTTTTCCTGCTGAGTGGGCACGTTGCGGTGCCCTGCCAGTGTGCATGGAATTTAGATGAGAAAGAAAGAGGGTCTTTTTATTAGCGAGTGGATTTTTGACCACAATAAATCTGGGTGTGTGAGCAATTAACATAATGTTTCCACCCATCCATGTGTCTCTTGCTGGCAAATGCTCTGGACAAACTGTGTGTAAAGCTGAATTTATGGTGACTTTAGGGGGGGTGGAGAGGGGGGCTTTGTCTGAAGCCCAGATAATCTTTTGTGATTTAAAAAACCCTGCCCTTAGAATGTGCAGAACAAAATCTAAGATTCACAGGATCATATTCTTAGCATACTTAAGCTTCTTTCTCCCCTTTGACATCAATTTATTGCAAATGAGGTCTGACACAGAGAACTCTGGGGAAGCCTTATTTTCCATGTAGGATGTTCCATTCTAACTTTGTTCTTGAACATGATGGGCAAATGTGTTGTTTGAGGCAAGCACTGGGTGAAGACAGAGGACAAGGAGAGATGGCTAGGGTGATGTGATTTTATTTTTACTGTGTTAGCCTTGAATTTGGAGGTCAGAGGGCATGGTATGTCTTGGTCAGTTTTAGGAAGCATAATGCTACATATAACATACTTGTCTTGCAAGCTGGGTATTAAAATGTTGTTGCTCTTGTTTAAAAAAATAAGAGAACAAAAAGAGTTCCACCTTCTTAATTTTTGGCATTTTTTAACATCAAGACAAGATCTGCAGGTATCTTCCAGATGACCAATTATTCTCCTTGTTCATCTGGTTTATTCATTGTTACCTGGATGCAGTGAGAGAATCTCTGTCTTGCAGATCAATGAAATGTTGACTTTTGCAGGAAAAAGGCAGGGATTAATGTCCTGGGGAGCTGATAGCCTGGAGTGTCCTTGTTTGTATTTCATGAAAAAGCAACTCAACTGCAAGCATGCCATCTCAGCCAGAGTTCTTTAAAAATAGCATGAGAACAGAGATTATTAGTGTGTAATATATGTAAATTGCATATTTTTATGTTTTCTATGCCTATTATGCAGCTTCTTGCCTCTCATGCATACGTTTATGGGAATATTGTATTTCCTTTTCAAATTAGGTTTCAGTTGCTCAGTGCACTTTCTTTCAGCAAACATTATTCACTCAAAATTATGAGTGGGTAGCATATCTATGCATTAATGTCTATGCACAGCACCTGGGCGTGCTACTGAGTTGGTTTGTCCCTTTCTGATCCCAGCGTCAGGGGCCACCACCGGCTCTTCGATCCGGCTACAGAAACACTTGTCTCGCACCTGCAGGTGTCTGGTCACAGCAAACAGCAGATTGTTTTTAAGACAGGATATCAATATTTTGAACTGCTTCATTTAAGATAAGGGAAAAGGCTTTTCCGGTCTACACGGGCATCCCCTGACCTTGTCATGTGCTTTTTATTAGTGTGGAAGCAGCAGAGTTTGCCCTGCACCAGGAGATCAGGCAGTTTGCTGGTTTGGAGAGTGCTGTTGCTGTTTTGGGCTGCTGTGGATTCGGGAGGAGCAGCAACACTCTGTTCAGGTTCCTGCCCATGAGGCCGCGTGCTTTCTATGTTTAACCTGTAGGACATTTAACTTGTAGGATACCCAGGCTTAAACAGCACTGCAGTGTTAAGGTTTTACTGGAAAAAGAACAAGTGTGTGCTACCTGTCTCCTGCTAGGCATATTTTTTTTCCTCCTTGCCCTGTAGAAAAACTTCTCATATCTACTTTTTCCTCTTCTGTGCCTTCTCCCACCATAATTGAATCAAACTAGTAGCTTTAAAGGCTGCAGTTTTAAACTGGGAAATGGGTTGAATGTTGAAGAGGCTGTGTAGAAGATCATAACAGGCTTTAACAAAGTTTGTAGTTCCTGTGCCATTACCTGGAACTCAGGAATAATCTTAATAAGAAAATTCCAAACTTTTCCATGAACAGTAGTAAAGATGCAAGTTCTTTCAAGGTTTCTTTCTTCTACTGTCAAAACATTTCACCGCCTGAGTTTAAGAATTACCCTGTAACTCCTTTTGGTGAGATAGATCTTAGGCAATGGGCTTCCCTTAAGTCTTTGAGGGCACTTGGTTTTCATTAACCTGAAGTATGGAACTGATGGCAGCTGTCGAATCAGTTAGATATGTTCATATTGTCTTGTTAACTCTGTTTTTAAGGGAGACACATGAACCAGGGGCTAAAAACCTTCATTACCTCATTAAGAAGGATGAGAAGGGAGGGAAAAAAAGCAACTACTAATTTTTCCTATACCTTCTCTTGGATTACTGCTGCATTAGTTGCCCACAGAAACATTTCTCTGGGTTTCAAGTTCCACAGCAGTGAGAAGCTCATGATCTTTGTCACAATGCACTTGGCTTTGAGAGCTCTTTGCTTAATGACCCAAGAACATGAGACAGGTCAGGGATTTCTTTGTGAGGAAGAAAGTAAATTCACATGATATAATTTTCATGAACACGAGTTTTTTTTTTTTGTTTTTTTGTTTTTTTTTTTAATTAAAAAACAAAAGTTCAGCCAATGGGGTTGATTATTTTTTTTCTGTGAGAACAAATAGATGATATTCAACAGTTTTGTAACTGTTATCATGCAAAATAACAACATTTGTTATTTGTTTTGTAAATAGTCTAATATATAAAATATTGAAAAGATACATTTACAAATAACATAATGTATTATTAAATATATTAATATAGCAGCAACAATAAACAGGTGATTGCACATTTTTGAATGTCCACATTAACTTCTCTCTTTTGGTTTGTTTGGCTTTCAGACAAATCCATGTAGTTATGGATGGAAGGTGTGTAAGAGCTGGACTGGTGTTCATAATATCCAGAATCCTTCTTTTGTGTTTCAGGTTTAATAGAATGTGGGAGGAGGAGAGTTCACAGACAGAGAGCAACCCAATCTCAAATTTAGGCTTGTTATGAATTGTTTTAAGTAATATTTCCAGAGTTGAGCATTTAAATTCATGAGCCTACAATCTCTGAGACTGCCTGAAAAAGTTGTGAAATGTTTAATTTTATATGTATACTTATATATTCATATAGATTATTCATATAAATTATGTGTTCATCTCTGAGCTTTCTTTTGTCTTTTGAGTCTTCTTTGGATGCTTTTCATACAACCAGAAGCTCAAGAATTAACTGATCTTACAATTATTTGGTCATGTTATCAGGTTCCATGTCTCTATGATCTAGCACCTTAAAAAAGACATGAGTTTCATGTGATAACGTTGTGAACATTGGTAATCTTGTGTAGATAAAAATATAATTCATGAAAGAGCACGTTGTCCCCCTAATTATCCTAAATATACACCAGTGCAACTTCTCCAATTTCAGTGTAGGTGATATTTGGTGGTGTGAAATCAGTGTGAGGTCTCATTTGATATGAGGATGCAGAAGGTCAGATCATCAATGTTCAAAATCAGTGCATTTGCTCCTGTTTTCATCAACCAAGTATGTGGTTACCAGCACTTGCCATTTGGCACAAAAATGCTTTCTGTCAGGTTTCTTATATTCAGCAGAAATATTCATATATATGAAACGAATCAGCAACATCATTCTAGGATCCTATAGGTATAGATCCATGTGGCTAATTAATTTTAATTAATCCTCTAAAATCTCTCTTTATAATGCATTATAACAATCCTTTTTGTATTCTTGTGCAATATTTTGTTTTTTGAGAGATTTCTCTGCAGTGAAAAGAGTTAACAGCAGGTAATGTCATTCATCTCGGGAGGAGTTTGAAATTTTCAGTGTTAGTGATGAATGAGGGTATCTGACCCACATCTGTTTTACATTAGAATGGAACATTGCCCTGACATCGTTAGGAGCATTTGTCAAGATTCCCTGGACAGAGCTTCTGTAAATTACATGCTGCAAATGTGTCAGGGTCAGATAAGAGGATATCATTAACTGTGCTAAAGTTTACTCATGATTCTGTCACTTCAACTTAATATGTTAACTGCCAACCATTTTCCTTGAGTTGTTTCATTAAATCTTTCGTTCACAGGAGGGGAAAAAAATGTATCACTGCACCCAAAAAATATTGCACATGTTCTTTTCTCATAAATCATATTAATTGCAGACATGGTCACAAAGCATATTAAACGCAGGCATCCGTAAATGAATTAAAACATATGAGAATTTTATTGTGCCTATGGTAGGTCCTACATCCCAAAATACCAACCATGTTAACAGGCATAAAGTTTCTTTTAAATGGAATAAGCTTTTTCTCAGTTTAATGGTCTTTATTTTGGTGATAATATTTTCTAATACCTGATAATGGACCAGACATTGTGTACGTGGCCTTTAAGGCTTTCATCACTCAATTTCTCTTTCTGGATTGTGTCCTCAGCTGGTGATTCTGTGCTAACTCCACCAGCAAGGGATTTGTCCTAAGGAATATTTTGGATTGTTTCAGATGTGGTCTCAAAACTTTTCTATAGAGTTTGATTGTTGCAGTCCACTGTGTTTCATTTACTTATTCCTAATTTCTCCTTTGTTTTCTAATAAAATATGGTGATTTTATCAATTGCATATACTGTATTTTGCTGTATAAGTGCAAAGGCTGTGCCTCAATATTCCCGCTTGTGTGTTGTAAAAAATTGTATCCTGACTTTTTTTTTTTCATTTATTAGAGATATATTCTCAAATAAATTGAATAGTTATTGCATCATTTAATTCTAGGTGTCAGATCAGCCCTTAGGTTCCGGATCATTGAGGCTGACAATTACTACTTTAACTTTCCCAAAATCATTCAGAAGGAAGTACATATTTTCCAGTAATTTGGATGGTATACAGAATGAGTAAATATATTCTATACCTTAGTTATTATAAAACAATCAGGTCTGTTTACTTCTTTAGAACTATACTGGTTCATATCCACGGAACATCTGAGTTGCAAAATCCAGGTCTTTGTGTGTTTCCTGTGCACTGCTAAGCTGAGGGTGCTGAGGATCTTGCAGACATGGCCTATTAATGGATTTCTAATTGATTAGGTGAAAGTCAGCCATGCCCTTCCTGTAACTCCTTGTATGGGTGATAAGGTCATGGCACATACCTACAAAAGACTTCTGCCCTGAGGCTACTTCCCTTAGAGCTTTCAAAACAGACATGACCAAAATCTAATTATTTAGATACTAATCAACTGCAGGATGATTCTGAAGGCCTCTGAAGAAGATATTTTTGAGGAGACAGTTATTGTTTGAGCTTCAGTTTTCTCCACCTCAGAGACAGAGAGCTCTGTCAGCTCTGCTCTAGTGTATCTACTAGGTGCATATCCACTTTGTAAGATGATGCCTAAAGATTTGTATTATTATCTAATTAATCTAAACATTTTAAAGTAAATCTCACAAAAAGCTAATTTTAGTTTGTCAAAGGAGATAAATCTCTACCCAAATATAGATGCTACTCAAGTTTGAGAGGCATTTGAGACCATATCTGGATCCAGGTTTAAATTTCAAGGCTAATCTCAAATTTTAAAATAGCTTCCAATCTCAGAGGTTTAGAGCTCACTGTTTTCTGCTGGTAAAGTCAAAATAATTTTGTCTGAGGCTCTATTCTATTGAAAATATTAAAGTGAAAAAAAACTTTTGTTAAAATATGCAGTTGGTAATATAGCAGTTTGCCAACTCAGCAATCAGTCCTAAAAGTCCTGGCAGAGACAGGGTGTGACGAGAGAGAGCTCAGGCAGGGAAAAGTGCCACTGGGATTCCAGTAGGGCTGTGAGAGTGGTGTGAGCACAACCCCTTCTCTCTGCTCTTGAACTTGGAACAGAATGTGGTACAGTCTGTAAATATTGGTATCACACTGGAGCTATGCAGGGATGGAAAGGGTTGTGCACTTACTTCAGATTTCTGATAAACCCCTGTGTGTTTTAAACTGTAGTCAAAACCGTGATACTCCTGCCAACATAAATATTTTTCAAAGTAGTAATTTTCAATGTAAATGTTGAAGTTAAACCATGTTTTTTGTAGATCTTTCTCTTCTTTTAACTCTGCCAGTGTTAATTTCAAAGGACAAGGATTAATATAACCTAAATGAATGTAGGTTCTAATCCTGTGTCCTGCTGATGCAATGGCAGGTCATTAAGCATGCTAGATTTTCAGACCATATCAATTTCCAAAGTTATAAGAAAAAGATTTGTAATTTCTGAAACAGAAATACTTGCTAAAATAACCTTTAGTAATTTTAATAGTTTTCAGAAACCAACTTTTGGAAGAAAAAGTTGAGAGCCCAGTTATTTCACCTTTTAGGGAATTTTGGGACAAAATGCTGTGCAAGTTGCTGGGCAGATAACATGATATTTCAAACTGTAGTGACTCCAGAGTTTTTTTTTATTATTAACTTCAAATTTTTTAACAGGTTTTGTGCACTGAAAAGAGTTGTTGAATGAAGTAGAAAATATCTTGCAGCCTGAATATAAATTCTTATGTTTTTTAACTTAAAAAAGATTTCAGTATCTGAATGAACTCTGCATGTGTTTTGAAACTTCTTTTTCACAAAGTGAAGCATTCAACAAATACCATCAGTTAAACTCATGTTTTCCTGCTTAGTGAAACAGAAGTGAACATTTCAGTGCTGTATGTAATAACTGAACTTCTTTCTCAGGCTTTTTTTTTAGTGAGATGTCTTGGGTGCATCTAATGCAAAGATATTTTGTGTTCTTGATGCAGGTATCTGGGTGTCTCTTTTTGAAGTACTCTGCTTGTACCTCTTGCTCTTTTCCTAATCAGACATTCAAAACCTGGATAGGTCTTCCTTCCTACTTAAATCACTATCCCTGGATCTTGTTTCACTTATTTATTAAAAAACAAACCAAATTTGGAGCTGGGACCACAAGCTCCCTGCAGTAATATTCTCTTTTAGTTTGAGATGGAAAAGAAGCACAATTTAGGGAGGAGTATCAGAGCTTTAGGAACCAGATATGTTGTTATAAGGTTTAATTTATTCTTCACAAAACAGACTTCAATTTAAATAATTTCTCTTCAGTTTATGGTCAGAAGTGCTGTGAAGCCAACTGATTATCAAATAGCAGGTCAGATAATTGTGATGCCTTTTTGGAGCAAGAACAGCCTGTAAATTATCAGAACATGCAGTTTTGGCAGAAGCTGTACGTCAGCCATCCATTATAAGCTGCAGACTGTTTGTCAGGCTTTGAAGTGCAATTTATTCCAGCAGAAGGAAGCAAATCTCTCAGCCACACTTATTTTCGAAGTGTGTTATAGAGATGTGCCAGGAAAGGAAATACCATCCTACAGTGAGAGGGACTTTTGTACAGCAAGAACTTATCACTGTAGTTTCTTCCTTCGCTCCTCTTTGAAAGTGCAGATGCTTTTTTTTTCTTTTTCTTTTTTTTTCTTTTTTTATTCTACTGGAAATTATAACCTAGAGGGTTGGACTTTTATAGGGACAAGCTTGTGTTTCCCAGTAACCTCTTTTCAAACTCATTTTGATTGTTGATTTCATAACTGTCACTGTAGAAACAGCTTATTAAGGGAGTCACAGTTGACTTGAAGCCAGTCTGGAATAGCTGACCCTTTCTGTTGTGTCCTCTAACACAGAGGATGAAACTGATAACTGGTGCTATGACCAGCACTTTACTCTTTCACATTCTTTTCTTCAGAGGTCATGAAGCAGCAGGAGGTGCTGCTGCTCTGCCCTTTTCCCAGCACCCAGAACATCATCAATATGTGGGGTTCTTTGTTACTTCCAGTAGTGTTGCTGTGATCTGCTCCAAATTAACTTCATTGTGATGATTGCTGATCTTGGAGAAGAAAATTGTGTGAGCTTTTTCACATCTTTTTGTATGTTTGTAGATCGTGCAGGACAGCATGGCTGAAAGCCATTTTGTTCTCTTACAGTTTAGTCCTCAAGGAATAAACATATGCAGAAATTCCAGCTGGGACTGGGATCAGGCACTCTAAAACCATAAAAATTTAAAATATTAATTTTCCTTATTTGCCATTGGTATCACTTTTTATTGCTTGTTACCCATCAGATTTTATTTTGGTGGATGATGCAACCAAGTTCTACTTCCTCTACTCAATGCACAGTTCAAGTATCAAGTCTACCTGGTTTAGGAAATCAAATTATAGATTTGGGAACTTCTGTGGCTCTGTAAGCAACAAGGTTCTTCGCATGTTTTAACTGTTTTTATTATTCTGCATTTTAGGTAATGGGACTCTTGACTAACCATGGTGGTGTGCCTCACCAGCCCCAAACTGATTATGCCCTGTCCCCTTTAACCGGGGGCCTGGAGCCCACCACCACTGTCTCAGCCAGCTGCAGCCAGCGGCTGGATCACATGAAGAGCTTAGACAGCCTGCCTACATCCCAGTCCTACTGCCCGCCCACCTACAGCACCACGGGTTACAGCATGGACCCCGTCACGGGATACCAGTACGGACAGTACGGACAAAGTGAGTGGGGGGGCACTGCAGCACCAACGGGCTGCACTTTGTGTCTGTGACCAAGAAAATTGGGAGCAGAGATCCTAAAGCCTGACTGCTACTTCTCTCCAGAGCCGTGCAGAGTGCACTGGTGAGATAGCTGATTGTTCGAGCAAGATTTCTGCTGCATAATTATTTTCTTAAGTGATGTCAACAACATCTTGATGTTATTAATTGTTGAGACATGAAACCTGATTGCCATTAGGTAAAACATAAGGGTTGTCCAAAATGAAATAACCGCTGGCATTCCACTATTAGAAACACATGTTCTTAATGAGGTCAGCTCAAGAATCATTACAGTATATAGTCCCAGATACATAGAGTTTTGTCAAACTTGTCCTAGGAATAAAAATATTAGTCCCTTTCCTTTGATATATCAGTATTAAATATGACAATGTCAACCTGTAGTTGGCATGGCCCCATGCTGTGAGGTTGTCACTGCATGACTTAAAAAGCTTCTTTTGCTTTTTTTGCAGGTGCCTTTCATTATCTGAAGCCAGATATTGCATAAATGAACTGTCCACTTCAAGTTAAAGCTGGTCTTGTTTTCCGGTCTCACTCCAAGGCTTGGATAAGAGGGATCTTCTCAACACACTGCAGCCTAAACTGGGGCAGTCCCATTGAGAGAAGCAGGCTTGTTATGTTCTCTCCAGTCATAGCTTTTAGTAGACTTTTGAAGGTTGGACAAAGCTATACAGAAGACAAAGGCCAAAAGCAATAATGAATAAATGTGACATGCTTCATTATGAGTGGGTATGCAGAACAGAGAGTATTGAACATCACTGCCTGGCAAACATTCCATTTTTTTGTTGCTGTTGAAATTAATGGACATTGATTGGGACAAATAGAACATTTTGAAACTAAGCTTAGAGTGGTTGAGCTCTGTGTACTCTGACTCATCTGACATCCAGTGCTGACTTTAGTCTAACTTTAAAACTGCTCAGTTTCTGAAGCAAGGTCAGGAGAACCTCTTTCATTTTACACACTGGAAATTGTCATCAAGAGGAAACATCACAGTCCATAAGGAAGCTAGGATAAATGCAAAAGACTTCCAGAGCAACTTATTGGTTACCTTACCATGTTTTTGTAATCACATTGTCAATAAATGTCACTTGTGAGTTTTGCTTTACCAAGAGACAAGATCTTGTGTAACATGAAAAACAGATTTTACCTTTTTGTATGTGGAGTTTTCCCAGTCCGTTGTACCTTTTTGGTCAAACGTGGGAGGAAAAAAACCCACCATCAACGTGACTGATTTTTCACAACTGCCTAGCAATGTGCAATACTGTGTACCTCACACAAACTTTGGGATCATCCAAAGTCATAGAGATAGAATCAGAACTATATTTTTGCAGGTACTTTTATTTTTGCAGTGCATAATTCCTGATGATAAAATACAGAGATGTTGCAGTCTGCTGGATTACTGAAATCCAGCTTGCTAATCATGATTTAAAGGTCATCTTCAGGAAACAATACGAAGAAATGATTACGTTTACATTTTTTTTAGTGATATACAGGACATAGACAGAGATGGGCCTGTGTTTGACACATTTGTTTAAATTATACAGCGATATCCAATATAGAAAGTATAATTATAGGAACCAAGGTTTACAAGAAGTTTGCATTGTGACATTTTAGAATGTCAATAAATTTGTGTTTTGTGATGTTGAGAGGAAGAGGACGATGGAAGGTGGGGTTATTTATTTCTCTCTATTCTTGTAAAAAGAGGGAGGCAGAACACAAATACATTCCTTTTAGCGTTAAGGACTATGAAGTAGTGAGTTAGACTAGGTTCAGTACAGAGGTTAGTTCACACATTGGTCTTAAGGGTGATGGAAAAATGAAATATTATCTTTGTGTTGCAGCCTCTACAACAACACATGTTGTAAAAAAAACCACACAAAAAATAAAAAAAAAAAAAACAAAAAACAAATGTCTTTCATGTAAAAAGTTCAGTAAATATTTACTATTTATAATGAATAAACATTATGAAGACTTGCAAAGCACTGATGATTTTGCCCTAAAATGTAGTATTGTGCTAAATACATTGATACATTTTAATCTGAATATCATGAAGAAATAAACCATGTTATCTTCAATGCAAACTGTATTCATTATGTGTGTTCTGCACACATCCCAGGCTGCAGGAGCATTGGGCAGCCTCTGTGCCCAGGTGCTGCTAATGTGCCACGTGAAACTGTGTGTGTATTAATGAACTATGCATTTTTCAAGTGCTGTTGGTACTGTAGTACATCTTGCTTATAAGAGGCCTTTTCTGTCCATTTTTAAAACAATAAAATAGGCTTAAACTGAGCACAAATAGGGCAACTCAATGACTTCATACAATGCAGAAACTTTGTAATCAGTTACGGGTGGTATCTGTCCTGAATTATATTTTTTTCCTTAGAAGTCTCAAGATTTTTTTACTAGGCTTACATACAAGCTGGTGGAACCATGGGGAAGACCCTCCAAAATGAGTGGAGTGAGTCTTAGTGGCACATCAGTGTGCAAAGAAATTGTGCTTCACCCTAGGCTTCATGGTCATTTAATTTCCTCACCATTTTGTAGGGGATGTAACCACCTTGAATTTATGTTGTCTTTTGTTTCTGAGTGAATTTTATTTTTATTTTTTAATTTTTTTGTTCTTTTGATTCTAGCCCTCTTCCAGTGGAAAAGGAAGGAATATACTTTTTGAGAAGACAATGCTAAAAATATGCTGAAAAATGGGGAAAGGGGATTTCTTTTTTTTTTCCTTCCAGTTTATGTTTCTCTGATATTCTTTTTAATTTCTGAGACTATTAAAAGACTCTTATTTATACCTTTTCCCTGCTCTAAACTTCTAATTTTTCTGGTTTTTTTTCAATGTTTCTTCCCCTCCCTGGGGACTCAGCCTTTGGCATTTGTCTCCTATCCTGGACTTCCTGCAAAGGCCAAGTAAACTTCTGTTACACCACTTGCAATCCCTTTGCTGTAAAATGCACAATAGAAGCCTGTTTGCACAGGCTTTGGAAGTGGGTGATGTCTATGAGTGTGAGAGCTCCTTCCCAGGAGAGGTGTACCCTTGGTGCAGGATAATTGCCAAGTGCCACCTTCACTGCCTGTCCTTTTCTGTTCCAACAGCTGAGGGGCTGGGACAGAGCTGTGATTTCTCCCCATCCCATCAATGCTACTGAGGTGTTTTACTGACCTCAAGTTAGAGAACGGGAATTTTGGCTACTACATCCTCTTTTCAACTTGCCTCTCCCAAGCACTTTCTTGTGTGAGATCCTAATGCAGAGCTGGAGAGCCTGGAAACAAGTCAGATAAGGAGAAAAGGCAGGTGTGGGGGGATTGGAACTAAATGATCTTTAAGGTCCCTTCCAAACCAAACCATTCTGATTCTATGAAAATCATCCAGTCCTCTCACAGCAAGCCATTCAAGCAGGGAACCGGGATGAGGTCTTGCCATGGGAAGTGAGGAGCCTGGGGCAGAGGGACTAAGCAGTTTCCGGATTTATGATGAGCTGTAGGAATCTTTGACAGAGCTAAAAGGATTTCTTGGGGTACAGTTGATCCCTTCCTGTTATCACTGTCCAGGCTGAAGAGGTTCTTGGGAACAACATGTGTTGTCTGGAATACAAATCCTGAACACTTGGAAAGTCAAAGGGTAATGAGCCTGCTATGGATATTGCATTTGACAGAAATGCCATGCAATAGCTTGGAGGAATGTGCTCACAGCAATGAAGTCCAAAACCCAATCACTGCTGAGTGCAGAAAGGGCAGATTTCAGGGTCCCTCCTGTCTTTTTCTTCTTTGTGTGTGTGTGAGTGAGCATATTTTACAAGATGAAAATAAATAACAACAGCTGCTTATTCAGCTGTCTGCCATCTCATTGGAATAGGAAACTCTTGAGAGACACGTTTTGATGCAAAAATATTTATTCATTGTGGCACAACAATGATTTTTACTTTATTATTTTCTTTTAAATCTTCCTTTATCTAGAAATAACCTCTACTCCTATCACAATACCCAATATATGCATTTTGCCATATATTTACCTTGCTATGTGTTACTATTCCTTTATTCGAGCATTAATGAATGAGCTACGAAAAGAATAATTTTTAATGACAGCTATTATCCTTTTGTTTTCCCTGGATATTTCGGTGTTTCCCATTTAATCAAAACCTAGAAATAAACATTTTTTTCCCATAGTCACACAGGGTTTTCTAGTCAATATTGCCCAAAAGTCTCTCATCTCTACAAGTGACAAATGATGTTGAAGTGTATCTTTCTGAAACACTTTGAAAGGCACAAAATGCCTATCTGAATCTACAAACCTTCACTAAAAATAGATGATTGTTAAACAGGGTCTGTATCTTCATTAATCCATTTCTGCATACATGTGATATTAAATTTTTAATCCCTAGGTTAAGGTCTGTGCAAATTCAAGCTTTAAAAAATCTGGCTACAGGTCTGTAACCTAGATCTCCAAATGTAAAGAGAAAATACAGTTACTTAATTTTGGAATTCCAAACCCCATCCCAAATTATCACCTGCTAGTAATAATTTTTGTAGCAGGGATGTATTTGCATTTTCTCAGAATTATGACAGACTATAGCATGCAAATTATTTGTTATGTCTGAATTCTGTGATATATTCTCATACATACATCAGAGCACTGCTGTTTACTTCTGATGTGTAAAGCACATTTTACTGTGCTGGTAACCATGAACTTTCTCAACATTTTCTATCCATCAAGTCTTCTGCCCTAAAGTCTGTGAAGTGGATTACTAAAAGGTATCTTTTAGTAATAACATAACATAAAATAACAAAAAATTAATTTAAGGCAATATCAATGAGACCATCAAACCCGGAACAGCTTAAATTAATGAACTACTTTGTATTGTTCACTTCAATGTTCTGCTGCTCACTTAACTGCAAGAAAACCTGATTAGAAGATCCCATTTTTCATTTCTTCTGGCTTTTCCAATGACATCTAGATATTACCTAGGGAAACTGGAGAGTCATAGAGTCATTTAAAGAATCACATGGGTTGATTTGAATCCGTTCAAGATATTTGTCTATTGTAAAATAATAAAACTTGTAGTCTGCTCCTGTGGTCATTGTAGGTAAACAGGCCATTTGATCTGTCAGATTTTCACTGCCTATTCTCTCCCAGCACTTCCAGGCAACTCATCACAGGTGAGAAGTTCTCATCAGTCACAGGGAGCAAAGTGCTGTAGCTACATGGTTAGTCAGATTCAAAAACTTACAAACTATTTCACATATAAGCAGGCTTCAAAATCAGTATGTGTACATGGTGCTGGTGCTTGGTTCTGTATCGCCGTCATGGTTCCCACAAGCAACACTTTGCAGTTTTCACACATATTTTAAATCTTTGTTTAATGCATTTATATTGCATGAATAACCCAGAGTGCCTATGGACACCTTGGGCACTGCAGCATTTTGACATGCACTGTTTATTATTCAGCTACTCAGGCAATGTCATGAAAAATCACAATAAAACTAGGAAGACACATCACATTTGACCTTTGCTGAATAATTTAATAAAGCCAGCTTGATACACAAATATGAAAGAGCAGTTACTGGTAAGAGCGGAACTATTGCTTCCTTGTCTGAGAATTGGAAACAGTTCAGAAGCTTTATTAACCTTTTGGTGTCTTCATCTTCAGCAGAGTTTGTCCCTTAGGCCATGACCAAATGTTAAACTACTTGTTTCTTCCTGCACTCTCCTCCTTTCAGCGCTCACACTCGTATCTTTGCTTATGCTGTACACAATTATGATTTCAATTCTTCTCACATCTCTGTACAATTATCCATGTTTTTTTCTCACAGACTCAGTTTCATTTACACAAGTATTTTTCTCCCCATATATATGCACTTATTCGTAATGATCTCAAGTGTACATACCTGTAAAAATTTAGCTTTTTAAGGTTGTTACTTTTTAAGGGTGTTAAGTGTACTCTGCACACTTAGCCCATAAGATTTTATAGTTCAGCAATTTCTTTGGAGCCTTGTTTGTGTGAGTGTCCCCATGGTCAGTATCAGAATAATTAACAAAGGGTACAAATCTCCCAAGGCTTTTGAAATGCTGTTTTGGCCATGTTTAACCTGGGGAAGGGTCTATTGGGGCTGGGGATGGTGTGGCTTGCAGGGACCATCCGATCTTTCTCCATCATCTCCATCTGAAATCTCCAGGTGGTGGAAGACATTCCCTTCCCTTTGTGTCATGGCTGCTCCCCATTGCCTCCCTTTCCCCTGTGGCTCTCCAATAAACTTGAGTCCTGCCACTCTGCAGGTTCCTGCCAGCCACACCTTTTTTCCCAGCATCTGGATCAGCTCAATAGAATTTCTCTCTTGCCTGCTCTTCCCAAGGACTCTGACCTTCCCACTGCCTTGGGCAGGGCAGTGCCAGCAGCACCTGCACCAACCACAGCGCTCCCAAAATGGCACATCACTGTTTTGCCTGGCTCTGAAACCTGAGGGAAACTTTTGAACAGTCAGGGTTGCCTGATTTCAAAAAGGGGATAATGAATGTGTGTTAAAAGGTAAGATGGAGTTCAGCTTTTCCTTTAGAGCCCAGAAGGGTTTCTGAGTGCAGCACAGAGCAGCTGTGGTGGGCATGGGTGGGCACGGGGGGCACAGGGGCTGCTGTGGAATACGTGGAAGCAGCCAAAACATGGCCCTCACCAGCTGTGATGACACAGCCCTGAGCAGAGCACAGAGCCACTGCTGGGAGCAGCTCCTGACCTGCTGGGACTGGGGGAGCTCAGGGGTGTGATGTGCGAGGGGGACAGCGCTCGACCAGGAGCTGTCAGTGGTGGGATGGGGCTCTGTGGTGTGTGAGCCATTTGGTCTCTCTGGTGCCAGGGTGTCCAGATGCCATGTGCTGTGGAAATGGTGGGGCTATACCAGTGCTGCAGTGGGCCCAGGTGATCCACATGTGAGCAGAACCTGGTGTGGTTGGGACCATATTGGCTTCTGCACTTGCCAGACCAGACCTCTCCTGTGAGCCTTCACCTTAGGCTGGCTTTGGTTTCCGAGCATTTTGTTGGATCTGGTCTCGATTCAGAGATTGAGCTGTGAGACTGAGATGTGCCAGTGCTGACACCTTACATCTGAGGTCTCTGTCCGTCCCACAGGTGACCTCCCAGGTCAGATCCTGACCCCAGTGGCAGTGGGAGGGTGCGTGGCTGGCCTGCCTTGCCTTGGTGAGAACCAACCACAGCAAAACCATCCGTGAGCCTCTGGAAAAGTAGTCGGTTTGGGTAAAATTACCCTGTAGACTTTGGTAAATTATTTCTGGGGTTTAGACATGTATCAAGTTTGGGGCAGAAATTCCTACCTGCCTTCTTTTGTAATCCTTATTCATAAAGGGATACATAAATGCCATATATTTAAAAGACCTGTGAGTAAGGAGTTTCTCCACGCCCCAAAAGGGTGTTCTGCTGTTGTGTCCCAAGAAATCTAAAGGAAAACATAATCTGTACTAGTGTGAATGGTATCACAAGCATTCTTGACAAAAAGGGACTTGGAGTAGTTAGGGTTTTTTTTATCCCTAAAGCTTAAATAAACCTTCCTAAAATGAATACACAAAGTAGATAAAGAGTTTGATCTTATATCCATGTAAACCCAGTCACTTTCCCTTGATTTTTAGTGGAAATATTAGGTATGTGAGGACCCAGAGATAACAAAGATGAGTGAACAAGGCAATTTTGATCTGTGAAACTACAGTTCTGTTGCTTCTATTCTGATCCTGCTCAAGTTCATCAGGAAAGATTAACTTTGGCAGCTTGTTCAGTGACTAAATCTTGATATTTTTGTGGCTTAATTCATAACATAACTGTAAGCTATTGCCCTGTGTTTATATTTCCCATCCATTTCTCACATTTCCAAAGCATACTGATATGTGATCCTGGCAATTTAGCTACCATAATTGGCATTTTTCTAGGGCCGAAAGGAAACAAATTCCTTATCCTCCATACTTCTTTAATTTCTGAAAAACAACAAGTAACATAGTTAATCCTCTTTTTTGATCTTTTCCCCCCCTTTGAGTTTTTCTTATGGTCTTTTCCTTTTAATCTTTTACTTTCTTTTTAATCTTCACTCATTGTCCCCCTGCATTTGAAGAGTTTCATGTACTTACATCTCTAAAAAGAATTGGACCACTTTATGGAAATAGCTCTTTAGGATCTTGTTCAAAGCATCATTATGTACTTTTAGGTTTTTGGGGGAGGGTGAAAAAAGGAGAGAAAAAACAACTTTAAAGCAGTGTTTGTTTGTGTAGCCTAACAGAATACTGATCTGTTCAACTAAATGCAGAAACAGTGGACGGAAATACCCTAAACTACAATAAACTCAGATTGCATTAGATGAGCAGGAGGATAAATAAGAATCTGCTTTTAATTGGGTTGGGTCATATCATTTAACTCCTGATGCAGGTGTGTTTGGGCAAGAGCATTTCAGGAGGGGCAAAGCAGGACAGCACAGGTGAGTTCAATGGTCTATCAGTGAGCACCTCCTTCAAAGCAGGAGGGAATGAGCTTCCAGCTGTGTCTGGAAGGCATAACACTTCCCAAGGCTGAGCAGGGGGCAGTTGAGGTCCTGCCATTTACCCAGAAATGATGCTTGGAGGCCTCTTTCAGTTTGGAGGCAGAAGACTTCATCTGCTGTGGTATGTGTGTTCCTTGGCTTATGGTTTTCTTGTACATGTGTACGCAAAGCCTTTAAACTTTTTTTGGAGCTGACAGCATTAAGGCTACAAGTCTTCCTTTGTGTTATCCTTTCTCAGGTGGTGTGGAGATTGCTCTGTGAGCAGTCATGGGGAAACTGGTGAAATGTAGTATCTGTTGTGCTAAGGGTGGTGCACTCTGGCCCTGAGTAGCCTCTGCTCTGGGGAGAGATGGGTATGTTACAGCATGCTTGGAAAGGAAGGTGTAGCACTGAGTTCAGTGGGCCAGGATTCTGGGTTTGTGAGCTACCTGAGGGATGAAGCTCATGTGTTGACAAGCATGGCCCAGGGTTAACATGGTAATTTAGCTTCCAGGGTTAGGCTGATGTACTTTCATTCCCCGCCATTCCGACAGTCAGATCCCCAAGGCTTGGTGTGCCTTTTGTTAAAAAACTGCTTAGATATGTGAGGCTGTCAGCTCACTGCATAGCATAATATGCAGTGTTAAACCCCCTTATTTCTAAGAAATAATGAGTGTACACTTCAAGAATCAAGGTGCTGCAGCTGTGATTTAAGAGGCGTGGTGAAGTGTAGGCACAGCACTCCTTGTTCATAGCGTACCCAAAACTGTCACTGAGAATTCACTGGAGTGATTTTTGTCAGTTGTTTCTCAGTTGTGGTGTCCTAGCCCCTGCCCTCCCTTATTTTTGTTTGATTTTGCCAATACTGAAAAGGCCCAGAAACTTAGCTAACAGAGGTCATGTGTTTTCTCAAACAGGCAAGAAATTTACAGGATTAGTATGTGTCCAACCTAATTTGTGTAGAATCACATGCTTCTTTTACTGAAGCAAATTCTTTAAAAAACAAACAAACAGTAAGAGTTTACAGAGTTCTGGAAAAGTCGCAAAACCTAAATGAAAATCTTTTTCCAGTTATATGAATATAAATTGGGCATAGTTCCCCTGAAGATTTTATACTAGTTTAATGCATGTATTTTATTTGTAGTTAAACTGCTGATAAAGCTTTTCTTTTCTTTCCTCAAAATGAGATTAGGTCCCCCGAATCTGTTCTCCTTTACCCACAAAATAGGTGAATAAGATCTCTCCCATAACTTGGCCCCAGCCAAGAACAGGATTTGGTATTGCTCTTTATGGGATTTTTTTTTAAGGCTGATTTTAAAACAAATAGTTAAAATGTGGAGCTGAACATTTCTCCTAGAAGTTGCATATTCTAAATGTACTTATAGCATAGTCTGCTGCTCATATAAAATTACAGACTTCACTTTCATCTTTCTTTTTACAAGAAACCCTTAATGACAAATGCAGGCTGTTTAGTGATACCGATATACTGCAATCTTAGCATGTGAATTAGTCATCATACAATCAGTTCAGGGGGTCAGGCCTAAAGAAACAGTGCAGAGTTGGCAAACTGCTAGTCTGGTGATGTACTCTCCACTTCAAAGTCATGGTGCTTACTCCCCAGAATTCAGATCACAGAAAGAAACAGCTGGTATTGTCGTTTGTGGCAGTAAGGACTTTTTTTTTTTGTAGCAAGATAAGGTTTCACTACTTTGTAAAACAACAATTTACTTTAGAGTGACCTAGCCTGTAAAACACAATAGGAAGCAGGAATCCACAGAGCACTGCTCTGCTATTATCATGCAAGTAGACATGACCTGTGAGAAACCACACTGGAGAAGACTTAACCTCCTTGCTCCTTGTCTGAAAATATTCGGTGTAGTCCACTTGTCAGTGGCAGTCAAGGGTTTCATTTTCCAGAACGACTTTATAAGCAGTTCTTTTCTGTTTTGATATTACTCTCTTGCATGTTTCCTGTGTGGTATTTGTGGCAGCACACAGCTGCAGCCTATCAATCCTAAGGCTTAATGCAGACACATTAAAACATTCAACTTTCCGCCTAAGCTCCAAGGTTGTCAAATTTGAGTTGAAATTTGAGTTTTCATGCTTAACTCATAGATAGCAGCTGACTGAAATGCTCTTTTTTTTGTTCTTCTGCCCCTACACACCTATAACATCCCACTGGTGTTTTTAAAGTCCTTTCACTTAGTAACCTGAGCAGATTTTTTTCCCAAATATTAGGGTGTGGATGGGGGGGTAGGAGAATAAAAAATGAAATGGCACATTTTAAACTGCCTGGCAGATGTATGTCTCAGGGATTTGATACTGTTATTATTAATAGACTTCACAAGCAAGGCAGGCTTATCAGCTAAATACCTCATTATCAAGTGACTGGGACCCAATAAGTGCTTAACAGCATTCTTTACCAAAAGAGGAAACGATTACAGGCCAGATCCAACTCCTGTTGGAGCTAGTGGGTAGAGTCCCACTTGAGCAAAGCATCACTTGGGGCCCCTGGATGCTCGCTCCCCTCTGTTTTCTGATGTGCTTTTGAATTCCCCAAAATGAACCAAACAGCTTTAGCTTCTCTCATCTCGCAATGTGTTCTGCAACTTCTGGAAAGGAACCTGGACGCAAAGAAAAATGCTACAGAACAAAAAGAGCCACAATACAAACCATATGACAATGCCTATTTCTTCGTCCTCTTTGTCATGTTGTTTTACTCTTTCCTGGCGTTAACTGTCTTTTTTGGTTATGTACGCTCCAAGAAAGCGATTTCAAAGCAAGATCCTTACCAGGAGTTCATCGAGGATAGGAATCGAAATAAGAAGTGGAACATGACCCGGCCAGTGGTGGTGAAATTTGACTTTGAAGAAGAAAGTATTCTTTGAACTCCTTAAAACCAAAATACTCTGCAAAATGCACCGGACTGTCTCTGCTGTCTCTGTAGATCTGAAGGGGAGATCTACACGTTTATCTTGTTCATCTGTTCCCCTCACAATAAATCAAAGCATTGCTTAAAATAGGTAATGGGAAAAGAAGTTTCTTTCTTTCTTTTTCTTGTAATCCATTTGTTGCTGGAATATATATTTTCTAAATTTTGGAGAAATCTTGTAAACTTTAAAATGACAGTGAAAAGTGGACATTTCTTGCTTTTCCTTCCAGTTTGGTGCAACAAGAATGGGAATCCATCCTACGTTGAGATTCTGAGTTTAAGACAGAGGACTAGTTTTTGTATGCACGTACCCGCTGCAGGGGAATGCTGTTGCTTCTGAGTCATTCAGACCTGGGAACTGGAGTGTAGTGTCCCTGGAAAGTGCCTCTCTTGAATAGCAGAATGCATTTTGCCTAGACCAGCAAATACTATTTAACATGTAAATATAGAAAAGCTCCTCTTGCATTTCCTCCCCTCAAAAATTAATTTCGTATGCTATGGCAAAACACTGAAAAAAACCATCTGCAAAATGTAATTAAAATGCATCTAGTGGAAAAACAGGTTGTGTATTCAG
The DNA here is from genome assembly GCF_003984885.1 of Neopelma chrysocephalum. NCBI lineage: Eukaryota > Metazoa > Chordata > Aves > Passeriformes > Pipridae > Neopelma > Neopelma chrysocephalum. The sequence continues at coordinate 5,926,716 of NW_020897730.1, forward strand.
TGAATTTAGAGTCCTTGCCTTTTCCTTGTTTTGCATGTATTTGTTCTTCACCAGCTTCTAATTGAAATGTATGTTTCAGTCCTAGAGAGTGGTAACTACAGCTGATCACAAATCTAACAGCAGAAGGGTTTCTCTGTGTCTGCAGTAAATATTTCCTAGAATATTGCACAAGCTTTGTTCAGAGTTATACTGAACATGTTAGACTGCCACGATTTTCTATTTTTTCTCTTGCTTAATAAGTATTGAAAAAAATAATAGAGTTCTGACATAGAATATGTTGCTATGCTTAATATAAAAGAACAATGCTTAAGTGCTTTGTGATATCATGCATGTGATATGACACACTGCTTTGTGATAGAACATGTTACAGTCTTCTGAGACTTTAATTTGTTTCCTGCCATATCCAAGGTCTCTGATTAATGGTCTCCACTTGTTATAGAACCACTTAAGATACACTAAATGTAGCTGCATTACAGAGCCAGTTGCTGCTCAGAGGACTGAGCACAGTAATCATTTTCAGGTGGAAGGTAGGCTCTGATTTTTCCTTACTGTGCATACAAAGCCAAAGTAGGGCAAATAAATTTCCATGTATGTATTAACTTTTTTTTTCTGCCAGTAGAATGATAAGGTTAAGAATTGGATTTTTCTGAAGTGTGTAGTATTTGTGATTTTGTATTGACTGTTTTAAGGATGAGTAGATTTTTAGTTCTTTCAATATTCAGAGAAAGTTTTTATATGTATTCAGCCTGGGCTGAACCATCAGATGTTGTTCTTGTTTCCTGTTGGGATGTGTTAAGCATTTCTGGTGTGTGTGCAAGCAGGGAGGTTGATGCTATGCATAATCCTCTTCTCATAAAACTAAAATTTGCTTCCCACTTACCAGCATGAATATTTGTAGAAGTAGGTGTTGACTTAGCTCATAGTGCTCTGTTTCTCATAGCTGTGCCAAAGGAAGATAATAAGAATAAGGTGATACTTGCTCAGCCTTCAAGGATTTGTTGGCTAGGCAGGGGCCATCTGAGGCAGAGGCTGCTCCATTTGTCTAAATATGGGGGTGGGATATGCAGAACACTGATGTGGAAGTGAATGCACATAAGCATTTCAGGAGACCAGAAAACATTCACAGATGTACTTTTGCTTCATTCATCCAACTCCAATTAAAATGGTTTTGACTATAGTAACAAGACCAGAGTTGCAGTTCTCGCACAAATCAGTGTTTTGTCTATGTTATACGTGTCCTGGCTGCTTCATCTACAGAGTTTGGGGTGAAAAAATGAAAGTTCAAGTTATCTGTGTTCGCATCATGCTCCTGACTTTAGAGTGTATGAAATGAAAATCGCTCTCAGTTGGGTGCCTTGTAAGGGCTTGGAGCAAGTGAAGAGACTTACTCTTTCAAACACTGAGTTCTGACTGTTTGTGTTCTGAAAGGCTGTGTAAATGTGGATTTGCTCTCCTGATAGATCTTTTACTGCTTTTATCTTGTCAGTGTTTTTTAATTCTTTGCAGTGTATGCTTTATCATCTTAAAAATCAAAGATCAGTTTTTTTCAAGTTTCATTCAAACCCATGTCCTTTATTTCTCTAAACTGTTTCTGCTTTTGCCTTACCAGGCAATTATCCGATCAGCCTAAATCCCTTAAACATTCTTTAGCAATGTGTTGCCATTGTCTGGCATTTAGGCTTTTTGAAAACATTCACAATTCGCTTAACAACAAGACCTCAAGCTCTTCAAACAATTTTCATAGTGCATGTCTGGGTTTGTGTGTGTATGTGTGAGTTTGTGTGTGTGTGCATGAGGCTTTTTCCAGTCCTATCTCTGCTGCAGTAAAAATGTGTTTTTGTCAATATTAGCCACAGGACATGTTGGTGGCATTATTGGCCTCATTTTCTTCTGTGTGTCAAAGCCTGTTTGTCCCTGCCCAGGAGATCTTATTAGTAACAAATGAGAGAGGACACTTGCATGCTACAGCACCACAGGCATGTCCTCAGCCACAAGAGTGTTTCTGTACCTTCAATGCAGCTATGTCCCTCTGCCCCTCCTGATATCTAAACCAGTGAACTAGTGGAGGTAGAGAAATTTTAGAGGTGTGGCACAAGACCTATGTGCAGCCTTGGGAGTTGAATGCCTGCTTTGGAGGACAAGCAAGACCCCTGTCTGACACACTGGTGTGTTGAGAGAATGAGGTTAAAAGGCACCTCTCATCCTCTTGGCGTAAGGAAACATGACAAGGCACTGCAACTCGGTCCCTCCACTGCATGATGCGTTGGCTCCCTGCACTGGAAACAGAAGGGGGTGAGGGTAGAGAGGATGGGGAAAAATTACATACATACCATGATGTGAAGCTGCTGAGGGAGTTAAACCATTTCTTATAATATGAGAATTGTCCACCTCATTTTATGTCTTCTATGTGTGAAAGTAGCATCTGTACAGTGCTTCCAGAGCTCACAGAAGCCTCTGATCTGTAACTTTGTCAGGCTCCTTTACAGCCACTTCTGGTTTTCTGCGTGTGGAGTGTGAAATGGGAATAGGAGAGCCAAAATAACTCCATTCAGGGTGAACTCTGGACTGCGAAGTATGATTTACACCTCTGAGATTCCTAGACTACTCCAAACTAAGCACTGCAGAAGAAAAGGGGATGGGGGGGAAGGAGAGCAGTACGAAGCACCATAAAGAGGACTTAGCCCAGGCAAGGGAATGTGATGCTGTGAGAGAGAGTATGAAAGTAATACTCAGTTCTACATGCTAATAAGTGCCTTGAATTTTAAAAATTTTAGTGTTACAAGAAGAGAGGGATTCATTTATTGTCTTTGTTTTTTATTTTTCTTTGTCTCTCTCTACTGAATTAATATTACTTGTCTGGTGATCTCTATTAAGAAGCTTCTTGTTCCTTCCTCCTTGCTAGTAAGAAATATGCTAAAACCAATTAGATCATGTATCCTGCTTTAGTTCGTGTACTTTTTTGCTATTTATTGTGGCCCTCTGTAATGTGTTGCAGCTGATGTGTGGGGGTTGCTTTTGGGGAGGTGTCCACTTTGAATTCAGTTTCAGCATTTTCAGATACTTTATGAAAGGCTTCAGTGAAATGCAGGCATGTTGCAGTTTCCACTTAGCTTTTGTGGATTAATACTGCAGCTTTCTCAGACTGGTCTGCAAGAAGGTCTAATTCTGATTAAACTTCTGCTGAGGAATATTAGGTTTTTTCTAGTTTTCTATGTATATGTGTATACCTATGTGTGCACGTGCATTTTAGTGTATTAGGGTTTGTCCTTCTCAGAATGCCAAAAGTATGACAAACAAGCAGGATCAGCTAAAATGGTGGGTATTTTGTAGTACCCTTGTGCTAGTGTATATCTGGAGTAGGTTGATTTGGCTGTGTAAGTTCTGGTCTTTGCTAGTATGTGTTACATTGAGTACTGAATCTGACATTATGGGTCCATTTTGATTACTTACAGCTCTGATCTCTACAAATGAAGCTTTCTGCATCCATGGGGACTATACAATACATATTGTATGTGACCAAGTTTTCCTGGAGCCTGCAGGCAGCTGTAGACATTGAGCATTATTTTGCTGTAGTTATTCATGCATGGAAAACTTCATGGCAGTGACTTCTGTTGCATTCCTGAAAAATTAAGTATGCCTGAATTAAAGCAAGCCTAGCACTATACATGTCCCTACCTTCTTTTCTCTAGTTTGTATATCAGATGCTGCTTGTTGCTTCATCTGTGGCATACTTGTAGGCGTAGACAGACAGAGCCTGGTACTTAGAGGGAAAATATTTTTCTCATCAGAGGAACATCTAAAATGACTTTATGGAATTGTTCAAGTATTCTCTGGCCTGGATTCAGCAGAGCACACTAGTCTACACTGAAATCTTCCGTCAGTCAAGTGTACGAATGCAGTGGGGCTTGGAAAGCACATGCTTAAAATTAAACACATGCTGCCATGTTTTCTTGAGCAAGCCTGCTTCCCTAGCTTGGAACCTCAATAAGTGCAGCAATATGTACTACAAACTTAAGCAGCTGAAATAGGCTTTATTTTTTCCTTTTTTTTGTGTGGGATGTGTAACAGCAAATCCTTTGCTCTGTAAGTAAGCTGAGTGAATTAACTGAGCTCATAGTACTGGGAATAAGTGAATAAGGGCTTGTTTTGAATCAAATTAATGTGAAACCTCCACAGAATTTTTCCCTCCATGATAGAATGACACGCCTGGAGACTTTCCCACTTTTTTGGCTATTCTGAAAAAAATTGGAAGGCACAGTAAGACCTGATTGACAACTCCTTGTAGTATGATTGCACACTAACTTCAACTTGTTTTTTAAATTCCCAGCAACAGAGCCTTCTTTTCAGCCTGGGAATGCTATGTGACCCAGCACATGAAACTGCATTAAATATAGATGACCTTTGGCAGTTACCCTCCCCCGCCATATATTTGCTTTCATCCCCCAAGAAGAAGGACAACCAAAGGGGTCATAAAATTAACACAAGGATAAAAGATTCTGCCAATTGAGGTTACACAGCTAGGTATCTTTGTGTGTATAAGAAGATACTCAGTGTATGTTCAATAAGATAAAAGAAAATTGTTCTTTTTTTCTGGGTCATTTAGAAGACCGTGGTCAGGCCAGTGTGCTGTGCTGGGGTAGCTGTCCTTGTTTTCTGCCCTGGCAAAGCACTACTTGTCTCAGAGTAACAGTTGCATGCTGATTGACATTATTCCTACCTCCTGTGTCTAGAGGACTAAAATTGGATGCAGCTTTGTTGGCACTAGTGTCAAAAGCTTATTTGTCCCTTGCCTTGAGTCACTCAGGTGTCTCAATGTGGTAACAGATTCAAACCTGTGTTTAATAGATGTTTGTGACTACCCAGGGTAATTATGAGGAGATTGGGCACAGAGGGTTCTATAGAGAGAGACACAAGTGTGATCTGGAAAGGGCATGATGACAGGGTAATGTGCTACTGAAACAGAACCTGGTCTCCTAATGTGCTGAGCATGGTCCCTGTTCCAGCAAAACCTGTAAGTGTTGTGGTCCACAGTGACCTTGATGAACCAACAAAATGGAATTTTTTTAGGGGAAGGGGAAAAATAAGTCCACTCAACATAATGCTAAGGTTCTAAAGTTTGTTTTTTCCTTTTAAACAAAATACCTTTAAGTAAATATGTATTGGTTTACTTTCCAGCAGAGAATTTTTATTGAAGAAGTCTATGGAACTTTTTGATGCACATTAGAATCATTAGATAGCCATTTAAATTACTTGGACATGCAATGTCATGTGGTTTTACTTATACAGTCAGAAGTTTTGGCGGAACATCTTCTGTCTCTTCTTTCCTCTATCTCCCTGGTATTTGCTGATTCATCTAAACTGCTGTGTATTGAGGGAATGAGTTAATTGCAGTGGAGTGGTACTGTCAGAGCCTCACATGAGTTCTCTCATGTTTATTTATCAATGCTGATCCTGATGGGCTGGAGGAGAAGGAGGGTAATCTGTCTTCAGCAGCGAGTGCTATTAGCCTGGCAGGGTTCCTGGCTTTCACAGGAGCACTCCAGAAAATGACAATTCTCATTTTGTGGTCATTTGAAGAAAACTCCCCTGCTGAATCATGACGTTTGGTTCCGGTCTTGGAATTGTGAGCAAAATGGAATCTGTTTTGCTCCTAATTGCCCTCAAGTCACTTCAGTATTGGGGTTTTCTGTTTTTTTGTTTTTTTTTTTTTTTTTAAGAGAGGGGGGGGGAGAAAAAAAAGAGAAGTGTTTTCTAACTTTCATCTGTATGCTTTGATCCTACATCCTTCTGTGTATACACAGCTTTGGTTTCATTGCTACAAAATCAGGATGTGGATGATATAAACCAACTTTTTTCTCTAGCCTTATGTTGGTGTCAGCTTGGATGCACAGCTCATCTGAGGAGGCTGCAAATCATTTAAATTTGGCATAAGGAGACTACTCACAGCAACCAGCTTTAGGCACTGAGCAGAGTGGGCTGGTGAGGGGCAAGGCTTTCTGTGGGCCTGAGCAGGCTGCAGCTCTTATCTGCTGGAGATGACCTTCTTTCCCAGTGGCCCTATAGGATAAGGTCACTAAACCTCCAGATTTACATCTCTAGGTGGGACCTAAACTTCAATATATCCCTCCTGGTACACAGGTAAAGCTTTTTTCATGAACCTTTATATCAACATTTTGATTGTTTACATGATTTGCATTTAAAACGATGCCTTAAAAATTATCTGTATCCCACATCGCATGACATGCTTGCAGCTGCTTTGTTGTACACAAATATTCTATATCTGTACAGAGAGATGTAAATCAATGACTTCAACAAAAATGGCAAGCAAGCATCAAAAGATCCTCAGGGGCATGGAAGTTGTCCAGCCACTTGTTCTTGAAACCGTTGGCCTGCAGTCAGCTGCACAAAATGAAATGCTCCTTGTCTCAGGAGAGCACACGGATTGAAGAACTGATGTGTTATTTGGAGCGTGTTTGGTATTTTAAGCTTAGGAGCAAAAGTTATAGTCAGAATATTGTGTCATCTCTGAATAACACCATTGTGCCGTGCAGAAAACAAATTTCCTCTTGCTGAAGAGAATTAGATGGATAGGGTGAATGGGAGGCATCACACAGGTACTACCCGTGATTTGTGTCTGATGGCACAATTGCACTGAAAGAAAGCATAAACATCCCAACACTTCTAATCATATTCTCAGCCACTTTTAAGAGCTATTTAAACAACAGATTTCTCTTTCACTGGTATGTTTATGTCCTGGCATGACTCATGATTAAAATTGTGTAAATATACACACTATAAAGAAGAGATGTTTTGACTGGATGGACCATTAGATTGCACAGTTCTGTGCTTCTGCAGTTCTGCTGGTTAGTTCTCTTTTCTCAGATTTAACTTGCTTCAGGTCCTCTCCTATGTCTGGAACAAAGAGATCTTAGGAAACATTGGTTATTTGTGTCAGAGCTGCTTGTGTTGCTGTTATGGCTTCCCTGTGCATTTGTCAGGATTCTCTGGGAGTCTGCAGTTGACATCTCTGTCTGACTTGGGCTTTTTCCACCTACTTCTCTCTCCATCAATAATGCACAAGTTGAAATGAAAACTTACTCTACCAATTGTGCCCCCTCTCTCCAGACTGGCTGTTGCAGCTCACATTTTATGAGCCATAAGGGTTCTTTCTTCTTATTTTTTTTTCACCTTTATCCATTGGATCTGGGTTGGTGCATCTTGGGAGGTAAAGCTCGTGCAACTGCTCTTATTGTGTGACTTGCCTGGGAACCTCGTGCTTTGTGGGTATTTTGCTGCCATGTATGTGCATGTCCTTTGTGTGCAATGGCAGTATCTATTTAAGTTTTGCAGCATACAGCGACTGTGAACAGCACTTGTGTGTTTAAACTTCTGTCCTATGTGCTACTTATGCATTGAGCAGCTCACAGGCAGGAGAGCACTACTTCAGCTGTACTGTGCAGTCTGTGCTCTTCACCAGTCCAAGTCTGATGAAGCTAAAATAACAATGGACATATATAATGGACGTATTTGATGAAATTTGGACTGGTCATCCTGATTAATCAGTTAATCAGCTGGACTTGGTTATCATGATTTCTTATTGTCACCTGATTACTTGCCAGACTTTGACTCAACTGATGGAGCCATGTGAGAATCAAGAGGCAACTGTGCCTGTTTCATTTGCCTTTTTTGTTTTTTTTTTCTGATAAAAAAATTTTTAGATTTTTTTTTTCCCCACTTTTTATTTAAACTTCCAAAATTTATATTGGATTGGACAGTGACCTCAGGAGAGGTTATCTCTGTCTGATTCTCTTATGTTGCATTTAATGGAACATTTTTTTTTTGTACTTTTTTCTGAAATACTTGGTACTTTTCAGAGGGACAAGAAGTAGGATTATGTATGCCAAGCAGCATGGGGATTTCAAATCCAGAACATTTGTCATTTCAGCTAATGGAGTGTGACTGAGGGAGGAATTTGATCTGTGAGTTTTAGTTTGGTGCCTGCTATTTCTGTTGCTGACCATTAGTTTTGCATCAGCATAGACAAACCTGCCATCCTTTATAAATACCTACTAGATTAGTTAGTCAAAAATAAATTTTTAGGGGTACATGGCACTTACTATTTTAGTTGGGATCTCCCTCTTGCACAGACCCACATTGATTGCAAATCAGTCTCCTTTTCCTAAAACCCACATTGCATCATGAATTTACACCAGCTAAGGATGTGTTCATTGTTCCTTATATACACTTATAAGAAATTTCCTTCACTTCCATTAAATTTAATTATTTTGTATATGGTTGAATTCTCTAAACTGTATGTGGCCTTTATTAGAATTAAAAGGAAAACATTAGATATTGGTTTTGTGGTTTACTTCTATTTTTTAATAAATTTCTACAAAGGTAAATAAGATATTTTATTTCCAATTTGAAACTCCTTCCCTCCTTCCCTCCTTCCCTCCTTCCCTCCTTCCCTCCTTCCCTCCTTCCCTCCTTCGCTCCTTCCCTCCTTCCCTCCTTCCCTCCTTCCCTCCTTCCCTCCTTCCCTCCTTCCCTCCTACCCTCCTTCCCTCCTTCCCTCCTTCCCTCCTTCCCTCCTTCCCTCCTTCCCTCCTTCCCTCCTTCCCTCC
>NW_020897730.1:5935439-5963301 GCF_003984885.1 Neopelma chrysocephalum
GGGGAATTGGGTACCACCCAGTGCAGAACAGATTAATTTCATGGTGTTTTTCTGCATTTGCACAAATTGAAAATATGGGAATCTGTACTTTGTTCAAACTTCTTGAGTTAAATTTCTTCAATTAGTTTGGACACTCGGTATTTTCAAAAAGTCTCCAGATTTCTCAAAGTTCATTGAGGCCAGTTGGATGCACAAGCCTCTTTCCCTGCCTGTGCCCTGTTTCTGATGCAGAAGGATCTGTTTCTGTAACCTCTGTTCATCGCCAGTTTTCTCCACTTGGACATTACCCTTGTTTGCATGTTTCAGATGTTCCTACATTACATGTTATTGCAGGATGAAATGCTAGTCTCAGGGACTTAAAATTTTTGTTCACTCCTACCTCAAATACTTTTGGTGATTCATGTTGAAACTGGTGTTTAAAGAGACAGAACTGTGGCTTCAGGAATCTCTCATGGTTGTTTTGGGGAACCTGTGGCTTGATTAACAATTGTCAGTGACTCAGTGATGTAATAGAATTCAAACATGTTTAAATTTAGCCAAACTTATCCAGATATTTGGGGACTTCTTCTTTCCTTCCTTCTAGTGAGAGCTGACAAAAGTGTTCACCCCCCTCCACCCTTGTAGAAAATTGTCATGAAAACAATACCTTTCAAACCTGCTGAAAAATGGAAAACCCACAAATGGAAAACTCTGGGCCAGAAAGAATAGCTATAACAATAGTTTAGTGACTCAGATCTTCTTGAATCACATCTCCCTCTAGGGTCTAGATGTCCTTGGATGGGGTTAGGCTACCACTAAGTCAGTGTGGTTTTGTGTGGATTTTTTTTTTTCAGTTACTTTTTTCCACTTCAGTCAATTAAGATGGGACTTCATGTACTCTGCACTTGGCAGTCAGTTAAAACTATTCAGGTTAGGCACCCTCTGTGTTAATTAAATGACAGAGGAATCTTCCTGAGAGCATTTAAACTCACTTGTTTGAATATTTATTTTAAGATTGTTGTATCAGCTTCTGGTGTATCTCTGTCCAGTAATCAGGTAGGCTATTTACTTAATTTTATGTATTTACTTAATTTTATCAACTCGGCAGAAAAGAATTCTACATATGAAAAAGAAAGCAGTAGTATGTAAGACGTAGAAGAACAGATTATTTTTGTCTAAGATTGCTGTCATAATTTCTTTATATACTAAACTGAATAGATATAGCGATTAATGGGGGAATTAGTTTTTGTTTTCTGAGATGCAGAACACTCATTTGCAGGTACTTAGTTCTTGAGGGCTGACAATGCATCTTTAATACAGAAGGATAGTTTGCTAAATATCTGGTTGCCTAGTTCCATGCCTCTTCATTCCACTATAATTTGTCAAACTGCAGAGTATCTTGAACTTATTACTTGTTTTGTCCAAATAGGACTGAGTCCATGGTGTGATCAAGGCCAAAGCAGACGACAGTCTGAATTGGCTCCTGCTACCTGATGATATAAAACACTTGACTAGATCAGCCCTATGGTGCTTAGACTGAGTAAACACAGTTGGAATGACCTACATTTCATAAACATTTCAAAGGCTGTTCTGAAATTGGGAAGTAATTCTTCTGGTCTTGTTGCCTGCTCTTTTTAAAAGTTATTGCAATTACTCTGCTTTCCTTGTATTAATAGAGAGTGCAAAGGTAAAGGCACAGTTGTAGCTGGTTGGATTTTGTAGACTCCAGAAGCTGACTATCCTTTTCCTGTGTTTATTCCATAAAGGGGGGCTGATCTACAGCAGTAGAACAGCTTTTTCCAGAGACCATGCTTAACTCACATATACAACTTTTCCATTCTAGAACTAATTAGTTTTGGTTGAGTAACTCATCAACATTAAGTAACAATAAGAATCATATTTCCAGGAACACTTTCCTTGTTACGGAAAATTGGAATCAACTGTAGAAGTGTGGTTACTGAATCTAGTTACTTTTTACAGAGTATTTTTTTAAAGACTTAGGAAAGAGCTTCCTCTTACAATACAAAGTGTTTTAAATACAGCTAATTAGGTGTCTGGATTATAGCTGTAAAATTTTAGGCTTCTTTGAATGTAAAGTTTTATCGCACTCTGATTTTAATAGAGAGGTTTACACATATTCTGAAAGCCTTCCTAAGATAAGGGATAGTTCAGATAACAGAGGAAGATTTAAGAAATGTCTTCTCTGGAGTCTTTTAAGAACAAGTTAGATAAGTGTTGGCTCTGGGTGGACCTCTGAAAATCCTCCCAGTTTCACACTTGCTGTGAGCCATGTAATCTGTTTAGCCCATTTGTGTTACAGGGGCCTGCAGCCGGGTTCAGTTACAAAAGTTTTGTTTACGCTGACTGGGCTTCGATCTTCAATTTAGGGGTAGATTCTGTCACTGAAGAACTATAGACAGTGCCCCTGTCCCTGAAAACCAGCCCAGACCCAGTTTTTCATCATCTGAGCATCTGGCTAGTTTCTACCACCTGCTGCTGCCTCTGTACCATAGAGAAATGTCAGCCCTTCTCCTTTCCTACCTGTTTTCTTTTCACTCTCGGTGCCTGAGGATGCACACCTTCTCCTGGTTTTCACCTTCCTGACAGCTGCTTCTGCTTAGTCTCCTCCTTTTCTGAGCTACTGCTGACCTGCTTTCCAGGAGGATGCAAGGATCTACGTCTTAAGGTCTGAATTTTGGGGTGTTTGATTCTTCTTGGGCAAGTGATTTCTGCATACTCTCTTTTTGGTTTCTCTTGGGAATCTTTTGCTGCATTTCTGCTTTGATTTCACACTCTGTCCATTTACAGTCAGGCAAGACTCCAGTAAAATAAATTGATTTCCCCTGACGCACTGTGGGACATGTTTCTTTTGAATGGTGTCATGTTCTTTGTGACTTGTTTTTTCATTACTCAGAAAAGAAGGGAGAAAGGTGAAGACCTTAGGCTTTTATATTTCTCAGTTGTCTCCTTGCTTTTCATTTTAACTTTTACTTCTTGTCCTTCATCATTATACCACCCAAATGTGCTTAGGTCAAAACTAAATTCTTTGCCCCTTCAGTGTTTTACGTTCAGGCTTTGCTGTGGAATCCACAGCTCATCACATCGATCTCATGACAAGGGAAAGCAGATATTGAGGAACAAAAGAGCCTAATCACTCTTTTTTTTTTTTTCTCCTTCTAGCTTTGACTGTCTAGTGGTGTTAGTTTACTTACCAGTAGAATGTATACAAGATGAGAAGCTTATTGACCCATTGAGGCCTGCCCTTATTAACCCGGAAAAATCTAATCAACCAATCCATCACCACTGTGAACTAACAAGTTCAATTGGTGGCTGCGGCTTCTGGTTTCTTCCACAAACATGGATCCAAGTCTCCTTTGAACTGACCATTGTTATTTGCTTTCATTGCTGAGTGTGTTCATTTGTTGCTCACCTCAGCTGTGTGAAGGGTGGATAAATTTTGTCTGATCTGTGTGCTACAGCCTCTTGTTTAACTTTTCTTTGTGCTTTCTCCTTTATAACACCAACTTAACTAAATGAGCTTAGTGACATAAGCTTGCCACCTTCCTTTAGTGCACATGTACCAGTGTTCACAATGTCAGAGAAATAGTGTTCATTTCTTGACGATTTCAGTACCCATGGATATAAATCTTCACTGCAGAGTTAACCTGAGTTGACCACACTTGTGAATCCACTTTTAGCCTGGCAAGTGAGAGCAGCCACAGCAGTAGGCAGCACACAAGACGAGTACAATGACTTTATAGCAACTGTTTGTCTTGGGGTCTCAGTGGTAATCCACTCAAATTAGGACTGAACACTCACATTTGTGTTTGAGGCAGTCACCTGTGTTGTGCTCAGCCCATCAGCCATAATCCCAGGGAAGCTGTAGCTAAAAAAAACAGTAATTGTTCCTGGTTTCCTCCTGTTCATTTCACAATACCTGACACCTTCCTTCATTTACAGAGCCTGAAGGAACTGTATTTACTGGGAGAGGTTTTCCCTGACACAATGAACTAGAGTTCACTACCCAAGGAATGGTAGACAGTAGAGTTGTGTAGCTATAACTTTCTTACAGCTTTGTAAAACTTTCATGTGACAGTTGTTTCAGGAGAACAGTAGTGTAATTTGCCTTAAGTTGGGGATAATGTCGTGATAGACAGTAGGTCCTGTTGTTCTGACTGGCTGTATGGATGCACTGTGAAACACAGTCTGCGTTTCAGTTGCAGTTGAGGGGAATTTTGTTGGGAAGAGAGAAAAAACCCACATAATTGAAGACTAAAAGAAACAAGGCAAGAAAGAAACTGCAAATGTAGACCAGCAGTTTTACTGGGCATCCTAGGTTTCCAGTACTGCCCAGGAACAGTCACACTTTATCTGTACTCACATCTAGGCCAAATCTTTAGTTCATATGGAAAGGGCATAGCTGCCAAAGCAGCTGGGCTAAGAAGATCCAAGTAAGTATCCAACTGCCCAATTTTACTTTTGCTGGTTACTGCGCCTTGCATTTCATGTATTCCAGGCAATATGTTTCCTATTTGCATAACTGTTTATATTTTAAACAATCCTATCTCAGAGCAACAATGCGTATTTGGTTTTTAAATATTTGTTTTGATATGTTTCCCAATTTCTGGTCCTGGCACATCAAAATCAATAGAATACACTCTGGTTTTGGGAAGATGAAATCAGCCAGTGATGTAATCTTTGTAACTGATGTCTCTCTTTGCTTCATGGCTTGACTGAGTTTGCTTCTTTTATTTTCTCTCTCAGAAATTCAACAATAAGGGGCAGACAATAAAAGTTTGGGATTTTAGGCCCTCCCTGTGTTTTACATTTGTAAGACAATCATATAACTGACTTAGCTGGGATATAAATCAGTAAGAAAGAGAGATAAGAGAAACAACCACTAGACTCAATGTCTGTCAGTCAACAGAGATTTATGTATCTTTAATGTGGAAAGGAATTGTTACTTTAAAGAGCTGTTTTGAGAACATCCTATTTTAAATTCACTGCAAATGTTAGCCATACACTGTTATCAGGAATACCACTTATCCTGGCACAAGGGTGCTCCAGGTGCTGAAAAAATGGGTTTGGTTGGCATCCAGGATATAGTAAGACGAGCAAATTGTTCTCACTACTCAATGACTGTTTTGAATTTGATGTGTCACACACGTACCTTATCGTATTGTGGCATTAAAGTTTTGCTGCTGCAGGTCAGGTCCTGTGGGTTGTTGTTTTGTATTGTTGCCATTGACTTTACAGCTGATACTTGCAAACTTTTTGGTGAGCCCTGACAGAAAAGCTGAGAGAGTACAGAAAGTCCTGTCCAAAGCAAAACTTCAAGAAACTCAAAAGATATACCATTGTTGCCAGTGCTATTTTACACCTATTTAAACAAAGTATGTTTGGTCTCCTAATTTTTTACCTCTTTAAGCACTAAAGCCAGATGTTGGCAAATTTGGAATGACCAACCTCCTTTGTGGTAAACACAAAGTACAGGAAATTGTAGATTGACAATGATGGAAAAAATGTGCAACTGTATCCATAAAATAATATATTTCTCTTTTGATGGAGCAAGAGTAGAAATCATGATTATTTTTCTAATTAAAAGTTTTAAGTTACCTATTTCAGATAAATTAATTTAGGAAGCTCATTTTCACTTATTTTCAATTCCCTCCCACTGCTGGCATGCTGTAACATAGTGCTGTTAATATCAGTAAGGGTCCATCCTAAGACAGCAAGATCTTGTTGACTATTGAACCATTTACTTATGTAAGATTAGTTCTGCTATTGGAAACATGGACTTACTCTTTTGCTGGTTTCAGAAAACAGGCCCAGATCAAGACAGTGAAAGTAATAAAATATTTTTCTACTATAAATACATTATTTCCTTTGAAATATCGCTTCATTCAATTTTGTCATTTGTATTGTTTTGCCTCTACACACATGAAAAGCAGAACAATCTTTATGTTCCTGTAAGGAGTGAATATCATCCTCTTAGCAACACAGAAATTCTGTGATGCTTTAAGTGATGTTTTGGCCTAGGATTTTATGGGAAATGAGGGAAAAGAGCTAAAAATATTTAAGGAAAAACAACAGCAAACAAATAACACTTGGCAATACAGCTTTTCTAATTAGCTGGAAGTCAAAAGAACAGATGTCAAAGAGAACTTTTTTCTTTTCCTTTGTTCCTTTCCTTAAAAAAACCCTCAACTTCTAATGTACTCTTCAAAATCTTAAATGAAACAAAAGTAGTATTGAGGCCAAAAGTCAAGCAAACATCTTTGTTTAAATGTCTTAAGTTAGTGGAAAATATGAGACACTGTGAAGGGAAACCTGAATCGTAAGAGACCATATTAAGAATGGAAGTAATTGAGTGCAATGGGAGTGGAGGGACTGTTTATTGATGTCTGAGCACACACTGCTTGAGTAGATGTTGTTGTCATATGCTTGCATTATGCTTTTTTACTAGAAGCTCATCTATGAAAAATGCAAGCTAGTTATGTTGCTGTGACCCCAATAATGATTAAGGTAAACACTTTGAAAGTCATAGGTGAATGGCCACATGTGGCTTCTGTTGACTTAAGTGGAACCTCTGCAGGAGCTTCTGTGTTCAGTATTTGATTTGTCTTGTTTGTGGGAGTGTGGAATCTTGCCTGTTCTGCCTCATCTTTGTCTAGAGACCACACAAAAAAATACATTTTTAAAGAAGTGGCCAGAGAAAAAGCCACAGAAACATTGTATTCCAAAGTTGCAACAATATTCAAGGACAAGTTCAGAGATGATATGACAGATGGAAATGAAAGCAGGGAAAGGAATGTGGTCTGGAGACCAAATATGTTGTATAAATTTAGCCCACAGTGGAAATTTTAAGTTCAAGCAATCACACCAATCTCATAGTTCGTAAAACCTAGTTAAAACTCTTGTTAATATTGGAGTAGAGTTTGTATCAAAACACTGAATTTAGTCCTGGCAGCATTTTTCTGTAATGAAACAGGAAAAATATCTAGAAAATGAAATTCAGATTTATAGTTATATTTGACATTGACAAAAAACCCCCACTGCAGATTCGCTGATCCTTGTGGAAATCTGTGGAGTCTGAGTTCTTGTTAAATGGGATCCACAACAGCTCACATTCTCTCCTCCTCTACCCCCCTTTTGTTGTTGCCGGCTTTGAAAACAAATGCCTGCGCTATGGGGTCAAAAATCTTTTGAGTAGACCATATATACCACAGGTGTAACTCAAGAATGACTTTAGTATGCTTCCCAACCCTTCTCCATCTGCTCCTGGCACCTGATTTATTACAGCACACAGGTCAGACTTGTCTCTGGTGCCTGACTGGTCATAAACTCCTTTTTGTACAAGGAAGAGAGGAAAGTATTAGCACTCTATAAATCATAAAATGAAAGAAGACTTAGAGTAACAATATCACAGATTTTAGTCTGGCTTTGAAAATCCATGTTGGGCAGCAGAATTACAAGCACTCTGGCTGGAGAAATCTGAGGCCACCTTGGGTCTTGAGGTTTCCTGAACCTTGGTTAACTTCATTTGAATGTGGGATGCACACTCCACTGGGTGTTTTTCAGAAAGGAACAGAGGAAAGAGTGGAGTAATTGGAAATTACATTTCCTCTTCCGACGAGACCAACTGCTGTTGCAGTGTGTTTAGATAGCGAGGCTGCTCCCTCACAAATGGCTTTCAAGTTTCTAGTGACCCAAGCTGTCAACACTTCTCGAGGAGTTTAGGATGGGATTTTCTAAAGAACCCTGTATAGGACAAGCTCTGTTCCCCATAAGATTGGTGGTGATACTTCTATTGATTTTTATTGGAAATGCTTCTTCTTAGGTAGAAAAATCTTAGTGCCATTTTGGGTTTAGTGGACAAAATAGAGGTGTAAAACGCTGGCATTTCATCTCATGTTTCCTTCTGCTTTGGTGCTCTGGTGAGCTGTTTATTTTCAACTTTTTTTTCTCACTAGAGGAGTAACTGGGACTTTTTTTCTCAAGCTGTCATGACACAAGCTGAATAAATAGAGCTGCAGAGAGCTTTATCCTGAGCCTGTATTTTCACAGTATAGAAGAAAGCTGCAGACTTAAGATCAGATGCAAAGTGGAGGGAAGTCAGTGAAGGCATTTCTGTTGTTTTCACTTAAATTTGGATTGTGATGGTTCTTATAAAAAGTGAAAAGCTTCCTGTACAAAAATTCCACCAAAATAAGGTTTAGCTTTGCTTAGTATCAAACTTACCTTTAGTGTAGTAAAATTAGAAAATTATAGGTATTTTGAATGATAGAAAGGGGTCAAATCCAGCAGTTAATTAATTTTTCACTGCATCCTCATTTCTACTAAAGCCTGGAAGAATTGCACTACTGTTTCATGTGAAGTTTGAAGACCTGAGGGTGGATAACAAAATCAAGATGATGATATTTACCAATGCTCTGAGATTTGAGTGGATGCTATTAATTTTGTTTGTTGGATGGATGGTTACATTGTGCTCAAATAGCTGAACTGACTGACTGTACTCTTTTAAAAACAAACAAAACCGACCCAAAGCACAAGTTCTGGTATGTGGCTGAGAAACGATTTGATACTGTTTTATGCTCTTCTCTCTAAAAACATTGAGTAAGATTTTCAGACTGATGCTTTGCATGATGATAAATTATAGAGATGGGAAGCATTGCTCTTCAAGGCTGAAAAATGAGCTTGCAAATATCATATTGTGGTTCTGTGTGCACTGAGGCTCTGCCTTGGGAGGTGGAAGAGAAACTGCTCCTTCTAGCATCCTGTTATCCTCACCACAGCTTGTAAGAGTTTGTTCCAAACCCTGGCTATACTTGTGCAGCTCTGTTGAGAGTTTTTCTTCTGTCAATTTTGGTGATAAAATAGGAAATAGTGAATTTTGTCTCAGTAGCTTGTAGATGTGTTGAGTCTGAACTATTAACAAAACAGGGAAATAAATTTATAAACCCCTGTACTTGTAATAAGCAATTCAGAACCTTCCTGCTTTTACAGATGAAATCCTTTTCCAAGGATTTTTAGGTACTTCACTTGTCTGTGAAGGTTTGTCAGTATTGTTTTCTTTAAAGAAACTCTTTGTGCTGAATGGTGCAACTGTGTCCTCCGAAGGAGGATATGAAAGCCAGGGGCCCATCTGCATCAGCGAGTTGCAGTGATATGATATAGTATGATGAAGCACATGGTTTTAACTGTTGCAGTGAAGTTGTGGTAAAGGCTGTTCACTTGTAAGCCTGGGTGGTTTTTGGATTTTCTTGGTGTCCTAGACACAGAACCAAACCTGATGTACTTATAGTCAGTAAGCAAAACATCACCACCACTAAACCCCACTCTTCTAACTGTCCATTGTGTTCTGTTTCCTTAATCATGAGGTGAGGTAGAACAGGTTCCTTTTGTTTCATGCCTGGAATTTAGGCATTGGCTTCACTGGCAAGGGACAGCTTGTGAAGGCACCAGAATTGAGTGGCTTTCAGGTTAGGGTGTGTGCTCTCATCTAACTGAATTAAGACCCTTTTAAACTGCTACAACATAGTTGCAAGTGTTTATATAGGTTTTAACACAGATTTAGTTTAAATCAATACACCAGATCCCACAGGAAATGTGTTTTGGAAATTCTGCTAAAAATTTTCAAAGGAGGTATCCCCATGGTCAGTTTGCTACTTGCTGGAAATTATAAGCAGTTGGACCTCAAAAAAGTGAGGTGGGTACTGCAAGATCATGTGGAAGGACAGCTGAAATATATGAACAAATAAGGTTTTTCAATTCAGATGATGGAAAAATCTGTTTCACAGAAAATATCCATTTGGACAATGAGACTTAATTTTTACTGAATCGAGATATTTGATAGATTTTTTTTTTTAAGTGTTCACAAATATGTATCATAAAAACCCAAACAAGCAAAAACAAAACCCCCAAACCACCCAGAATATTTTGATTAGTTCACTCTTCTGTCTCTCCTGTTATACATAAAATTTCTGTGTGTACTTCCATTGCCCATGGGGAATTAGCTCCTCTGAGATGGAAAAAGAAACTTTGAGAGGCATGGAGATGCTGCATGTTTTATATTTGAGTAGCTCTGCAAAAGATATGCTAAGACATCTTAACTATATTGAGCATGTACTGGGTGGGATTGTGACACATGATCATGAGTTTAGGTAAGCTAGTGTGGACATGAG
The DNA here is from genome assembly GCF_003984885.1 of Neopelma chrysocephalum. NCBI lineage: Eukaryota > Metazoa > Chordata > Aves > Passeriformes > Pipridae > Neopelma > Neopelma chrysocephalum. Next base: position 5,945,603 of record NW_020897730.1, read on the forward strand.
TAACAATGTTAAGTGTCTGGGAACAATGGAAAAAAGATTGCAGGGGAAAAGAAGCAAAAGCTGTGTTCTGACTAATCAGTTCATCAGCCGCTGCACTTTTGTGCCGTACAACCACACTCTTCCCAGGCATAGAGATTCTCACACGACATGAGATATGCCCAGGGTAATAAATCCTAGCAGTTACATTACATCAAAACAAGAGATAAATGCAGGTTTTATTCATCTTGCTGCACTCTGTAGTTTGCAGTTGTTCTGTGTCTTTTACTGCACAGCTTCTCACTTCCACCTTTCCCAGCCCCATCTCCCAGTTGACTGATTGGTACAGGTTTAAAGTGGTAATGAATATCTTTTTAGGTAAACTGTGTTATCTATTCAGGCTGCCAGAGAAATTGCACATATACATCCATGGAATAAATTGGCTAGCACATAGATTCCCTTGGCTATAAAGAAATATTCAATATCTCCTTGTCCTATTCCTTCTCATCTCATTTGGACACATGAGCTCAGTGATCTTTTTTTTTTCCCTTGTCTCTTAAGGAAAGCAGTACAGTGGCTGGGTCAGGCCGTGAACAATATCTGTGGAATCTGCAGCCTTTCACTCACACCGAGGGGAACTTGCAATGAGTCTAAAGTACTGTATGATGGTGTAATCACAGATGTTTCCCTGAAAACAGTTCTGTGCAGTAAACCCTTGTTGAATCTGACAAGGACATGAGGTCTCAGTTGTTCTGCTTTTTGGAAGAATTATGGGATACTTTTAATTTCAGGTTGAGGTGCAGTAAGTAACTTCTCTTTGCTGTGAAGTAATATCACGAGGTGCTTTTCTGCAGGAGCTGTGAGCAGTCTCATTAGCTTTTTCAATGGCTGTCCTGACTCCTTGTGGCCACTAAAGACACTTGTCATGCATAGACTAATTTTTCAGAGGACAGTAGCTTTTTTTTTATTCAACAATACTGTATTGGTGAATGTTTGTTGTACTCAATTAAAATTGGTCACTCCTTATTTTTCAGTTTTGTAGAGGTCTCCACTTACCTAACTAGAGAGCTCTGTGAGTTAGGAGGTGACTCGTTGATCTTTATTAATGCTGAACTGTTGTTCACTGTAAAAGCATTCAGGGCAAACTAGAAAGTGCTATTATAAGTGTTCTTTGCTATTGCTATAAGTGTTCTTACCTCTCCTGTATGGTCATTACACCTCACACAGCTATAGTGGAAGCAGGTACAGCAGAATGAAGATGAAGAGAATATAAGATTTTTTGTTTGGAAAGCTCTGTCATATAAGGATGTAGTGAAAACCACCCAAGTTTTGCATTCTTGAGTCTTCATTTTGTGTTAGTTTTAATTTTTTGGTTACTGGATTGTTTAGCAAGACTGAAATTTGACAGGAGGGAAATATTCCTTTCTCTATGTAATGCTGATGCTTGCTTTTCCTTCCTTTACTGGATTCATTTGTAGTGGTAGGTGGTTTATTTTCTTTTCTTTTGGCTTCTTGCCTGTACAAAAATAGACTACAAATATCCTGACAGATAAAGTTACCCAAAAGCAGCATCAGCAACAGGCACTGCTCAACAGTAATTGAAAATTGTTAACGTAGCTACAGAGAGAGGATTTCTGAGCACTTCCAACATCTCAAAGTTGCCTATACTACTTTGGATGTGCTTAAGAGATCTTTTGGGAGTAGCTAGGAGCAAAAGGAAACAAAGGAGATCTTGGCCAGGTTCATATAGTTAAATCTAAGATTTAGCAATGTAGGGAGGTCAGCCCAGTTTTGTTTCTAGAGTAATGTGTTTTTTTCCTGACTGTTGTAACTAGTTCTGGATAAAAATATAGCACACAAAAGCTGCTGATGGTGGTAAATTATTTGTGTACCTATAATAGAATTTGCTGTTATCTTACCTTCCCCAGGTGTATTTACATAAAACGACAGTCTTTTAATATACTCTCACTTGTGACTTTCTCCTCCTTCCTCAGAGAGGCTGAATATAGCAATTCACAATATAGCAATACAGAATTCAGCTTACATTTGGCATTTTTCTCTTTTTTTTTTTATGGTTGTGATTTGTAAACTAAATAGCATCCTCATAGCCATTCTTTTTATGCAGACTTTCTGAATGTGAAATTTTAATTGCCACAGGTGAATACTTCCTAGCCCACTTCTACTGGATTCTGGTGAGGTCCTACTTCATACATAGAAATATATGAACTATTACAACAAACATGGTACGGTAGAAATTATCCCATTAACAATTAGTATTTTAAATTTGCAGCTCAAATTTCAGCTGTTGCTAGAATCAAATGAAGGTCTTGTGGTTATTTCTGTAATAATGTAAAAGAATTTCTGGCTTTTCCCTCCAAAGTGATTTCTTTTTGTGGTCTGACATGTGACTCTTGGACTATGTCAAGAGAGGGTGGCAATGAACAGTAGTGACAGAATTCCAAAGGAACTTTGTCATAGCTGTCCAGGAACTAACACCTGGGACTCGGATATAGTGTTCAGTCACTTCTGTGAGAGAAAGCACTGGTGCTGCTGGGTAGCAGTATTGCAGTAGTCTGTAGGTTTATGTATCTGCAGGTGTACAGATGACCTCTAAGAAATTAAAGATGGTACATGGGCCAGATTCCAGCCTGTGGAAATCCTTCTTAGGACAGTTACTCTACAGTGTTATAGCAGATGAATGTTTATAAATCTCTCAGGAGGAAAGCAGGTGTTGGTGTTTGTCTTCTGTCCTGCAGAGAAGGGAGTAAGTGGAGTGTCGCGGCTTCCCCCTCTGCTGCCCAGCTCTGCTTGTGAACTGCCCCACATTCTCAAGGAATAATGAACAAACAAAATGTGACAAAAGAAAACCATATGCAGCACCTCCATATGAACACATCAAACCATATTCACATTCTGACTATAGGGAAAGGAGAAAAGCTATTTTCTTGTGCCCACTAATTGGTTGAGAGGAACTTAACTAAAAATGGTTAAATGGGATTGCTGGGAATAGTATAGGTGGGGGATCCATTATAAATACATATATGCTTTATGGAAGCAGGAATTCTTTTGTTACTCTCCTTTCTGTAGTGCCCTGGTAGGAAAAGTTTTGAAAGTTACACCTTGATTACTGACTGCACAGTTCACAGTTAACCCTGCTAAAGGCTTAATAAAAATAGTATAGAATTGCTTGATATCTTCAATATGTCTTGGATACATCAAATACCTTTCTCAAATCAGATTGAAGTTTTTAATGAGAAGTTTCTTTTTCTCTTTTGCTGGCTACCATCCTGCCAGCTGCCAGATCCCATCAGCAGGGTTTTGCTATAGCAGGTGCTGGAGTGCCACATGCAGTCCAAAATGCTTCATATCATTAGCAGTCCCAAAACTCTGCTGAGCAATGCCAAGGGATGCACAATTTGCCTTTGGGTTACTCAGCACCACTACAGCTGGCAGTGAGCTTACAAAAAATCTCAGGATGGACACTTGGTTTGTTCAATGAGGGGAGCACCACCAAACTATCTGTGAAGCAGTATTGGTCCTGAATGGGATAGAGTACAAGGGGCTGATGAGATCTCAAGGCCTTCATTTTGCTATCTAAACAAGGGATGTAATCATCAGAAGACAAAAGGCTGGCAAAACATGCAAATTTAACACTACATCTTCCATCTTCCCTACAAAGATCCAATGTCACAGCAACTTAGTTTCAATGGCTTTCTGGAGAGAACTCAAAGGTACTTAACAAAAATCATGTGTACAAGAAGTTGTTTCTCTCTAACACGATTTAAAAAAAATGTTGGAGAGCTGTTTTTGTTCATATTGGCCAGTTTGGCCAAGACAGAAACTGCTCTCTTCCACTGGAGAGCAAAAAAATCTCAAGCAGGTAGGAATCATGGAAAGGTAGGGGAGGAGCACCCAGGATCTGCAGCAGCACTGCAAAAGAATAATTTAACTAAGTGTGAGTTTGTCTGTAGAGTATGAATGTACCTTTGGGTTGCTTGCATTTGTCCATTCTTTGGATTTGAAAGAGTTTTAACCAAAGAGTTTCAGGCAACACCAACAGATATGGCTGCCACAGGGACGGGGCTGCTCTTCCCCCCAGCCTGTGTCTCTTGTTGCCATCCCTCCACTCTCCCTCCCCTGGCACAGGCCCTCAGGCACCTACATGGTGAGCAGGACTGGAGAAGCAATCTGATCAAAACCATGGCAGAGTTGCACGTCCAGTTTCTGAGGCTTGTGTTTCTCAGGAGTTGTGGGAGCCGTGTTTGTGCCTGGTGTGAGGAGGCAGACTAGCGTGACACACAAAAACTTTAAGAAATCTACCTGGCTCATTAAAGGGTGTGTGAAGATGGCAAAGAACAAAGGAGATATGTCAAAGCCTGCTCTGAAGAGTGGGAAGCAGAGTGGTAAATGGGATCAGCAACTGGCAGAGGCATCTGAAGAAGGGTTTGAAAAACAAGGAAGTTTGGGAGAAGAAAAAGGAGGGGCACATACTTAGGGAAGAAGGGATTGTTCTTGCTGGAGCAGACATGATGAAAGGAGGGGAGGCTGGCCTCCTTGTTGTGGAGGGGGAAGGTGTGTGCCCTAAATACCTGAGAGAACTCCAACCAAATCGTAGTAAGTTCTCCACAGTGAGAGACTGGCAATGTAGGATTGTACATATAGTTTTAGACATGAATTTTTAAAATCCTTGTGCTTTCCAAGAAACAGAATAACAGAGTTAGAAATGTGATCAGACTGTGTGTGTCTCTGCTTCACAGTATTTTTGCAGAAGGAAATTGTAAAGCAAAAAGAAGGCAAGGATGAAACTTTGGGAAATGAATGGCTTCATGTTTTGGAGTGGCTTGTAGGTTTTATGGCTGGGCCTAGCATCTTAAAACAGCAAGAAAGCAAAGGCCTATTTCTGCAACAGGTTGACAGACGCTGCCTCTGCCCAGGAATTGCAGGGGTTGAATAATGTGGTAGTTGCAACCCGCTCTGTTATGACAGCTTTTGTGTGTTCCTGTTGAGAGTGAGAGTGCCACAGCAAAGAACAGGAGGAGGAACCCAGCCTTCATTCATGATGTAAGGGAATGTCCAGTCCATAACCTAGGAAAGGAGCATGGTAGATGTCATGGAGAGACAGGAAATCCCTGTGCAATACATGGAGCCTCCCTGCAGAACCTACCACAGGGGAGTGATTCTTGTGTGAACAATTGTGTCCATGCTGTTGGTTTAACTTGTGTGCGTATGCTCAGAGGTTGAAATCTTGCATGGCAGTGGGTACATGAGGAATTTTCATGGACGGAAAAGGGAAGTGATTGCAAAACATGAATATCCCAAGATGATGATGAAAATGGCATGATTGAACTCAAAAAGCAGCCCATGTTTCTTTAGTTATCTGCAGAAATGTCACCTGCTATTCAGTTGATTTGCAGTGGCTGCAGCCCAGGTAGCTATGGGAAAGAAAGCCTTCATTCAAGCTGCCTGCAGTGCTTAATGTTTTGGGCTGCCAAGGGGAGACTGGAGTGGTCTCAGGCCTTGCTTCCTGATTCAGAGCCCTGACTTAACTTTAAAGCTGTCTTCCTTGTGTGGAAAGAGCTGTTCCCCTATTCTTCTTCACAGCTCCTGCTGTGAGTTGAAATGTATCCCTGTCTCAAAAGGTGAATGTATTCCCTCCAATAAATTAGATGAAAAAAATCAAGGGGAAAAATGCTGTTTTAAAAAGACTAGAGCTATTAAATGTTTAAGACCGTTGTGCAGCGTGTGTAGTTTTCTGGCTGATGGTGAAGGAGGATCAGGAGTCACTCTCAGCTGAGGTTTTGAGGGTCTGGCAGGGATGTGGCTTGGTGGTTATGCTGTACCTGCATGGCAACCACCCTGGTCCTTCAGGTAGCTGGTCACAAGGATCCCCTTGTCTAGTTTGCTTCTACCACTCCTTTTCTTACACTGCAGCTCCTCCTGCCCTTCTTGCTGTTTCTGTTTATGCAATTAAGTCTATGACTCTGCTATAAGAAAATTTGTCCGAAACCAGGCAAAGTTCATATCAAATGTTTCATGTGAGTGCAGGAATTAACGTGCCTTGTTTCACATCACAAACTGAGACAAATAGGATAGTCCTTCCCTTTTGCTGGCAGGCCACTCTTCCTCCTCTGTCGTAGAGCGATTGGATGGAGGAGCTCTCTGACAGCAGTGCTCTAAAAGCTGACATTGTTTTTGCTGCTTGTCTCTCACTGTGCTGAGGCTGTGCCAGGTCCTTCGTGCCACTTGTAGGCTGAGGCTGTGCAGGTTATGTGGAGTCCCTACAGGGGACCCTCACCTCAGCTGCTGGGTGCCTGTGTTTGGTACGTGTTTGAGACAGCATTTGCAGTAGTGAGAAGGCTGCTGCCTCCAGCACCAATGTTGCTCCTGTTTTTCTCAGTCTGGAAGACTTTTGCAAAAGCTATTCCCAGATTTTGAAAACTTCCCAGTCTCTAAACACAGCTAGAGGACTGGGGGAGTGGGGTGGTCTTATTCTGAGTGTATCCTTTCCCCACACTGAAGGAAAGGAGTGGGGTTGTTTGCCTTGGTCTGACACTGATGCTTCTAAATGCCTTTGCTGCTGACAAGTTCTGAGTAGTGACAGAGAGAAGGAAAACAGTGGTGGGGGGAGGCTGACAAACGTCCATTTTCTTGGATAGAAAAGTAAAACATGAAATATTTGTTTGTGGAAAAAACCCATATTTTGAAAACAAAACCTTGTGCTTTGGAACAAGTTGCATGCAAGACTTAGTTCCTGTTTGCTTGTTGCCTTGTACAATATTGTTGATTTGTTTATTTGACCATACAAACTTTCTGTTAGGGACTTTTTTTTCTGCACTGACATGCAAAGAAATCTTGCATCTAAACATTCAGCTGCTTTTGATGATTTGAGCTGCTGTTGTGCTTTAGAAGTATGAGTAGCACACAATATGCAGGGATGTCCAAACAGTTCAGTCGGTCCTGTAAAAACTTCTGTGCGTGCAACTGAATGGTCCTACTGAAGTGTTAGAATGTCTTTGAATACTACTGCACATGTGTGTCTTGATCTTGTATTTTTGTGTAAATATTATGGAAATACAAATGTCTTCAGTTTTAGAAGACACGTTTCAGCTGCATTTTCTTTATTTCTTTGCAAAGCCCTATAATTCAGGGATAGACAATTGAAAATGTTTAAGAGACTGAAGTGGTGTTTTACAGATGTGTAAGATCCTGTAGACAGTGCAGAGGAAAGTTTAGAGTAGACGGGGACATAAACAGACACATGCATTAAGCTTAACATAAGTGGTGAATCATTAAGGTCACGGAATTAGTTATAAATAGAAGTGGCAGCAGAAGGTTATTTCTGTGAAGGACTTCAAAGTGAAGGCAAGAAGCTTGAATATGACGTTGAGCAAGTCAGTCAAGGGAGAGTGACAGAAAGGTGTCCTGCAGCCAAGAGATTGGAGCTGTATTTTTAACAACAGGAAGAAAAACTGTGATACTGGGTTATAAATTATGTGTTAGCTTGTTGAAATCAACATCATTAAAATCTGTTAAAGTCTGTTTTTTCTTGGTCGAACAAGCAATTCACTTGTCAGGTTTAAACTTATAACTAATTTAGCTTCTGTAGGGCTCATGTATTTAGAGTTTTGCAAATTGATGAAAAATCTTGAAATGTTTGTTAATTGTTTTTTGTGGTCTTTTCTATGACTTCAGCTGCCCCCTGCTACCCCTGCAATTAATTAGTTTTAGGAGGATTTGGGAAGACTCTCATGACAAGTTATGACAAAGATTGGTTCTATCATGCATTTGGTAATGACCTTCTGACCAGTAAAATGATAACTCTCACTTTCTGAGGAGGTAAGAAATTCCAAGAAATATACCTTGAAATGAAGTCTGGGAAGCAATAAAGAAATATCATTATAGAATAAATATTTCATAATTGTTAAACATGGTGATGTAGCTGTAAGGTCGTAATATTAAGTTCCCTAATCCATGTTGTAAAAATGCATTAAGAACAACGTGATAATTCCATTGATAAGAGTGTGAGGAAAGAAGACAACATCAAACAGCACCATCTACTGTTCCCTCTTGGACTGTGAAGACTGCAGTAAGATGGGGATTATTCCAAAAGGAATATTCTCAAAAAGTGGTTTTTGATGTGCTGCTAGAAGTTTATGAAAACTCTTAGCAGTCATACTGACTTGCATAGAAATGTGGGTATGTGAACCTTTTGATTTTGGTAGTTTTGATAAAACCCTGCTCCAACAAAGCTTGAAAAGTTTTGATTATACCTGCTTGTATGTGACATTCAGAAATTTGGTCATGGGGAAGATCAGCATTTCCATCCAGATAAATATATTTGGGTTAATATAGACTTATTTGCATGTTTTTAAAGCCCGCCTAAATTAATACTTGCTTTAGTACATAAGATAAAGTGTTATCACATGCAATAAAAATATACATCAATGCATACAATAACTAATACATACAATAAAACTTGGTTACAGTCATTTTGTGGCAGTTTACACAGCCTGAATCAAATGGTCTGCACTGATGCTTATTGCTTACAATTTTGGTAATATCCGGCATTAGTAAGTGTTGTAAATGCATCCAAGTAAATAGGAAGTGGTTAATAAGAGGTCAGAGGGAGAAGGGATTCCTTCAGTCCCCAATAATGGCAGCTTGTGCAGCCCTAGAGGGTGCATAAATAAAAATGGGATGTTAAGTGCCACCTGAGAATAGAAAAATTGTCCACAAGAGCAGAGAACTAAAAGCAAATAATTTCATGATCTCCATTGTTGCTCATGCTTACAGTGAGTAGGGGATGAAGACGTGCAATGAAACAGCAGCAACCTAGAAATAAGGTTGCCAGCACTGTCAACTTTGGAAAAAAAATACTTGTGTGTCCTGACCACCTTTCCTGGATGAGGGATAACAGCTAACTTCAGTGGGAGCAGTGTGTAGGAGTGAGTGCAGGATTAGGGCCAGTGTATGCCCGTGTGTCCTGCACGTGTGCTGCACTCAGCTCAGGAATGGGCTGGAGCTGAGAGCCAAGTCTGGATTTAAGATGGGACTTCTTGCAAGCACAGGGGTGTTTGGCAGAGGAGTGTTAAGACAGGACTGAAGACAACGTGTAAACAGGCACTTAAGTGGTGCAGCCATGTGTGCACAATTCCTGGATCAGAAGCTGTGCTGCCACGGCTATTACAGTGCTCACACTGTGGAGATGGGAGCTGCTGAAGGGCAAGGTGTTGCCATTGGCACTGCATCCTGCTTATGTCAGAAGAATAGTGTGGAAGCTGCTTGTGGCAAAGGTGAGGCTTGTTCGTATCTGTCTGCAAAGACCATGTACACATATCCTCAGTCTGGCTTACTAGAGAGGAAGATGCTTGCTGGGAAGTGCAAAACTGGGTCAAAACTCTTCCAGACTGCTTAGATAATGGGATCTGGTTTTGGTTCAGTTCCTTTTCAAATATCACATTTATTCCAGATACTTATTTTGTGGATGAGATGATAGATTATCTTTTTTTTTGAAGACTGCACAAATGCATTTAATTGCTTTAAGATATAATGATTTTCAGAGCAGACACACAACTTCAGGAAAATCTTACAGTATATAATAATTCTTCAATGAAACTAGACTGCCTTTTAATAAGGCCATACAGTATGTTCAAACTGCTCTGTTATCATCTTCATTGTCTTATGATGTTCTGGGCTCTCCTACGGCTTAATGATGGATGTAACATTATCACAAGCATTGAACTGACATAGAGGATGAAGGGAAGTGGTAATTTGTGCCTTCTCCATCTGCAGTTTGTTGCTGTGGTTATTATCACACTTCTTGTTTCTAAATGAACACCTCTGATTAGGGAGATCTATTGATGATGATTACTCAATATTGCTACTGTGAAATTCAAAGCAGAGAGGGTAGCTTAAAGAAAAGCCTTGGTGGCTTTCATTCTTAATCACACTTACAACAAGAATGGTAATGTATGATAATAGGAACAAGTAACAAATTTCCGATTTAGTGGTGAGAAAGTACTTAAATATATTTCCTCCAGAATATACGGATTAGATTAATTGAAGTGCTTAATTTTTTTTTAATCAAATGCAGGAGAAAATAGAAATGCTTTAATTCAAATTTTAAGCTTCTATTAATCTAGCTGGACAGGTTGTGAAGTTATGATTTTTGTCTCAAATGTAATACATTGCTTGACCTTAAAAAATATTTTGCTAAGAGTGATGAATTGGAGGGTTCATTTCAATGTAAAGATGGAACACATAGCAGTTTAGATTATCTTCCTTTGTTTTTCTGAAAATCTAGTATTTGCACAGTTCTAATTATGAGCTCTGACATAAGATTAGATTCTCTGTGTTGCTTTTCAAGGGGAATGAGTAGCTTGATTAAGAGGACTTTGTCTCTATGAACAGTCTGGTTGTGAAACTTGAGGTTCACACATCATTTCCAGTAATGTGCTGCAAGGATAATTATGGAATCTCTTAAGTGTGTGCGAGGAGAGGGGAAGAGCAGTAAACAAGTACTTAGCATGTACTTTTAAGAGCAGGTGGCTTAATCTTCCACTAAATAAAGCAATAATTTCAGCATATTCTAGTGATTACAGATAATAGTTATTCAGGTAATATTAGCTTTTTCAGGTGGGGCATCTTGTTCTAGGTGTTGTAACCTGTCGTTTGCTCCTTCGGTGTGTTCAGGTTTACTCAGTAATTGCTTTGCTGAAAAACAGATTATATATTATTTAGCTGTCAGTTGCATTGGAGAAGTGCCAAATAACTCTTAAACAACCAAATGTTACGCAATAAACACCAGTGACAACAACTCATGCGTGAAGCAAGGACTCAACTTGTTTTCATGTTAGATGGTTAATATTGCAAAGAAGTTCCAAATTGGGTCTTTCTGCCTTTGCCTCATTGTCCAAGTCATCTGACAGGCTTGAAAATGTTTAATTCTTAAACAGTAGGCAGACATACTTTAGCCATCTCAAAAAGACCCTCGAACTATTTTGACAGAAGGAAAAACTCCAGTGGTCCTCAGTTCAGCAAGGTGTTGCTAGATGAAGTGTTCCTGCAGTAGAATTTCAGTATAAGTTGTTACATTTTCATTAAATTGGTTGGAAACAGCTAATAGTAAGTGTTTGAATGAGTGTCAGACAGGAATCCCTGTTGAAGCTTTCCTTTGAGCAAAGCAGGGGAACTGTTTAATCCCATTTTAACAGCTGCATTACCTTATATTTTGTATTTATCCAGCAATGATAGAGTTTAACAGAAATAGTGGCCAAAACCAAGACTGTACATGTGCTCACCCTTAAAGAAGAAAGTTCTAAACCCAAGTTTTGGGTTGTGTCCATTTTTTATAACCTACTGAGCTTTAATTTTGGCTTAGCAGGAAAGCAGGCATGTTGTAAGCATCCATGTGTTTCCCTGACTAGGGAATCACAACAGGATTCAGAGTATCTGCGTTGTGTATCAACTCTTTGGGGTATAGAAATTCTATCAATCCTGTGATACATCCACACAACAGACAAGACTCTTCAAAACCATAAAGGAAGTTAAGGGGCAAGATAAAGACTGGGAATAGGTGTCCAGTCTTAAAGCCTAATCCCGAGACTTCTGAAAATCTTTATGGGCTTCAGGGGCCTTGGTTACACAATTACATTGAAGGCCCTCATCTCGCTTTTTTTTTTTTTTTTTTTTTTGAGAAGGATGTGGCTATTTTGGGTGAAAGAACTGAGCATCTAAACTGTCCCATTTCCTGCTCCCTTGAAGTATTCCTCACTGGAAACCAGCTGGGCAGCCAGGAGGCCGTGGCAGGATGGTTCTTTGGCAGAGCAGATCCTTGCAACCTGTCGTGCAGTTCACGTTGCAACAGCTTGAGGTCAGTGAGCTGAAAGCAGGAGTGGAAACTATTTGAAGAGTGTGCTTCCCACCCTTCCCTCCTGCTCTGCTCTGCCTGAAGCAAGTTGTTTGATTCCATATATATTATTTTCCCTGTCAGAGAATGACTCCCTCTCAAAACAGGATTAGGGAGCTTGGTAAAGGGAGGGTGAATTTAATTATAGGACAAACCAACATTCCCTCCCCCAGGAATCTTGGCTTCAGTTGTCACTTCTGAAGCTTACTCTCTATAAATGGTGTCTGGTTGGCCTGTGTTCCTTTTCATCTGATAAGATGACATCTTTTTTACTGCTGTGTTGTTGCCCTGGTGTACAGATTTTAGATACTGATGGATTAACATGGGCTGTGTGCAGAACAGTGACTGATGCTTTTAACTCTACTGAGATTATGACATTAGGTTGAGATCTCATATGAGTCTGGGCACTGTGAGGCACTAAACTATGAGGCAAGTCTCTCCAGGCTTTTCCCACTTGATGGAGCAAGACAAGATCTCCATTCAGGCGTAAGGAGGACTGAATAACTTTCTGCACATATATATTTTTCTTTTCTATCTACTGAAAGAACCTACAGTGACAAAGGCCCTAAAGACTACTGAAATGAATCTGGGTGTTATGCAGAAATACTTAACACTTGGGCCTAGATCCTCTAACAGTTACTGCATGTCCTTGGTATTGTGCACTGCAAAGGAAACAAAGAGTTTGTAATGTAATGCATCATTCTGTGATGATTTTGGTAATCTTATATCAAGTAATGAAGAAAAAAGCAACACAGCATACAGGACATGCTTGTAGCTGGTAGTGTTCTGTAATGCCAGATGCTGCAGTGTTAAAAGTGTCTTTATTCCTGCAGCTGATCTTTCCAACATCGAGTCACACCAGGTGTATTCAGAGTTGACTCTGCCTTGGGGACTGACACTGCAGTTCAACTGAAGCAGCCACAGCACAAGTGACGTGTGAGGTACTCACAATTCCTAATGCCTGTCTTAACCTCAGTGTCACTGGGGATTTGATGGTTGTTTGTGACATGGACCTTAGTGCTCTTTTCCAATGAACAGGAAGGTTCAGGACAGTAGTCTGAGCTTTAGGAGACCTTGGAAGGTATTTAAGGGCTCTCATCAGACCTTACATTCAGGCTGAAAATTAAAGGGGTTATAAAACCCCAAATGCAAATACAGTTTTCCTTGCCTTCAGGAAGCCTGGGTTGAAAGCTTCATCTTGGCATTTTCCGTCTTTAGATAGAAGGGAGGTGTAGAATACTTTTCATGCTGGCTCTGCAAAGAGACTGTCTTCATTAAGCAGGAAAGGGTCCTTCCAGATTTCACAGCTGGATAGATCTTATCATTACCACCACCACCAGTAAAGCTCTTCTCCATGTGTATCCAGTATCAAAAACTGGTCAAAGTTAAGAGATGTCAACATGTATTATAAAGTAGTAAACCAACACCAAATTAGGAAAAAGGGAATGTGGGCAATGAATGATATAAAGGGATGGAAGAAGGAAAAGAAAAATTCAGCACAGGAATTTAAATATTGCTTGTTGGATCTTGCATGGTATTCCATTTCAGTATACTGTCAATGAAAGATCAGGATCTTATCCGTTGGTGATTGTCTGGTCTGTAATATTTTTGGTGCAAACCCCACCCATTTAAGAAACATCAGTCCCTATGCTGATTGTAGAAGTGAGCTGACAGCAGAACTAGGGAAGTGTGACCTGCACCTTTAGTCCTGGATAAGAACAGATATTGGAGGCATTTTAGCTCTGGAGAAGAGCTTAAGGACTGCAACTCACATGACATGGTTTTTCTGTGTTTTTCTATGTTTCTTTGACCTGGTCTAGAGCTTGTTTGAATTAATGTAAGACTCCTCATGAATTCAGCAGAATTTAGCAAAGTTGTTGCTAACAGCTGGCTAAGAAGTGGTATTTCTGTCTAGTGGTTTCATCCTGAATAAAAACAAAATAAGTGTTTACCAAAAGAAATAGACATTTTTTGTTTCATCCTTATCAGAATATTTGATGAGGTTGTTATGGTCATTTTCTTATAACATAAATTTAAAAAGTGACATGGTTCAATCTTGTAAGTATAAAAAGACATTTCTTGTGGGATATTTTAGCTTAATCGAATCTGCATTTTTCGTTGGAGAAACTATTGTGTACAGTCTCTTTTGATCAGCAGAAGCTGAAATATTTTAAAATGCCATTGTAATTTAAAAAAATAGCACTTGGAATTAGTGATGTTTCAGTTCAAAGTTTTGTTATCCAGCACCAAATGTGCTGAACAGGAAAAGAAAGAAAATGACAAAAGTAACTTTGTGAATTCTTTTGTTTACATTAAAAAACCCAAACCAAAAACTCCACTCCACAACACTTTAATAACAAGCAACTATTTTCTGCTATCTTCATTTGCCACAAGAGGACTTACAGTCCTTACAGAGTAATTTCTTATCAACTTTGTTGGGTGCTTTATGTTTTACAATTGTAGAATTAATTTAAAGTTTTTATTTGAATTTGAAACTTGACTAAACTGAGTGTTTAACATCTCTGTTTCTATGAGTGAATACACGAGACAAAACTTATTTTATTAAACCTAATGTTCTCTTTTTTCCTTTTACCCCATTTTTATCTTCTGTTTCCATATTTCAAGCCAAATAGCCACAGTTCTTCATATTTGCACTATAGTAAATGTTTCCTCACATATAGTAATTACTGTAGAACTAAAATTATGCAAATTAGAAGGAAGGAAATGTCTACTGTTTCTTTGTATGTTGGAACAGTAATGTGGTTGAGTTGGGTTTCAGAAGTTTTGCTACCAGGAAGATGCTGGGAATTCTGAAGAATGCTGTTCACTGGGACGTGCAATGTATTTTCTTTTAGGTATTTCAAGTGAGGAAAAGGATGAGTGTTAAATATTACCAATATTACTGGCTCAATAATATTGAAGGCATCAAAGTTTGTGTGAGCAGAGTTATAAGCTGTCTAGAATGCTTTGGCTCTAGTCTTGGCTTCACATACTCTTCATCCATCAGTATGTCTTTCAGTATTTGTGTTTCCTCTCTTCATTTATGAACCTCCAATACTTCTGCTTCAGATTTTTTGGCATCTTCATATGTGCTCTGCTTAACACATAGTAGGGCTCCTCTGCTGGTTGGCCGTGAGTATGGACATTGCTGGGGCTGCTTTCTCATTCCACCCTTTTTTTCCATCTGATGCTACCCTGGAGTGAGACTGGTTTAGCAGGAATTGTCTTCCAGAGAAGAAAGGAGCTGGATGACAAAGTATAGAGACTAGCTGTATTTATTTCCAAGAGATAAGCTTCTAAAGACATTACTTGTTCGAGCTGAGCTGATATTGGAAAACAAGGTATCAGGCACAGTTTATAATGAATCCTATGTGGTTTATCATATATCTTTACAAATGGGCAGAATCTGGCCTTTCTGTATAACTTGGCTGCTCATGATGTAGTGGTGTTCAAATGGGGTTTTTTGAGTGAATACGTGAGTAAAAAGTCTTGCTTCAGTACAGGTTAACCTGCAATGTGTCATAGGGAGCTCGTGGAGTAGGTCTAGCCAACAATTTCCTTTCATCAAACAACAATTATGGATTTGTATGGCAGCTGTATGTGGGCCCCCCGAGGCTCCTGTGCCTGGTAACAAAGAGGCACTCAGCAAAAATACACGGCCCTGTACTGAACAATTCAGAGCAAGAGAACAAATAAAAATAATGAGGTGATGTGAGGGCAGAGGTCCAAGGAACTACTATTGTTGTCTAACCCCAAAGAGAGTGATAGCCCTTATAAGTCTATATCTGATAACCCCCCTTTGAACTGAAGTAAAAGACTATGGTGTTGTTATTGAAAGTCTTTGCTGCTGTTTTTCCTGCTGCCTGAATGTAGGTTATCTCATGGTCATGGTGATGAATTGTGTACAATGATCATGATTTGAAAGTATTCTTATCAACACTGGGATTTTCTTTAAGTGCTAAAGTGCAAAGCATTGTAGAAAGTATGGCTTTGAATACATGTGTATAGTTGTAGTGTACATTTATACATCTTAGTTCAGTGGGATCTCATATCAGATATATAAAAAATATCATTACCTGGGGATAGAACACCTCTTTGTTATGACAAGTAAGGACACATCTCTCTTCTGTGCCTTTTCAAGTTATATCTAGAACTGAATGATATCTACTAAAGTTATGCTAAATGCAATGAAGCTGCCAGCAGATTTTTAGCAGTGGAACTGGTGGTGTTTCATCCTAGTAACTCAGGGCTCCAGCAGATGAGCTGAAAACCATGCTGCATTGCTCAGGAGACAGGTTTTGTGTGTCACAGACTTGCTGTTATGAGCAACACTAATTGGTATCCTTTTCTGCCATCCCTGCAAAAGTACAACACAACAGTCTACCCCAGTCTTACAAAAGGCCTTGTCAGAGATGTGTCCAAGCAGAGGTGGGGATTGTGGAAGAAACCTTATGCATCTGCCAGTCCTGATGAATAGATAAACAGATAAGGGGTGGGAAAGGAATTTCAGATTCCAGCGCTTTTAATTCAGTGCATGGCCTAAGCCATGTGCTTAACACAGACAGTACTGAAAAAAGCTAGACATTTTTGTCTAATTCCCAACATTGTTGTAAATCCACTATCTTATTTAACCCTTTTAAACTGAGGTTGCAGGCTGTAAATGGGCGTGAGCATTTTCTTACCAATTTCAAGTTCCCTTTGGATCCATATCTTTTTTTTCTTTTTAGTGCTGCAGAAATACAAATAACCCAGATGAGAAGATAAAGTCTGCAATAAAAATGTGTGACTCTGGAGGCCGGGTGCAAGCTGTCAACAGCTGGTAGCCATAAGAAGTGCCATGATTATATTATCTAGCAGAGTTATGGTTCAATCCAGTCTGATCAGACATCCGAATTTTTTTCCTCTGTGAAGTGTACTGACTTCTTAGAATACAGGTCAATTTTCTCTCCCTTCAGAAAGCAGAGGGAAAAACCACTGTGCAAGTCTTAATATGCTGGAAAAAGACTGCTCTCTAGTGTCGAGTGATGGGGTAATTCTAGGAAATGCTGCAGTCACGTATTCTGCATATTGCAGCAGGCACTGAGAATTGATTTAGGCTTGTTCTGCTTACAGAGGGAGCAACAATTTGATAGAGGGCATTTCAGAGGATGTATTTGCTGAGAACCTGAGACATTTTGCAATTACTACTTAATTTTTTTGCCATCTATTTGATGGTAATCTATCTCTGCACGATTAGCAAAAGTCAAACCTCCTGCCAGTCTCAACCAGTTGCTGGAATGTGACTGACAGGTGTGGGTTATGCCAAGATTTAGTTCTATTTTTTTAACAGGAGTAAGCAAAAAGAAAAGCAAAAATGTCACATAATTCCTGCAAATTTTGACAAGGATTAAAAGTCCTGTAGGTGAACAATCGTTTTCATCGGGACAGAGAGACAGAGCTCCAGAGGAATCAGAAGTTAAGCCATTCTAGCAGAAGAAAACCTGTCACATCCTAAGACCAAAGTTTTCATTTACATCTCTGTGCTGCCCTCTGCAGGACAGGATTTAGTTTGGTCCAAGCGTTTTACTGTTGGCTGCTATGTTGATGGCTATAAATTGATACGAATAAACAAGAATAGAAATTAGAAAAGCTTATTATGTACCTCACTACCTCACTACAAGCCCTACTTATGCAATTAGGATATGTTTAAAACTTCTCTAATAGAGAAAATTCTGTTTGGTTTTAATGTAAAAGTCACATCCTTTTTAACTGGTAGGTTTCTTTTCCCCTTTTTTCCCTCTCTTATTTTTTTCCCTCTCTTATTTTTTTCCCTCTC
>NW_020897730.1:5963311-6089656 GCF_003984885.1 Neopelma chrysocephalum
CTCTTATTTTTTTCCCTCTCTTATTTTTTTCCCTCTCTTATTTTTTTTTCAGATTTTTAATACCACATACCAAAATGGTAAAAGAAGTGGCTAAAATGATCACTGAAACTCCTTAAGTAGTGCTAATTCTAACACTTTAAAAGCTGTCCTTATTGAAAGAATGGTAGCTGAAGGAGCAATGCTCTTCTGTCTGGGATATGTTACATGTGTGAGGTCAGGTAGTAGAAGTTAGAGGTCACGTAAATTACAGAGATTGGAGGTTTTAGGTGAAACTGTAAACATGTGTGGGATCCTGTCTGGTAGAGGGGGGAAAAAAGAGAGTGGGTTAACTTTTAAGACAAGCTGAGGAAACCTGCAAATTGATCTAGAAACAGATATGTTTGCTTTCAGCTCATTTATTGGCTGGAACAGATTAAAACCAGCAAATCTCTCCTTTTAAGAAAATAGAGCTGGTTAAACTGCAGCTTGGTTCAAGTGAAGAAAAAGATTCATGTGGAGCTAGTGTATTCCTGGCTCCCAGCCACGCAGAGAATTGAGGAATCACTTTCCCATCATTTCAGTTGTCGCCCTGCAGGCTCTGATGGCATGAAGACATATGTAATTCAAAAATGTCAGTATCTTTCAGAGAAGAATTCTCAGGGAAGAGCTGTTTCCTACTGCTTTCCTCCCTGCTTAGAGTGGAGAGAGGTGTCCCTTGGAGTCAGCCACGTGCAAAATCCCAGCCTGCACAGGAGTGTAGCAAGGGAATCCCCGCTGCTGCTTGACAGCTGGAAAAGCAGAAGGCAGCAGAGGTTGCTCAGGCTGGCCCTCCTGCTGGAGGGAGCCTGAGGAGTTTGGACTTGTTGGATAAGTAATGCAGAATCAGAGGTCTGGGAGAGCACATCTGAGCAGCTGCAGGGAGTATAGAGTATCTTTACAGCACAAATGTTCTGCTGAAATTAGTTGACTAATAATTTCCCGCTGTACTGGTTTCCCACACACACAGTCAGCTTTTTCTTTGAGTTTGCATGGCCTGGCTGATGTTGGCACTATCCATCAGCAAGGCTGACTCTTTTGCTCTTGGAGAAAGTAAGTTTTCCACTTGCTTGCCTTCAAGAGGTGAAGGGTGAATCTGATTCTCCTCAAGCAGTCTAGTCCAGCTCTGACAGAAAAAAGGAGGACCCTCTGACCCAGCTGGTGCTGCATGTGGTAGGTGGCAAAGCTTCTGTTGTTGCTGGCTTGGGAGGTAGTGTGGGGAGCAAATGGGTTTATGTAAACATTTTCAATAGTTCTTTAGAATCAGGGAAGCTAATGAGCACAGATACATCATATTAAGAGGAGTGACGGTCTGGTTTCTCCTAAGTAGGATATGTGACAATTTTTTCCATTTCAAGGACGAGAGAGCATGTGGATTTAGTGGATGGTGCCATTAGAATTAGCAGTTCTATGTTTCAGTGAGTGGTGGGAAAGCACCAGGAGGAAAATGTTTACTTCTGCTGTAATTAGGAAAGCAACCTTCAGAAAATCTGAAAGTATCTGGCTTTGAATTAGTTCCAGACTCTTTTGCTGCCTCTTGGAAACTATTATCTGTCCATGGAATAGAGTCCAAGGAGTGCATTTGATTTCCCATGTGTCAGAAGCGTGGAGAAGCAAAAACAATGCAGAAAGCACAGAAGGTGTGTATCAGGAATGTCATGGCTTGCAGTCAATGTAACCTAGCAAACTTCTGCAGCCCACGGGGAAAAGCGTGGGCAAAAGGGGACAATAAGAGCACTTCAGAGTGAATATGGACTACAGGGAATTGTGTTTCCTTAGGCAAGCTGTTAACCACATCTGCCAAATGTTGTTACTGTAGTGTGAAAAGGTACATTTCCTCCATAAGAATTTAAGGGACAACTTTTGGAAGGATGCCCTAGGCAAACTTATTCAAAAGTCAGAATTTGGCTCTTTGGGGAGTAGAAGTTAATGTGCAGCACCACACCAGCATGGAATGAAGGTACTGCTTTGTGGAGGATGCATTCTCTTAACTCTGCTCCCTACAGTGTACATAAGACTTAAGAACTGGAGGCTCTGGTGACACACCTGATTGGGGTGAACTGTGAAAGGAATCTAAAAATTCCTTACTAAAAGAACATTTTATCTAAATAAATCAATAGTTACAATGGTGATGTGTGCTACCTTTGTTTTACCCAATATATATAGATTGGGAGAAGGACATTGCTCTCACCTGACTATTATCTAAACACACAAATCACCTCTTTTTGCTCTATTTAAGCAAAATACGTTTGTAAGTTACCCCATAGGTTAAAATCTTGGTTTATGTTGAGATCTAATCAAATCCCTCTGCAGGTGTGGTCTTTGAACAGGTTTGAGATCATACCTTAGGTATATCAGTGTAATTTGCATTTCGAAGTCAAAATGCCATTGAAGTCCAATTTAGCTCTTAGTTTGAAGGCACATACAGAATTTGAGCACTGTAGAAGACTTGCATTCAGCCTCTGAATAAAGCATATATAATATTTTTCTCTGATGACACTAAAGACTATTTTTTCACCTCCATTGCTAAACAAGAAATAAATGCTCTTAATTAGAATTTAGTGTTTAACTACTGAACAAATATGTATAAAGTACTTTTCTGCCACTGTTAGTTCTAAACATAATGTTTGTTCGTGATAATACAGCTCATCAGAACCCTGAGCTCTGCTCTGATATTTTTATTTTTATTATATTTGATATTTTCTGTTTTAATCAAGCATAAAGGTCAATTGATTTAATTTTGGTTGACAGTGGAGATGCAGTTTAATTTGCTGTCAGGAAGATATTAAAAAGTGATAGCATTTCAAGGACAGCAACAAAATTCCAGGTGAAAGGACAGTCTTGGTATTTTGTCATGCTTAACTTTGCTAATTTTGATCATCTTACATAGTTAAATGCCAGCACTAACATAGTTAAATACACAGCAAACATTGCAACAGTTAATAATGCTGCGTTAATGAGATGAGAAATAAAATGTAGATGCACTTTGGTTTTTTAAGTAATTGGAGCAAAAAAAGAACTGAATTCTCCAGTGATTCAAATACTTCTTGTAATTTGAAACACATTTATCTAGAGAATGTGTTATTGGCACATTTATAGTAGATCCATGCTTATTATTCTAGACAGGAAAGTTTTTGGCTCAGTGTCTATTAGAAACTAAAGACATATCAATGTTTATGATTTTTGGTGTTTTTCTTCTGTACTGGTGATTTTTTTAAATATATTTTTTTAATCTGTATCATTATGGAGAGATCTCCTTCCTTCTTACTTTTCCAATTAAAATCTAGATTGCTTTAAACGGATTTAGAGTTAGTATAATTTTTGAGAAGCAAAAAACATGCACATTTTTAAGTTAAAAAATATGTGAGCACTGATACAGCAAAGAGCTGCTCAAATATTTTTTGCTGGATCAGGGATTTTGGCTTAACATTAGGAATCCTAATATGTTTCTGCACTTGTGCAGCCTGCAAAATTGGGAAGGAAATTCATAGGGGCGAACTCTGTGAACTAGCAGTGTTGTGAAACAGATAATTTTATACTTCTTTCCTGGTTGGAGTGATGGTTTCATACTTCTATTTCAGTAATCAGATTAAACAGAGAAAAGCAGAAACACTGCTGAGGGGTGCAGTACAAGAGCATGACCTTGCTAGGACAATTCTTAACACAACAAAAGCTCCTGCTACATTGTTATTTTGGAACTGGCAGGTCCAGTTGAGCACTTTATGGTGGAAAGCACTGTTCGTAAAAAAATCAATATTTTCTCTATATGTTATGTGGAAGCATTTCTGACAAGAGTAAAAAGTAGTATTTGCCTTGGGTTTTTTGCATAAAGGTTGTGGTAGTTTGTTAATTCTTTTATTTTTAAGTTGAACTAATCCAGTTCAAAAGGTTTTGTTGAGTGCATCCACAACTGGCTTCACCTTGTAGACATCATCTTCTAGAATTTTTTCAGTGCAAGGAAGAAAATGGAGGCTGATGGTGACAAATTTCTCTGAAGATGTTGGAGAGGAGTATAACATGGTGCACTGGACAAGAGGAAGGGTGATTTGGAAGCTTACTGGCTGGGAAGAAAATGGTCTGTTTATTTATGGAACTTGAAGTTCAGGAGTCATGGCTCAGTATAAGGTTAAGTCAGTTCATCAAAATGTCAATGAAATACATGGATTTAAAAAATGTCAATTGCTTGTTTTTCATGAAATATCAGCACGACACTGCTTCAAAAACAAGATATTCACATTTTCTTGACATGCTTATTATGCAATACATAGAGAAAATGGACATTTTGGTGTCCTATTTTGGGAATACAGCAAGATAGCAAAATCTTTAACATGTTCATAGAATTGAAAATTCCAATTTATGTGTGAATTTTGAAACATTATACAGCAGTTTTCCACGTATATTTTACACATATGTAAAGGCTGCAGTGCAGTACACAATAATCCATGATTCCAGTTCAACACCTGCATAGAAAAGTTTTCAGGAGTTGCACAAAGTCACAGAGAAAAACGAGGTGTCTTCTCAGTGGAGTTACTCCAACAGGAATTGTCCATGTGTCTGAATTTCCTTTATGCTGTTCAAAGTACGTTTGCATCAGCATCACTTTCATGAGTTTATCTCACTTGTACCAGTGACCACACCAGGTAAAAATCATGTTTGAAGGACCAAGCCCTGATGCAAGGTAACCCAGAGGCTGCAGTAATTCTGATTCCAGTACTGATGTGCTTTAGGGTCCTTTTCTTCACAGTCATCACTCAGTCAGAAAGAGCAAGTCAAAAGTACAATGCCTTTAGGATAGGGCTGGAGCAGGTTCCTCCCCAGGCAGGGCAAGTGAGAATTGTGGTCCAAGGATTGCTCAATCTCATTAGTTGAGTGTGGTTTCATCTAAAACACATAAACATCCTTTGAGCAGAGAGTTATTCCCTGTTCCAGTGTGGAGTGCTAGGTGATAGCTGTGGACATTTGGGTTCTCTTTTTGGGTTACTACTGGTTTCCCATGCCTGAATCTGTGTGTTTGGACAGCAGTGCCTGAGAAAGCTAGGGGGTATCAATGAGGATTGTCACTATCTTTTTCTTTTCTTTTTTCTCTTTTTTTTTTTTTCCTCCTACCAGTGACTTGCTGCATTTAGCAGTCCCTGTTTCATCTCACTATTGGTAAAAGGGATTTCAGTACTCCCCCCAAACAAGAGAAACATTTAATATTTTTTAAGGGCTTTGAAATCTTCAAAGTAGGATACAAGAAAAACTTTGGACTCCTTTAAAACTGATTTTGTCTCTATGTTTTCTGTGCACTAAAAACGGTTATTTTGAAATCTGGTGGGGGATGCCTCCTGCTGCTTCATATAGGGAATGCACTTCACTAAGGTCTATGAAAGTTTATTGAACTATAAAATGAATTTGCAGTGCAAAACTCCATTAGCACATATAGCAGGTGTCTCCTGCCACATTTCAAATTGTCAGTCTAAAGTAACTGGCACATGCTGGATATGTCTGAACTGTCATGAGAGAAGGGAAACTTTCAGAAGACTTGTCTGTCTTTTCACCCATTTCTGTCAATAAAGATGCTGTGTTACAAAAAGCTTGGAATATCTGAGGAAAACCGGGAAAGAGACGACTCTTGCTTTTTAGCCTTGGGGGCCTTTGACAGCAGCTGTCTTAGGAAGGTCCATTCACTGGCTGAACTCACAGTACAGGCCTCAGTGTTCCCCTCCTCCCCGTAAGTTTTTGAGCCCTTACAGGTAATGCTGCATCTGAAGGGCAGTGCAGTCCTATCAGTTTGAGCTCATCTCTTGAGCTCAAAATCTCTGGGTGACTCTTGGCAGCACAGCCATGAGGAAAACTGCTGGAATACAATTTGTGTTGCTTCTTGGGAGAAGGAGACCTGAGAAGTGAAAGCAACAAACCACATGTGCATCAAGGGCATTTAGTCCAGGGGCCAGACAAAATCTAGTGGGAAGTAAATCTGAAATACATACAGCAGAGATGTCAGGGGACTGAGTATCAGCCACTTTCACCTACTGACCCATTGCTGTTGTGTCAAAATACTTTCTGATGGGGACCTAAACTTGTGGTACTTAATCTGGACAAAATCTCGGACAGTTTGGGAAGGGTGGTGGGTGAGAAACTGTGTACTTGTGTTTTGCAAAGGGTAGTGAGGAAAGCATCTAAAGAGCTGGTTATTTATTCAACCTTTCTCATCCATGAAGTCAGTTTTTCAGTAAACAAGCTGCTGAGAGAATCACCTCTATTATTTATAGGGTGGTGGGTTTTCCAATGTGTGCTCTCACCAACAACTGGAGATATACAGATTGACTGTATTCTGGCGTGGCTGTTCTCCTTTGTGAACTTCAAATACAAAATGCCATTTGAAAAACAGGTTAACGAAGTAGGTCAGTATTTGTTCCAGGAGGAGCATGTGTGGTCTTTAAGACACTGAAAAAATTCTTCTTTTTGAAAGTCTGCATTTTACAGCATTGAAGAGTTTGGCATTGCTGGTTTAGCACAGGTCCTTTTTAAAAGCTGCATACTTCAGTGCTAAGGGGATTAGAGTTGAGCTCACTTTAATGAACACCTGTGAAGAGAGTGAACCTGTTCAAAAGAATAGACATGTTGTGCTTCAAAGTAATCCACAGAGAGAAATATGGAGAGCCATTTTAAAAGAATACTGTGCATTCTAACTAGCTAATCCAGTTAAAAGAATAAATTTTCAATGCACGGAAAGGCAAAATACAAAAGAAAGCAGAAGAGAAGGGTTGTGTTATATGGTTACATTTTCTGCTGCTATATTTTTTGTTCTTAACCTCAATAAAAGCAAGAACACTCTTATACACCTGCCTGAAACAGATATTCTGGTGTAATTTTAGTGGGGTTTCTCTACAGCGAGGGGATTATGCATTTAATGGGTGTCAGTTGTAACTTCTCTGTGCTTTTTAGTTAATGGTTGTTCTGATTCCTCGGGAAATGAGAAAACTTTGAGTGAGTTTGTAATGATTACATTCACTAAAGGTGAAGTAGTAGAATTTTTGCTGACTGATTATTTTATCACCATTAATACTTCCTTATAATAGTAATGAAATCTTTGAAATATTCAGCTGATGAAATGTTTTATGACAGAGACTGAGCCAGTCTTTTGCAGAACTGAATTTGTGACCTGGCAATGGCTTTAAAAGGCTGCCCCAGATGGCAACACTGGTAAAATACTCAATGAGTAGCACACAAATACTGAAGTGAAGGTCTACAAGGATATTTTCAGAGTACTATCTTGTCTGAATAGAGGAGAAAGAAATAGCACCTGATGTGCCAGAAGGACCCATCTCCTGTGGTAGGAAGACTGATAATAAGAGCCAATTTTTTAAGATTTTTGTTTTTCATTAGATGTCCTGTAACAGTGCTGTCCTTCACCCAGCTGTTCATTCTTTCTGCTGTTGCTGATGTACTGAAGCTTTTCTTGGAGTGGAACTTCTTCACAGACATTTTGATTAAAATCATACATCATTCTGGCCTCCCCAAATAACTTTTTGTATGGGAAGCATAAAAAATGTACACAGAGATCAAATCAGTATAAGAATAAGTGAAAGAAAATTTGTTCTTTGTAACCCTTACTGCCTGAACCTCTTGAAATGCTTTGTAAACTTTAAGCCCTCTTTGAAGGGAGCATTGCTCTCTCTGTTTTAAATACAGGGAAAGGGGGAATGAGGGGCAAAGGAACTGAGACCTAAATAAATGAGCTGGGCTGGAGTTGAAGGCTGACCTTCCACTTCTGCACAAGGCCAGGAGGACTGTTTGTCTCTATTTGAATGCACAGGAGAGGAGGGAACATGTGCCAGGGAAGTCAGTATCAGATCTAAGTCTGATTCTCAGGGCAATCCCCTCTAATTCTTTGTAACCTGGTGTGCTTGGTAAATGCTTCACTAGTAAGGGATTGGAGTCATGAATTTCCCCTTGTCACCACCTCACTGGGCTGTCAGGTTCCTGGGGAGAGAAGGTGTCTATGCAAGGGGCATGAGGGTGCTCTGCCCCTATAACAACCCTGCTGGTACCAGGCAGAGGGATGGCAGCCCTCCAGGACCCCCCTGCTCTGCTGTGCAGGAGGGGCCCTGTTCCCCTCTGGAGATGAGCCCAGGATGGAGGCTCACTGGCCCATGAGCCATGTCCCTGCTGTTCTCTTTGCTTGCAGGAATGGTGACAGAACAAGGAGGCTCCTTAGGTTGGTGCTCCAGTGCTGTGGGTTTGCTCAAATGGAGGTGTGAGTTTGAAAGAGCTCAGCTATTTTGCCTACAGGGTCTATTGCTGTTTAATGCTGCAGAGTGAAAACATCGATACATCTCTTGTGTCGGGAGTCATTGATGTCTCCCGGTATCCTTCAAGATAAGAGGAGTTTCTGCTATGAGGACTAACTCATTAAAAAGTGCATTTAGAGCAATTTAAGGGCAGATATTCTCTTATTGTCAGATTTCTTTAAGCTGTTCAGATGAGACCCAGTTCACCAGACACAGAAACAAAAGAACAGCATAATCAAAAAATGTGTAAAATGAAGGGAATGAAAGTCTTTCCTTAGACTGAGTGGAATCAGCTTAAAATGGGCCTAAAATAAGTAGGATTTAAGTGAAGTACAAAAGATCAAACCTCAGAACAAATTGTCAGGTAATTTTAAGAAATCCTCTTTGCTTCTTGTGCTAATAATAAGACTGCTCTAGAAACTCAGATCACTCCTGTTTCAGAGCATACATCTCTTTATCTGTGTAGCTGCTCTTCCTCTCACCTCAGAACATCAGAGCTGAGCAACTTGTGGTGGTTTGTGACTGAAAAATGGCCCCTGGAAAAATAAAACTGATCCCAAAGGTAATTTGAGGTTTTCTTCTCAATAACTTTGTTGATCCTTTGAAATGGGATAAAAACTCAGTTCCCCTACTAAGTATGGGGGACGAGATTGTTTTGCTGAGGTCAAGATGTGCCTTCTATTAGGTGCTGATGGGTTTTATTAAAAAAAAACAAAATGAAAATCCAAACAAAAATGGGGAGTGGGGGAGGATGCTCCTTCTCTTAGTTATTTCTTAAAACTATGTAAATAACTTAGTCTTCCAAAAATGGGGGGAAAAGTGGACTTTGGTAGTTACTGCAGAAGAGAATCACCAATATGATTTAGCTCCTTCAAACCTTCTTTATAGTAGAGGAGGAATTCTTTGCAGAATATTAGCAAGGGTTCACTTTGTCTCCTTGGGATGCCAGGAGCACAGAGGTAGTCCTGCTTCATTTCCAGTTATCTCCTCCTGTCCCCTGGGCTAATATTGGTGTCCCTGGTGCTCAGCCCCTGCCTGGCTCTGGCTGTGCAGGTCATGGCCAAATGACCTGCAGACAACAGAGGAGGCTGAGTCCTGGGTGGGTCTGATGGCAGGGGGGGAAATGCAGGGCCATCAGGAAATTAATTTGCATGTCAACTGCATGTAGCATAAATTAATTGCAGCTGGTGAATGGCAGGGACAGGTGGACTGACAGCCTTCAAAAGGTGGCTTTAGCAAACTTTATGGAGATTGGGAGCTGTTTGTGCTTGGTTTAGAAGTAAATCACAGATTTGTGTAACCATTTGCTCAAGAGTTTTATTTTGTGCAAGCCTGTGAGGTGGTGACTGACACCGGATTTCATAAAGTGTGCATTCGGGGAGTGCAGGAGACGAGCAGAGCAGCATGTGCCGCCTATTGTGATACTGTTGCAAAGAGGCTGCTCTGGAGAACACACAGGTAAGAGTCCGGAAGGGTCCCTTGTCCTTCCCGCTGGAGGAGGTGTCATTCCTGTAAGGCTGCTTCGTTTTGCAGTCAGATTGCTAATTTTCTCAGTTTAAAAAAAATAAAATTCTGTCTTAAAGTACTTTAAAATTCCATATACGGTGATCAAATCTTTTAAGAGATTAGCAATTATTAACAGGGAAATGGGAGAAGAGGCTGCTTGACTTGGATTTTGGGGATGTTTTTGGCACAGCAGGGTGCGCAGCAGGGAGGTTACTTTCTGGCTGCAGTTTGGAATATTTGGAATTGTTGCATGGTGGGGGAGGTAAGCTTCTCGAAAGTTTGTTTAGATACCTATAGATATATAATTTTGAAAGTCAGTCTCTAAAGGAACAGACACAGAGGAGAGATGCTCGGGAGCGGGGGAGGAGGGCGGGCTTTTGAGCTGTTCTCCCCATTCCTCCCTCTTGTTTAGGGGGAAAGCCTGAAACCCTTCAAGTCATTATGTGCGGGAAGATGCCCCAGAACGCCTGGCGTTTCCCAGGGAAGCGCCTGCCGGGAGTTATTTCTCTTTCCCGTCACGTTTGCGCGGGCGGCTGCAGCGCCGCGGCGCGGGGGCAGGGGGCGGCCGCGAGCCGCCCTGGAGCGGGACCGCGCCGGGATCCGCCGGCAAAGCCATCCCTGCGGATACCGGAGTGTGGCTGTCCTGGAAAAATACCTGTGTGAGGAGACAGGACATTGCTCGCTGTATAGGATACACTGAGAGAGAACAGGGAAACTCGCAGGATAGAGCAGAACGGCCGAAAGCCCATTGTCTCCTTGAAAATCCTGTTTAAAAAAAAAAAAAAAGGACGAGAAATGAAATGTTTGACAGGTGCTCCGGGTTTAGGTAGTGCTTTAGGATTTACTGGTGGTACTAGAAAACACCAGTTTCTACACAACGTTGTTTCTTCACAAGGTGCTTTCTCCCCAGTAATGGATTCCTCTGCGTTTATTGTGAACGTGGTTTTGCTGGCGGGTGGGGTTGGGGTTGTGGTTTTGGAGGGATTTTGTCTGTTTTGTTAATTTTAGGAGATTGCCAAGGATCATGCCTGGTGGTGTGCCTGTGCTCTGTGCAGCCAGAGTGTGCAGGGATTGGGATGTAAACACACAGGTTTACAGGTGTTAGACGTGTGGATTCCCATGTCCTTGGGGACTGTCAGGTGCAAGCCCGGGTTTGGCCCCTCATACCCATCATACAACTGTGGGGTGTCATCACACAGCTCCTGCCAGGGCTCAGCACACTGAGGACAGGCCATGTTGGCTGACATTGTACTCTGCAGGTGCTGCTATTTTAGTGAGGCTGTCACTACTGGATGGGAGAAAGGGTTTGCAGCCTGACCCATGCACTATTTCTGGGAGCGTTTTTTGTATTGAAAGTGTGCTTTTATTTTATTTTATTTTTTTAAAAGCAGGAACACTATGACGATTCAGTGTTAACATTCAGGACCAAGTGTAAAGAAAAAGCAAATGTAGCTATTGTGATTACCCTGCTGAAGTGAAATCATTACTAACCAGGAAATTTTGATGATTATTCCATCTACATGTCTATCATTTAAGAAAGAAAAACCAAGCCAAGCTCTTTTGTTTTGCTTACAGTAGTTTTCTGTCGTTGCCTTCCCCCCCTCTCATTTTTCCAAGGTAAGTGAAGAAAAGATGTTATGCTGGTTCCTGCCTTCATATATGATAGTGTAGAGATTTTTGTCAATGAAAATTTCCAAAACTCTTGCATTTGCATACACATAGTTATTTTTTAGGGATTCTGCAAGTGCATGATCTTGCATTCATTTTTTTTTTTTTTTTTTAAACCACTAGAAAAGAATAAGGAGATACTTTCCTAGCTGCTCCTAGTAAGATAATTTTTTTAGCAATGAAGGAATGTGCTGCAGGAAGAAACTTTCATGTAATACACGTTGTGCCATACTTGGGGGAGTGAAAGTAGAGCTTGTAAATATAGCAAGTGACTGTTTTGAAAATATGATAAGGCTGTTTTGCTGTGTAAAACATGAAGTATGGGGTTGCTTGACTAGGCTGCTCAGAGTTTATGTGGAACCTCATACAAGTATTGAGGAGGATATGTCCTGAAAAATTAGTGTTAAGGGAATTTTATCTCTATGGGAAAATACAGACTTAAAGGTTTGGGTTCTGCGTGAATTGGTCTGTACTCAGATGATAGGGGTGACCAGAGGGTAAAGTGGAGAAAAAGCAATATAATCTTGCTGGTGTGGTGGTTTGGGTAGAGGGACCCTGAGTGTATTATGCTCTTGCAGCTCAGAAAGCTGAAATGAACTTTCAGGTAATCCTCTGGACTCAGGGTATAGAAGTCACATGATGGAGTTTAGCCACAAATCTTCAGACTTAAACAAAACATATTTTTCAAGTTTATTAAAGGTTTCCTTGCTCTTTCAATGCAAAGAGGAGCTCTGACCAAACCATTGTCTGGCTAGAACTGGTATACAGAATCTGGATCAATTATTATGTGCTTGAATTCAGCACCTGACTTGCAACACTTGATAGTTTAGAAGAATTGGGAGAGACTGGGAGAGAGCTTATTATGAGGGCAGAGAATGGTGCAAAATGAAAGACTCACCTCATCCATACTGAGCAGCAGTGCCTTCCAAAGCTCAGTAGCTGCATCACACTCTGAATCCCAGTCTTTATCCTGAGGCCTTTCAGGCTTAGGCATGGCAAAGTGTTAGCAATCAGTGATACTGCTTAATGAAAGTGTAATTTTTTTTTTCCTAGTTCTTATTAGGTGCTCATTTTGCTCTTCTGGGGCTTTACTAGTGTGTGCAGTATATTAGCAGTCAAGTGTCCTTGGCAGTAGTAGTCAGGCTTTGCTGGATGAGAAAGCAAAGTTTCTGAAGTTACTTTGCAACCCAGTGTCCTCAAAACTGTGTTAAGGAACTGGCTTGATGTTTTATCAGTAAAATGATAGTAATTAACTTTTTCACAAAATCACAGAATATTCTGAGTTGGAAGAGACCCACAAGGATCATCAAGTCCAGCTCTTAAGTGAATGGCCCATACAGGGATTTAACCCGTGGACCTTGGCAACGTATTTTTGTTTTGTTAGATGGCATTAATATCAGAGCTGTCAATAAAAGTTTAAAAAAACACCTTGAAAAGAATCTTAGCTGAAGTAAAACAGATATTAGGAATAATTTGGTTATAAAGTGGATTTCTGGCTTCCATGGTTGAAGGGTAGGCGATTCTGATCAATATATCTGGTCTCTAAGATCCTGCCCACCTTTATTTTGCTCTGTCAATAAGATAAGACTAAACCATGTTAAACTTGGACCTCTTTGGGACAATTATATTCCTGATGCAGGCTCATCAAGCCAGTTGCACTGACAAGAGAGGAAAACCTGGATTTTCTTTCTGCCGATAAACTTAATCCCTGGATGCACTGTTATTTGTGTTACAGAAAAAGCAAAAGGTCATTGACTTTAACACCCTAGAACTCATGTCTGATGGTGATGAAAGATGAAGTTTTACAGGTTAGATATACCTGTCATTTAGACTTGTTCAACTGTCTCTGGTCCAACTTCTTTCCTCACGTTTTATCTCAGCTCATACCTGAACCCAGCAGCCAAAGACTACCAGACCTGGCCAGTGTGCACAGGGCACTTTGGTGGAGATCCCTGATCCCTGAGATTCCCTTCTCTCCGGGAGACCAACACCACCACATCTGTTGCCTGCAGTGTTTGATTTCCAGTGTGCACTTTTTGTCATCAGCAGAGAAGTTCTTTTGCTGTGTTAGTTAATGCTAATTTAGCTGACATGTGTTTTTGATTTTTGGAAACTGAAAATAAGCCTTTAGGCTGTTAATAGACATTTTTGCAAACAGAAGGACAGACAGACATGACTTTTAACTGAGAGGAATTACAGTGTAGTTTTAGAGGAGAATATTAGAAGGACATGATTTCGCAAATGTATCGCACAACAATACACTAATTCTTTGTATGTCTCCAGAGGCCTCAGCCCAAAGGTAGCTGAAATTCTATACCATAATTGCATTCTTTCAAAATTGCAGCTATAAGAGACCGTAGTTGTTTCCAGAGAAATGCTAAAAATGGGATGTGCATTTTTCTGTACATACGTTGCATATGTTAGCATTCTGTCATAGATTACTTCATTAACCTTTGCTCTTCAGAAGCCTTGGAAAGGAAAAATACTTGAAGGAAAAATAGATTGGGGGGAGCAAGCCGACAGGATTTCATGAAAGGTCAAAATCTAGCAAGTTAACTCTCCCTGCCCCCTGCTTGACTGAACAGCTTCTGCTTCATGTCTCTACAAAGAAACAAATAGGTCTTGCAGGTGCTGCAGAAGCAGAGATTGTTTCAGTGCTTATTCCTCATGTTTGTTTGCATGTATAGTGCTCTTGCATGATTTGCTTCCTCAGACTTTCTTGTTCTTGAGTGGAAGCTACAGTAACAACTAAAAAAGAAACAACCCAAACCAAATATTCAGATAAATGCATTTTTTTGTCTGCTGTTCTGTTTTAAAGAAACAGAACAAGAGTTACCTGAGTGACTTGAGCCTGAGATGCCTTTAACATTCATAGCTCATCAATACACCTGCTTTTGATTTAGCTGTAGCTGTTTTTTTCTTTTATTTATTTCTATTATGTATTTTTGGTGTCCACATGGTGACAATAATATACAGAATGTAGCTAAACTCACTCTGTATTCTGGATTCAATTTTAAAAGTGACTTCTCATGGCCAAGTTATAAGCCTTTGAAATATGGGATCATAATAGAAACGCTGACAGTATCTTAACAGTGTCTGCAGTAGTGGGTGTTTCTCTACTATAAACAAATGGTGTTATTTGGCTCTTTTTTTCACTCTCCCTGCTTTCTGTCAAAGGTGATTTTATCATTCATTAGCTTCAAAACCATCATCTTTTTTACCTAACCTGCGACAGAGTTTGTTTGTTTTGTTTTGTTTTCCTCTTTGAATCTGGAGTGAAACAGGACAGACAGGGAAAATTTATGTTGTGGCTTATCCAGAAGACTTCCCCACTGTCTGATGCTATTATGTACTTATGTTCAGTAAGTGTGTAAATAAACACTTTCAATCTAAGACTTGAAGGAGACAATCCTTAAAGAAAGTGTCATGACAGTGTAATTAAAAGGATGGTCATTTTAAGATGCTATATATCTAGCATGTTGTATTGACAGAAATTAAGCCTTTTTCCATAAAACATCAACAACCCCCCCGTAAGTTATTTAACTGATACCCAGGGAAATACTTAGCTATTATATTACTTTAAAACTCCTCTATAAAACCCATATTCTGGACTGCAGTTGCATGGAGAGATGAAGGCGGAAGGAACATGTCCTCTCCCCTTTGAATGAGAATGTTGGGGCTGCCCATAGGCTTCTCTAGGAAAATTGCTGGTACAAAGCAGTAAAAGGACTGAGGTGAGACAGAAGCAATGATATGCAGACAAGGGTGGTGCTTCCTCCTTTGTGCCTTCTCCTGACTGTGTAAGCAAGTACCCAACGGGGTGGAAGCAACCCTGACTAACTGCAGGATGCTGCGTAGCTTCCTGTAAATACTGTTTTAATTGAAGTGTGTCTGGATTTTCATGTGTACTAAGTAGTATTTTCTCTTAGAAATCCTACCACAGACTATTATTAACTGGCAGCAGTTGTGAATTCCTCATCTTCAGCTATTTCCTTTAGCTAAAAAATGCACAACTGTGCTGCCCTGAGGGGTTATTTAGCAAGAGTTTTAATGAAATAATAGAAGCATTGCACTCTAGTGATTTCCCCCATGCAGGGAAATGTCACAGTCCATTGGTCTTTCTCAGAAACATTACATGAGATTACACCTATTTTCATTACTCTGCTCAAGTACAATATTGTTAAGTAAATATTTGCACAAAAATGTGGCCATCCTAAGGTGTGAGCTGCCCTGCAAGGTAAATAATTAAAGCATGTGCTTTCTCTAGTAGCAGAAACCAGTGCTTGATACAGGTTTGATCATTTCACATGTCTCTTTGGTAATCCATAACTGTCTTCTGCAATTATTTTCATCATCCAGCCAAGCAAAGATAAAAGGTAGAACATGCCTCTTTCGCCTGCTCCCAGGGAAACTCCATTATCCTTCAAGGGTCACGTGGCCATGAAAAAGCCAATCTGAGTGGGAAGAGGCAGCCCACAAGGACGAGCTCAGTATGAGCAGAAAATGAAGTTGTTACCAGACAGCAAACTGCAGCCCTCGGTTCTTATGAATATTTGAATGAGTAACTAAAAACAGCTCAGTGGACTCTAAGCAACTGTGACAGCTGAAACTGCCTGGGAAACCTGCAGTCTACAAGGACCATGATGAAAAGATCAGCAGTCACATTTCCACCTACGCCAGCAAAAGTGTATTGTAAAACATGAGTAGGTTCTTAGTCCCCAAATATTGTTTAGAAAGAAAAACCTCTTTTCCCCCTATGAATTTTCATAAGCAAGGTATGTACTGAATCTGTCAAGAAATTTTGAATTCATTAAAGTCCAATGATTTCTAACAACCTACTCAAGGCAAGAGAATAGCCACGTTTTTTAGACATTGAAATATTGATGTTGCTGTTGCTTATACTTACAGAAAATTTGCCCTAGTGAATCTTTCATTAATATTTTTCAGCTAGTTCCACGTGGCAAGAAAGATGATGAGAACAGTTTCCCTGAAGCTAAAATGTTCTGAATAATCTACACAAAAAAAGGGGGGTGAAAGAACCATAATAAGCAAACTAATGAAAGAGTGGGCTTATTTTACATAATTTCTAAAAAGAACAAAGCAGCTACATCTCTTTTCTTAAAAAAAAAAGTCTCTTACACTGAAGTGCAATTTTCTGACACCAATTTTTAAATTTTTTCTTTTTTGTTCTCATGAATGTTATAAAGCTGTTTAAAGATGTATTTGGTATGACCTTCCTGATTATATAGACCATGGTTAATGTGTCCTCTGCTGTGTAACTACCCAGTGTTCATAACATGGATATTCCTCACTCAGTTGTTTTCATTGGGGCTGCTTGCACAGGAGGAGGCTGCAGAATTTGCTTGGTACAGTGTTTAACGTGTTGGCTTTATAGTAAAACTGTGAGAGTGACATCTTCCTCACATTTTTTTTATTGCTATTGCAAGTTTACACCATAAATCTGACTTATGAACCAGATGAATTGTTCAGATAAAATGTAACTGGCTTGCTGTAAATGAGCAACAAAGAAAGAAGTATGCTTTTAAAATAGTAAGATGAAGAACCTCTTTAACAAGAACTGCACTTACATTTGTCAAATGGCACTTCATTCTGGCACTTGTGCCATTTGGTAGCAGGGACATTGGTTTCAGTGTAGCATCTGCAGTGCTGGAATGGAGTACTTTGAAAAATTGTGGAGTTCCCACCAAAGGAGATCTGTCTAACCTGTTCTTAAACATTCATCAAGAATGATGGTGGAATAATTGATCCTGTAATAGTAAAGCACGGTGACTGACTGGCAGCCCTCTTGAACTCCTGCCCAGACCTCTCTCATATGAGCTCAGGATTTAGAGATCCACAGTTGAGTCATGTTTGTTAAGGGAGTGATGTCAGAGCAAACTGGAAGGCTTAGGTCTGATTCCACCTATTCTGTTCATACCATCAAGTAAACATTGAAGTTTCCCAGAAAATGTGGAATAAATCAAAACTCAGGCTGAGTTATCTACAGAACTGAATTACAAGTTCTTTGCCCATTTCTGTTTCAACTTTTGCATCTGTTATGATTTTTTTATTTTTTTTTTATTTGATCTCTTTATTTTGATTATATCACAAAAACTTTACCTGGTTATGATTAACTGGTGGGATTTATTTTGCATTTTGACATAGCTATTTAGTTTTGTTCTATATTGCATACAGAAGGTCTTGAAGCTTGCTACTTTTTTTCCTGTGCCTTATGTTATTAGTAATATTTTGTTCCTGCACATCTGATGAAAGATGTTGTGGACAAGAGATGATGACTTTAAAATGAAGAAAAAGGGGGTGGAGTGGAAATGGCAGGGAAAATAAGAGGGATCTCTATTGAAATCTAGAGACTATTCCAATGTTTGGGCTCATAGCACAGCAAATGTGTGAAAGCCACTTTCTTGATTCCCAAGACTCTTGGGTAAGTACAGAAAGATGCTGTACTTTGCTCCTTTGCTCACATCTTGGTTTTTGACTGGTCTCTTGGATGATTTCAGGGGTTTGTGATTTTGGCTATACCTTTATAAACCAAAGGTTCACTAAGCATCACAGACAGTAGGCTCAAGGAGATCTGGAATGGAACAATATTTCCCTACAAAGACCTATTTGGAATGCAAAAATATCTGGAAAAGGAACAGATCAAACTGTTCTTGTGAAGGATGTCAGTGGTTCCTGTCTGTACTTGTCCTAGGTTCATGACTCCATGGGGAATGTTACAAGGAAATGCAATTTATCCTCAGGAGCTGAGAGGTTGGAAAGCTCTGGCTCAGTGCAGAGGCAGGAGATGCCAATGGGCATCCTAAATACCTGATGTCCCCAGTGAAGGCCAGGGCAAAGACAGAAGTATGATGCTCATTTCCCAAGGCTGTTCCCTGCCTTCTGCTTTCCACTACAGCCAGGAAGTCTGAGTCAGCAGCTCAGGGCTGGCAGCCACCAGCCAGGGCTACTGTGGTTCGAGTAACACTTTTTTTATTCCTCTGCCGTGCTGCTGACTTTTAGGTGACCCCCCTTGGCTGGAGGCAGGATCAACAGGGTCCAGAGTCAGCTCTGCCTCTGAGTTTAAATGTGTGCCATGGTGCAAAGAATAGGTCCAGCTAAAATCCACATCACCTGGTTTAGGTGGGCAGGAAGACAATACCTTTGAGGGTTGTGTGACTGAGAATTTGTGAACTGACACACTGTGGATGTGGAAGCTGAAGGAACTGGGATGCTTTGTGACTGTGCTGGCCCATTGCATAGCAGTAGCTGAGTCCCAATTTCATGGCCTAATTTGCCGGTGTCATCTTCTGTTTAAAGAGGTACAAACTGTCTTACCTGCTCATATTACTCTCATGCTCGGATCTTTTTCACAGCTGAGCACAATGAAGAGTTAAGATTCAGGTAGTGGCAAGTCCCAGGCAAAGGGATTTGCTTCTGTGGCTGCCACTTAATGTTCTCAAGTCCTCGAGTTCTTTCTATTCTCCCTACCTTTGATTTTAGTATGATAAATAAATTAATTGCTGACGTGCCTTGCAATTAGTATCTATTAAGTCTCTGGAAACAGAGCCAATAAAAAGTGATCAGATTGTTCAGGGGATCCCCTGTTTATTTCTGTGTGTAAAGCAATAATTTTCATCACGTAATAGACGAGGCCATTTTCTTTTCAGGTTTCCTAGGTAGGAATTTAATTTTTTAAATAATTATTATTTATTATTTCTCATTCAACATGCATTTACATAATGCAAATGCACACACTCTGAAAGCAGAAGGATTTCTAGCACTGCCATTCTCTCTGGGCCTGTAAACAACTCGCCTGGCTCTTAATCTTCCCTTCTCCAGAAACACTGTATGAAGACTAATGGCCTAATCTCATGTCTTGAATGGATCTGAACAAAAAAACCCCAAACCCTTTGCAGCTCTCTTGATTTTTCCAAAATTCATCCCTTCTCCAAACCTGGAAAAATCAAGCTCTCTAAAAAAACCATGAGTCCTTTGTTGTAATGATGATAAAACTCAAGACCACCAGGTATCACTGTTGCACCTTTATGTAGAGATTCTTCACCTTAATGCAGATTATTCAGTTAATCAGCTCTGGATCATTTCTTCTACTAATATTTGTGTCACTGTCTCCACAGAGGACTGCAACCCCAAAGAGACTGTTTTCTTGAGTCGCGTCCACTGTATCAGCTTTGACCCAAGTTTAAAAAGCTCTTAAAAAAATTAGGGAAGATATATATCTTCCTGCCTTTTATCTGCTTGTCTTCTTTCAGCACCTCTTTTCCTTTAACCATACCCACCCAAGCATAGCAGGTGTGAGTATGGATGGCTTCATGTGTGCTTTGGTAGATGAGGACTGGAAGGAAACACCATCAAAGGCTCCATCCACTTGCAGGTACTCTGCAATGAGGAGTTGCAGACTGGAAGTTTGTTGTGATGTGCAGTGAAGATGAGCTCTATAGGGGAGCTGTGGGGGTAGGTACTAAATGCTTTCTTGCCTTCTTGTTCAGGCACATAAAAGGAGCCTTTCCTTCAGCGTTGTGTGAAACATCGAAGGTGCTAAAGATTTCCTGAATTTCTTGTAAGGCAGAAGTGCACTGAGTACACAGCTAAATGTTTGCCACAAATAAGAAAGTATTTGAAACAGTTTGTTTTGTTGTTTTGTTTTCTAGCGTTTTGGACAGCAAAGGAAATTCTTTAATCTTGGTGCTCTCTCACTCTCACCTCTCTGTTACTGTTATTCAGTTTCCCACCAGGAGGTTGCAGGCAACGTTGATCAGAGGCTGTGGCTTCACAAGTTGCAGCAGCAACAATAAATTGGTCCTTAAAAATAGTTTTTCTTTCTGTTTCATGTTTTTTTTGGAGGGGGGGAAGAACTCTTAGCGGTTTTTTTTCCTTCCCCAGCAAATGAATACACCAGACTGAAACTAGTCATTATGCACAGAGACATCTGAGCCTGCACCTAACAAGAGACTGGCTTCCATGAGTGACTTTCATTTAACCATGAAAGGAAAGCACCACTCCTGAGATCTCGGTGCCTTTCTGTAGCATTCTGCTTCAGAAGGGTCTGTTTGGGCTCACATTAGCGACCTCTTCACCTACAAAGGAAAAATAAGGATTTGTATCCTGCTCTCCACTGGAAACATGTCAGCACTTATCACTGACTCTGGAAGTCATTTCCTCTGAGATTTTCTTAGTTTTGTACACAAAAAGCAAGACCTGAGAATTGTTTCATTGCTGCTTCCCCACCCTCCCAGGCACCCTGCACAGTAGGAGACAATAGCCTATTTCCTTTTGCTATTCTCCTACTAGATTCTCAGACTTCTTTTTTATTATTATTTTTATAGCCAACAATTGGAAGCTTTTATTTTCTCTCTGTGGTTCTTCATGTACAGTGGGGTCTTTCTGCTTTCATGATTCAGTGATATACTTGCCAATTTACAATACTTGATTATTTTTTCAGTACATGATGGATTGAGGGGAGAGTTCCTATATTCTTGCATTTAATTTTTGTTTGAGGTAGTTCTTTAAGATGAAATTAAAATGGATTCTTTGAATGACTGGGGAAATAAAATTACTGACTTTCATAGAAGTCACTAATGCAGTGTGATTCTAATTAAATGATGTAATAAGATACTTGTAAATCTAAACAATTTGCTTTTGACAGAATTTAATTTTTTTTTTTTTTAGGATTTTCAAACAAAACAGTCAGCAAAAGTACTTTTTAAACTCTTCTATATCTATAAGGAATTTCAAATAAAGGCCTTTTTCCAAGGATGTTCTTTGCAGACTTTTAAACACCTGTTCCAAATCCCCTGTGTCTTAATTGCAACAGCCTCTGTAGACATTAAAAATAAACTGTGCACAATATAAAAACCAGACACATTCTGTGGAAAACTCTGATATGATTAAAATTCTCAAGGAAATTTTGGATCTATACTGTCTTCTGAGGATTAAAGAGAATCTGATTTGTCCATTTGAAAAGGAAATTAGGTCACTGTCTTGAATGGCAGCTTTCCGGAACACTGAAAATATATTCTTTATTATTTGGAATGTGAATGTATGGCATTCAAGGCCCTTTCATTTTTTTTCTTCTCCACTGAAATTATTGCATGACAGTGTTACTGAAGACATTTGGGAGGAGAAATTATTCCATGAGAAGCTGTGTAGCAATGGAAAGCGAATAACCTGAGGCAAAACAAGAAAGAAACCGGAACAAGTTCAGGTCAGGGATTATTACTTGGGGAATTAACAGCCGAGAGCAGCAAGGCAGTAGTAAGGTGAAAGCAGGCTAAATACTTAAGAGCTGCAGTCAGACCATACAGAAAGACTTGTAGAAACATGGCAGTCCTGCCATGTTAATCAGGTTTTTGCCAGGAGTGATGGAAGAGCTTGCATAGGAGTGATAGAGAAATTTATACTTTATACTATGTATAAAAAAAAAATAAAATCAGGATTGACATTTGGCTTAAAAACTGATCCAGTTAAACTTGTGTAGATCCTTAATGTCAGTGTGTTAAAATATCTTGACTTGTTCTGGCAAACAAATCCAAGCTAGTTTCAATCCTGTTTAAGTACATCTATGTTTACACAAGTTAACTAGTTTGATTCTTAAGATTCTGGGCTAAATGGATGCAATCCTACTAGTAAAGCTGTGTTGTGTGAATACTGTAGATCTGCCAACTTCAGTTCTAGAAAGTAACCCTGATGATTTAAACTTCTCCTTTACCTGACACTCAGATGTGCCAATGTTGACATGTTGAGCTTAGGAATGCGATGTTGCAAGGTGTTCAATTTGTCTGTTCTTTTCCCTCTCTTCTCTCAAAGCTGTGGAAAGCTAACATCAGGTGGCCTTCCTTGGCATGCTTTTGTGTAGGAGGCAAAGAGGCAAACAATCAGAATTTGTGTAGCAAACAGATGTGCTTTCAACTGGTGCTAGTAGCATCCAGGCATTCCTCATGTCTTGGTCGCATCACATATTAAGAATAGTAAGAACATTGTGCTCCTCTTTCTCATCTTCTAGTTGTAATAAAAGTAGGTTCCTTCTTCCTTTGGAAGAACAAATTTAACTAGTGCCTTTATGTATATCAAAACCCAGAGACCTTCAAGTGTCAAGGTTTAAGGGGTTTAGAATCTGGACTGTGAGCAGTTCACACCAGATGTCATGTCCTCGGCTGTGCAGTGTGTGGCACACTGGAACTTCATGCTGTGAGCAGTAACACAGGTAAAGCAGATATTTATATCTGCCATGAAAGGGGCATGATGTGGTCAGTGAACCAAAGGGAGAAATTCTCTCTGTACAGTCTGTGCCCATCTGCAAGGACTGCCATTCTTGATCAAAGAGCTGAATTTTCTCCCTTCAAAGATTCTCTCGTGTTATAAATAGGCATACTTTCTTTTATGTAAAAGAACACAAGCCAAAACAGGACATCCTGATTTACAAATTTTAATAGTGTCAATATTAGAAAAAAATGAGGCAAGCAAGCTAACTTGTGACTGAAGAGTGATCCAGTACTCTGTATGCACAGTTCAGTATTATTTATCCAGTATTTGAATCTAATCTTCAATGTCTTTCTTTTAAGTGTGGATTTCCTATGTGCAACTATGGAACTGCTATTTATCATATTTTTACTCCTTCAACTCTAATACCTTGTGAATACAAATTGCAGCTTTTGAAATTGTTCCCTTTTTATCATTTGCTGTTCAGTGATTTATTTCTTACGAAGATTGCAGATCAGATGTTCTGTCTTCGAATGTTAGTTTTCCATAGGAAGAATGATGGTGTGCAAATGGCATCAGATTTAATTCCAAATATTCTCACAGCGACTTAGGCTTTCAGCAGCACTGCTGAGTACCTGCTGAAGCGGTGCTAAGCTTTGTATGTGTAATGGGAAGCCATCAAGCAGCTTGTTACAAGATGTTTGTTTGCACTCCACTCTAAGCAGCTGTAAATAAACATCTTGCAACAAGACCATGTTTTTGTCTGTAATTCAGGAAGGAAGAGAAGGAGGGATTCAAGCTGTTTTCTTCAGGCTGCTTTTTATGGTACAATCTGCCTAAGGTGGTGCACTGCTCTAGGAACAGACCAGTGTCCTCCTTGTTTCTTGCAACTCAATTACTTTCAGAAACCCCCAAAACTCCTCACCTTGTTCTGAGAAAGACTAAAACATTTCACTTTATTTCTTGAATCAAAATGCTCTTTTATGTAACCTGAATCAATATTAAGGGAGAAGATGACTCCAAGCCCCTCCTGTTGCCAAGTCTTCACCAAGCCTCATTTGTGTCTACTTTCAGGGCAGAGTTCTTGGCACCCAGCCCTATCCACTTTCTTCTTCCTCTTGCTGCTAGTCTAAAACCCAAACACAACAGAGACAGATCACATTCATCTTATCTTTTTGTCACTTTTAGCTCACATTGGATTTCTGCTTTGCCAGCACTGAAAAAATTTAAGAGCTGGTAATTCAGCCATGATTAGCACTAGGTATAACTTATACCATGATGCTCATCCCCTTTGCTTTTCACTTACCTTCTATCCCCAGGGTAAGGAAAGTGACATTCACAGAAAAAGAAAAGTTAGGTCAAAACTACTCAATTTTCCACCAGGGCTAAACTCGGCTGCACAAGTCCTGAAGGACGGGTGTCTACTTTCTAGAAAACAAATGATATATTGATTTCCTATTAAAAGAAAGCACTGACAGGAACTTTGAAAACAAAAGCCTTCTTTCAGTAGAGCATTTAAATACGAGACTGCTTAAACTGTGCGCAGTCTTAAGTGCTCTGTTGGAACAGCTCTTCAGTGCTTGGCTTTGAATTCCTGTGCCAGCCTTGCCCTGGCCCTCACCTGGGCTTTGCCCTGTGCTCGGAGGTGCTCGGGGGTCACCTGTCACGCTGGTAACGTGCATTTTGCATCCCTGAGCAGACTGCTGAGATTTTGAATTTCTGAAGAGTGTCAGAGTCCATTGAGGGTTTTCTTTTCTTTCTCTTTTTTTTTTCCCCTTCTTCTCTCCCAGTCACATACAGTGTGAACTTCAAGATTCATTTCAAGTCTTCCTCCATTTTGTGAGGACAGGGAAGAGGTTAAGCAAGATACTTTCTTTTTTTAAGCCAATTTTATTTTGCCTTTTTCTACTATTAAATGCTTATATGTATGGCAATGCTAATTTCCCCCAAATCCCAACCAAAATATTTCCTGGATAAAGGCAAACATGAGTAATGCATTTTAGGATTTTTAATTACTTTCTCAGACGAGGAGCAGCAGCTGTGGTGCTGTTAATAATAATGTGCTTTCCCATTGAGATGGATATTTATATCTTGCTGTATGGTTAGACTACTCATACCTTTGTGCAGGTACAGTGTTTACTGCTAGTGTAATGGATCATAATTTAACTGCAGTGTGTCCTGGAACACAAAGCAGGTGGCTTCCCCATCTTAATTTTTTTTTTCATTTGCTATACTGGCACTGTTTTCTCGCAGAATTGGTCCAGCTCACAATATCATTCCCCAAGTGACTTTGCCCCCTGTGTTTCTCTCAGGTGACACCTGCTGTGAATGCCTCTGCCTCTCCTGGCCATTTGAGATGAGGGGCTGGTTCTTAGCAGGAGCTGTTCCTTCTTGCCCTGGAATGAAAGAGTGACATTCTCATATAGTGACTCATGGAGAAAACATCTTTCAAGTACAGGAAAGGAGGAGACAAAATATCAATCTTTTCCAATCATATTTGTCAAGAACTCTATGAATGAGAGGGGGATGATAAACTTTCAGGTATTTCTAATTTGAAAAATACCTGTAGGACTTGCTCCAAGCAGATTGATTTTTTTTTTCTTTACTTAAGATTCTCAGGAAGCTATAAAACACAGCAAAGTGATGGCAATAAGATCCCAGCAGTTTCTTAAATAGATGAAAGGATGCTTCAAAGTCTATTTGTTTAGTCAGTCTCTTTTCATCTTCGTTAATTGCTGAGAAGGATGAAGTAGCATTAGTATGCACAGCTTGTGAATTATAATCTTTAAAAGCAATCTTTTTTTAAGCATAGGTGTTACCCTTAATTCTGCTTTCTCACAAGTGCAGCACGTGTGTTTACTGACATACTTAAAAATTTATTTCCATAATAAAAAAAAAGGCAAAGTAAATGAATAGGTTTGGAAACTGTTTTATTAACAGAGGGGTCCTGTTTTCAGACATCGATGTCCCTTTTTTTGTTTGTCTATTTTAATAAAATACATAATATTTTCAGTTGGGAATGGTATTAGAGTTCATGTAATAGGGCATTTGGAAACAATTTTAGTATTAAGTTGTCCAATTTTTGTAGTACCTTGTACTCTACTATGTGCAGGAACACTTGAAAAAGCTGTCTTTAGTAATAGAATGCAAATTTTGAGTTTCACGTGGATATCTAAGAGATCTCATTTCTGATCCTCCAAGTTTACTCATGGCTAGAGAGTGGGAGGAAAACTTTCAACTTTGGGTATATTTTTTTTGTTCTTGGGGATGTCCTGGTGGAAATGACGGGGAATGATTAATTTGTATAAAAATATTCATTTTTAGGATCTGAGTAATATAAAATTAAGCAGGCATTTTTTCAAGTAATTTCTATAGTAGTTTGAGAAACAGTTTATGCATTTTCACCTCCAAAATAAAAATACTTTTATTGAAGTTATGTAGCATAACCATGGCAAAGAGTGTCTTGATGATCTGGCAGAATGTAGGCTGCCACCAGAATTACCTGCCTTTGCCAGTGAGTTGTTTCCCTTTTATGTACCACAGGCAGACCAAGAATGTGAGGAAAAAAAAAATTTAAAAAAAAAAAATATATAAATATATATAGCAGAATGTGAGATATGGCTGCATCACAGTATTGCCTAATAGCATGATATCTATTCACTACAAATTCTTATAATGTTATTATAATGTTACGTGAAAAACAATTTGTGAACTCAAGCTTGGTCATCTTCAGCAATTGGAATACCATATAGCAGGTGACTAGTTTATCATTGTATTTTTTTTGAAGTCACTCAGTATCAGATATGCTAGTAAAAAAAATTGGTTTAAAATTTGCAGTTGGAAATTTGTCAGAGTTGGTTTCTTAGAAGTTGTGTTTGACATGTGCATTTCCAATTCATAGAATTTATCTAGCCAGGTTACAGCTCAGAA
Organism: Neopelma chrysocephalum; assembly: GCF_003984885.1. Taxonomy (NCBI): domain Eukaryota; kingdom Metazoa; phylum Chordata; class Aves; order Passeriformes; family Pipridae; genus Neopelma; species Neopelma chrysocephalum. The sequence goes on from NW_020897730.1 coordinate 5,989,924, forward strand.
TGAGCTTGTTAATGGCTCTGTGTGCAGTGTGCTCTCCCCACAGCAGGCAGCTTGGAAGCAGTCAGGGTGGCATTATCAACACAGAGATAATCCTAAAAAAGATAAAATATGGAGTGGAAGAATGAACCTGGTTGTTGCTACCCACACAGTGTTCTCAACCCCGCTTAACCAAAAGCTGCCTGGAGCTGTAACGTTCTGCATGTGTCAAGGGCATATCATTTTGGCTCTAGTACAAATAACATCTAAAACAGCAGAAAAGTGGGGGGGAGGGCAGGATTGTGTTCTTTGGTAAGCTGTTTTTTGGCTTTGAGTGCTTTCCAATTTTTTTTTTTTAACGTCAATTAACTGTTGATAGGTAGATTAGCAGGCATGTGGGATTCTTCTCCAACAGGGCTGTAGTAGATTTTTTCCCCTCTGTACCTGAAAAATCATGTTATTGTGCCCAGGTCTCTTCATCTGGTGGCCCCTCAAGAACTCTTAAAAATGCCTGTTTCCACCTTCCTTTGTGCAGTGTCTGCCTTCCCGGGTTTTCTGCTGCATACAGAAGATCCAGTTTATAAAGATATAGAGCCCAGCGACTATAAAGGAGCTCCCTCTGTCAGTTTGTCATGCTTTAAAGGATTGTGGGCACCCTGAAGGGAAGATTAGTGGAAGATTGTCCAAATTGTCAAGGTTCTGAATTCTTTTTTAGCAACCATTTTCTTGAGTCTGCTTAGAAAAGAAAAAAGGAATGTCTGTTTTTGTGGTAAGGTGGTGAATGGGCAGGAGTGGTGACATTCCCACTGTTTAAGACGCTGAGCACAGGCCATGTGGAGCCCAGTTCCTCAGTTCCAGACCTAAGTATCTGGCCCAGCCCATTGATATCTAAAGCATGAACTTTGAGTATTTTGTACTTCGTACTTGCCCAGAACCCAAAATCAAGGAACCCATATATTCAATGTAATCTTCTTTCACAGTGCTGTCTGCTCCAGTTTTAATAAAATATATTACATATCTCTTTGTCTTCCATTGAGACACCTTATGTTGTGCTCTTGCTGTGAATTGTTTTCTCTCTCTTTGTATTCCAAATTAATGTCTGGCCAGTTTTTCTTGCCCTCACTGTTGTCTCACTCCTCCCCTGCTGCAGTGATGCTGTGGGGCACCAAGGTGGAAAGTTCTGCCTGATTAAATTAGTAACTGGTCAGATACAAAGGTCAGGATTACTGGTTCCCTTTATTAGGAGGCAGCTCCACTGACGGCTCCTTGGGCTTTCAGGGGAACTTGGAGGGTTGGTTGCAGGCCTCTGTGCACTATAAGTATAAAAGCTGTAGTTAGCAGCAAGCCCTGTCTCTGGAGGAAATGGCAGTAAGGTTTACTTGCTGGTGACTTGATTTGGTGCTCACTGACTAAGTGGCTGCAGCTTGTTATCATTCCTCTGCACTGTGTGGCTCTTCTTGCCACGACTAGCACATGTTTCTGTCTAACTTGCAGTTTGCAGTGACGGGTGGGTGAGGAGGAAGGGCAGGGCTGCTGTGTCCAGGTATTTCTATGCTTGTGCAGTGTAGCTCATTTGTAGTAGGCCTGACCTTTCCAGAGAGAGCACTGGTCTCACTGTCACACACTGCACACATGCTGAACACATGTACTATGAATGCAGTGCTTTTGGGACACGTCAGATTGCTCCATTCCCATGAATCATCTGTCTGACACAGTAAATCCACCACTCCTGGACAGGCTCAGGTGTATTGTGTGGGCTGTGTGCAGTTGCTCTGTCTGTACCCTGGAGAGCTGGCTGAGCTTTCCCGCTCTGTGGCAGTCCCTTGTGCATGCCAGATGTCCAAAAGTCCCAACCAAATGTCAAACTCTCAGATTTAACTTGATCGAAATTTTCCCTTGGGAAAGCTGGCTCTGTGACAGAGAGGTGATGTATCACTTGTGGCTGTGCTGGGGAGAGGTGATATTTGGTGCACTTGTTTGCAAACCTGAAGCACATATAAAGAAGAACAAAGCTGCAAATTGTAGGAGTTCTATAGGAATCAAAAATTTTAAAAGAATCGATCCTAGAAAAAAATATTTTAGGGCTGAGTTGCAAGACGTTATTGCAAGACATTATTTTGGTTGGGTTTTTTACACTACTGAAAACTCACTGTCCCAGGAAAAGTTCTCTGAGTTGACATCTTTTGAGCTTGTGCCCAGCACAGCTACTACACGTCCTATTGATGCTTTATTTCAAGCATCATTGCTCGTCACACTGCAGACAACAGAGTGTAACCCACTTTACTACTCACCATTGTTGTAACAGGGTAGAAAGTTAGTGATGCATAAATCTGTCTTTGGCCACCTATATAAATAGGAGTCCTTTTTGTCTCCCTGGTCCCTTGCCAGGATCAGCAGGGAGAACTTCACCTGCTGTCACACTTTAACTGAAAAACTGGTGCGAGCCTATTTCTACTCTGAACTGGAAGAAGTTCAGGTAAAACATACACCACTGGTATGTGTGAAGCCTGGATGAAGTGAAAAAGTATTTGTGGTTGAAGAAACTTGGGCCAGCAGCTGAGCAACCATGAGTCCTGCATTCACATCCAAGAATAAAGTTCTTGAGTCTTTTATATACTTCCAGCAGCTTCAGTATTATCTCAGGTGCATTTAACTGTACAGCAGTCACTTTAATTTACACGGAGTAGAAATTTAGCCAAACAACCTGTTTTGTGCTTAATCTATTCAGGCTGTATTCCTACAGAAAGTTATCTGATGTTACTTTATGTACTTACTGCCTGTGAGAGATGGTACTTCTGGGAATGTGTTTCTGGGTCACTGTATATTGTAAGGATACACAGGATTAGAGAGATAACCAGCTACATATCTACTGTATCACTTGTTCCCAGTTTCAGCAGGTAATAAATAGTGTCACAAAACACAGCAATAGTCAATATACCTACTAAACCATCTGTTCAGGACTGCTCAAATGGAGTTGGTTAAGTAATTATCCCCCAGGGGCTGTTTATATGTTGGAGTATCTGCATATCCTTTAGATCCTTAACCTTTAGACAGGTCCACATAGCAATGCCTTGATTTATTTTCTTTGTGTGGTCTTGACCTTCTTCTGGCAGATTTAACATTACCTTCTTCAAGAATGTAGCTAATGCTAGAAAGGGATGACTGTATATGAATTTCTGTACTTTCCAACTGCTGGTTTTGTATGCGAGTTTTTGTAATCCCTGCTATTAAGCTATCAAATTCAGGCCTAATAATCCTCTGAGGCTGGACAGGATTCGTGCAATGTAAGAACTGAGGTCTGGTATAATACTACTCCACATATGCTGCCTTTCCTCTCCATCTTCTATGCCACTGGCTTTCTTTCTGAAGTCATGAAAAGATGTAGAAATCATGTTCTTAGCAAATAAACTTTCTCATTAGGAGCCTGGACCCCCTCTATTTGAAACTGAGGGAAGTCTTATAGACTGGAATAAGACACAGCAAAAATAAAGTGGGGGTTTTTTTGGTTGTTTCCTGTTAAATTAATACTGCTACTTCCAGTGGGTAAATTTAGCTGGACTCACGGCATCCAAACATCCTACATTTCTAATGGAAATTCATCACATACTGCAGCTGCATTGGGTGGGCATAATGAAAAGTGACTTGTAAGATTGTGCTCCTGGCAGCCTCAGAAAAAGGATACTGTGGCTTAGGAGAGGCATGAAGAATGGGTTCGTTTCCCTGCTTTTGAAGTGCTTACAGTTCACAGCTGAAGTGTACACCAGTGGGGTGGGGTGGGAACACTTGCCCCACTGGTCAGTAGTGTTCCTGTTCTTTGGGTTAAGCAAGTGTTCCAGTCCCTTCACTGGATGCTTCAGCTTTTCACTCAAGTAGTGAGGCAAAGGAAGATTGTGCTGTCAGTAAGACAACTTGATAGGTCTTATCTCTGTGTGTTTGCAAATAAGTTAGAACTGTTTCATGTATATTTTAAACGAGCCCTTTGATTTATTTCTTAGGCTCTGAACTTGCTCTGTGTCTTCAACTTCTTAATCACAGTAAAGGTTTGATAGCCTTTAAAAACATATCTGTGGGCTGCTTAGAGAAACTGAATCAGTCATGATATCTGTAAAGTAGTCAGCGCTTTAATGGGCAATCCTTGATGCAAAACACTTTGTGCCTTTCAGCAAAGAACTAAATAACTATTTTTAAAGGGTATATAAAAGGAGAGGTTATAAAATGCCTGACAGTATGTTCTGAGGAATTTTCTAGTTCTGGGCCTGTGCTGCTGAAGACAAATCTGACTGAGGTCCTGGCCTGGAGTGAATATGCCCCAGAGCAGCATGCTTTGCTCTTGGGAGATGCTTCTAACAGTATTTGCCATGATTTTCAACTATGAAATGAAGGCTAATGATATTCTAGCCCTTACTCTTTTATCTGTACAGTTAGAGGCACAGCTGTCATGTTACCTGCTGGGGTCTGCCATGGGTGTAGAAGACAACAGCCAACTTCTGTAATTTTTAAGATTTAAGCATTTTCTAACTATAATAATGCTCTGCTGTCTGTTTACAGGCTTGTTCAGGGAAATGGAGAGGGCTCAGCACTAGTAGTGATGGCAGCTAGCCCCATTGCTTGGTTTCTAGTTGCTAGTTGCTGTTTAACAAAGAATATTTATATTCCCTAGAATGATGTTTTCTTCTCTTTAGTCCTTGCTTGTTCTCAAGGACAGTCTCTGTATGCTGGGACAAAGATGACATAACTGTTGCGTTGTTGCACAGAAATAGGATTCTTCACAGGATTATAGTCTAAGAAGAAAGTGTATTTATTATGGTATCTTTTTCATCAGTAGATGTCACAGGAATGCATAAAGAAGGTCAACACCATTATCTGTTTTGCAGATGGAGGAACTGTCTCTGTAGTTACTGCAAACAGGGAAGCTGTCTCGCCATACAGACGTTGCCTGGAACCTGCTCTGTAGCCCATAACTGAATTTGAACTTGCATGAGAATTTATTCTTTTATATTGCACCTTTGGAACCCATTTGACCTTTTTAAGGGGTTATTTCTTCAACAGTAAATATGAAATATTATTGTAGAGATTGCTGTGTCCTTTCTATTAATTAATTTTGATCTTTATTATTTGAAATGAGAGTTGTTTAATTATGCTGCTCAAATTTTCAAAATTGGCAATATTTTCTACCAGTGTCACAGTGGCCAGTGATCAGAAATAGTACTGCAGTGGGGCCTATGTATGTCAGCCTTTTCTGAGTAATTTTCTTTCTCCACACAGACATTCGCCTGGAAAAAATGTAAAAGATTAATTTTTCAGTTTTTTCTGAACTCTAAACATCCAGCAGCCTCAGTGGAGAAACTTTGTGGGCAGGCAAATGACGGGAAATTGCACACCAGGCCACTCTCTGCCCATGAAGTCATGCTGAAACATGAGGCTGATATGCTTCAAGCAGCTGGAGTGTTTCAGCTTTCAACTGGTGATTTTTACATGACTTAGCAAACTGATGGCTTGTTTAGGGTTGGCTTAAGACAAAGCAGTTTAAGTAAAGAGTTGGAGATGAGAAAGATTAAAAGTGCAATTGGATATAAATATGGGTGTCAGGGTTAATCATATTTAGCATTCAAAGGACAAGTTTTGGAAGGAAAATTAGCTGTCCTGCTTCAAGGTCCAACCTAATCTTTGTGCCAAAAGTGGGACTCCCCTGAGGAGCTGTATGGACTCACTTTTGCCTGGTTTACACTCTCTGTTCTTGAAAATCTGCATTTGACTTTGGAAGAAGAAAATAGGAATCAGGAGAACCATCTGCTTGTCTGTTCCTTTCTGATGCCATTTTCTTCTTTTTGCAGGTGTGTGTGGAGGGAAGGGAAGGTAAAATGCATTTAAAAGTAAAATACGGACTGTTAGTGGCTCTGGTCTTTGTCTTTGTGGCTTCATTCATCATCTGAAAAATGATCTTTATATTTTTTTCCAGCTATAGTAAACATAGCAGTGTGTTAATGCATCTCTTTCTGTACCTATCTGGGGAAGATACGTGTCCCCTCTCTGGAGCAATAGCCAGAGTAAGAGAATCTCAAGGTCTAACTTGAAGAGTGAGGACTCTTCGTGAGCAGGAGGCAGAGTCAGGCAGAAGCAGGGAATAAATCCAGGAACTGACTCAGGGTTTCTGTATTCTGGTATGGGATTCAAACCATGAATGATTTAAACTCACTAAGTTTGAATCTCAACCCAAGTCTCAGCAAATTTTATGCTGAATTTCTCTCTTGCACATTTAAGATAAACAATTAGTCTGCAATAGCAAGATCTCTTCTGTCTGCCCCAAGCTACTGCAGGAGCCTTCACAGAGCTCATCCTTGGCAAAATGTCTCTGTTACTACCAGTGCTGTCTAGGTATCATGTTCCTGTTGCCTGCCTGTCTGCTGCCCCTTCACCCCAGGAATGACCTGAGAGCAACTTTGATTTTAATAGTAAAAGTGAAGAAGCCTGTAAGGAGAGTTGGGTACTTTAGTGAGGAAAGTGCTGTGTACATGCAGGAGATTGTTGCATCTAAAGGCTGGCAGCCGTTTCAAAAGGTTAGCAAGCAGCTCCCACTCATGCTCACAGGGAGTCTGCCAGATTAGATATTTCTGTCCTGGCATATCTCTAAAATCATAATGATTTTTATTTAGCATTACTGTGGATGCCTTGAACGTTTCTATGGGACTTCCACTGTCAATTCAGCATTAAAGTGCCATTAAAGCAAAGTGTTACTGTAAGAAGCAGTATCTGCCAAACATTTCTCAGAAGAGCACATTGCTTTACAAGAGGGGTAAGCGCTCACTCTTTTCCATTTTCATGTAAAAGTCAGCAATAAGTCTTTTTATTGATTGGACAAAACAATAGAGAAGAGACGTGTGAGAACTGTTGGCAAGACTTCTTAAGACAAGTGGCATAGATATTAATTTGCTGTTCATTGCACTGCAGTGTCCAAGATGAACCTTCACTGATATTCAGGAGAACATAATGTGATAGGGCACAGGAATATAAGGCACTTCCTATGTAAAATTGCCAGACAGTTCAGACTGAAATAGTGACTCCTGGCTATAAAACTATATTGCAAAACTCTTCTAACAACTTCTAAGTGAACTGCATTTGACATTTTTATGTAGCATTGACTATATCTTTATTCTAAACTCCATTTTCAAAAGCAGCATTAATGGTGTGGTACAAGTTGCACTGAAAACTCAGGGGTTAGGGCTCCTGTGTCACTTGTGTGACTTCAGAAACTTTTAGCTGAAAAGATCAAAATGACCAAAGAGGGCTCATGTTTCCATAGGAGTCTTCTGTATTCTGCATCACAGAACCTTATCCTGCAAAAGCAGTGTAATAAATCCTAAGATCATTTTACAGCCCTCCTCCACTCTGTGTGGAGGATTTACAGCAGAAGTGGCCAACCGATAAAGACAGGGAAAAGTAAGCAATAACATCAGGGAGATCGTGAAATTGCCTGAATAAATAAATCCTGCTCTCTTTGTTTGCAATCCTGACTTTGCAAGCTTTGAGATCTAGTGGTGCAACGCTTTCCAGCTTTTCTCTGCACTGTTTTAAAATAAAAAGTGGAATATCCCACCCCATAAGAATCCTGTGAAATATGTGACAAAAGCATGGACTGACAGCAAACAGGACGAGGAATTTTAATAAGGGGTGTTTAGGTGGAAAAAAATTGGGGTTTGTTAAAATAATTTTCTTTCAGTAAGAGATAGGAAATTGTAAGATTTCTTAATGTGAGACCGGAAATTTGAGAGAGGATAGCTGCACAGAGACCTCCAAATGACCCAAGTGAGATGCTCGCCTTGCCTGGCATTTAGAGCACAGACTGCTCTGCTCAGTTCAGGCTCGGAGTTTAAATCCTGGATCTCCCTCATCCTAGCTTTTGGTTAATTTTGTAAACTAGTCTTTCTCTTTTCTGTTAGGGAAAGAGTTTGAAAGGTCTCTGTTAAATCCAGTTGTGGGAAGGGAGTGTTTTGAAATTGTAGTTTTGTGAGACAGGAAATCCCTTTCCTCCCTACCTGTAAGTTCCTGATGGGCTTGCTCTCTGCTGAGCAGATACATTGTGAGGGTTGGAATGGAAATATCAGACAAAAGAGCCTCTCATGTTTTTGATAGCTCTGGAAACTTCATGTTTTCTACCCTAGGAAGAGTGCTAAATAGGGTCCTTTCTCATGCCACTCCAGCATTCCCAAGGAAGATTCATGATTGGATTATATTCCTGGGCATTATAAATCAGAACTAATGGCAGAGATAGGTTGATAACTTGAAGTAAGTGGAAAAATAAATTGGTCAATGTGAAGGCCTAGGGCTGAGAAGACATAAATATAAAATTTACATCCCCCACCCTGCCCCCAAAGAAGGTGGCAGACTTAGACTTCTTAAAACATCACTTAATCAAATAAGAAAAGTCTGTTATACATGATCTTTGCTCAAGTGATGGGAAAGTTGAAATCTGGGACAATACAAAACCAGTGTGAGGCTTTTGAAAAGCCAAATTGCTGTGTTTCCTGAGAAATAGAGAGATATGTAACATGAAACATTAATTTTGAAAGAGCATTGGGCTTTTTCAGGGGAAACATCAGAAGACACAAAAATCTTTGTCAATATCAGATTAGAATGAAATGTTAAAAAAAAGTTTATATTCAGTCCCATGGGGTTGGGCTGCAAGAGTTGAATGCCTCTATTTGGCCTTGATAATTGTTCTTTTATCCTTTTACAGTGTTGGTATGTTTTCACCCATAGCCTGCTGCCTGTGTCCCAGTCCTCTCAACTGCCAGCTACCCTGACTCAGTTCTCAGCTTTGTTCTCCTTTATGACTCAATCACAGACTGTAAAATCTCTGCTGAGGCTGTGATTCATCACCTGAATGCACTCCCTTTAAAATCAAGTATCTTTTTGTGATAGAGAAAAGATAAAAAGATGATTTTTCAAAGTAGTTCCAGAGGCATTTTTCAGTCTAGATATCCTTCCTTCTCATTTGTTTTTTCTTTTATATAAAGCTATAGAACAGTCTTTAAAAATATAAAGAATATGTAAAACACTAATGGTTATATAAGATGCAAAATAATACTCCCAGAATTAAATAAAAAAAATTAGTTCCAAGTGGCTGTTGGCACCAGTCTGTTTTGCTGTTCAATGTCACACTGTTTCTGATCTCATTTATTTTGACATGTGTTATAGCAACTTCTCTGAGGGGAATCGAGTTATTCTGAGGTGCAATTGCCACAGGTGAGATGAGAGTTAGGATGTTGGTACAGATGGGAATGTGTTTTATTTGCCTCATCTGTAATGGGAGGTGGGCTCACTCTGTTCCTCTGCTCTTTTGGATGCATTTAGAAGAATCTACTCTTTTGTTAGTGCTTGTGAATGAGTCTTATCTTGATTTTATTGGGAGAAACATGATCTCCCCGATAAAGAATAAAGATGGCAGAAGATAGATCTCTTTCTACAGAGCAGTTTTCTTTTGGAGAATACTGATCCCTGATGACTTACTACAGTTTGAACATGAATGTGAAAAAAAATTTGTGACAACCCTTCATTTTATGAGCATTTTTCTTTCTTTCCTGGTGGTACTCGTGGGATGGTTTCCTTCCAGCCAACTGAGAAAAACTATTGAGATAATAGGAAGTTTTTTAACATGTTGATTGCCCACACGAGGTATTGTGTGGGTTTTGTAACCAGGTACAGTCTTGCTTTTGACCGGTGAGGAGGTCTGTTACTAATGACCACATGAGCATTGTGAATCATCTAAGACACTTCATAAAAAGGAATTTCCTGGAACACGGCAAAGAGAAGCTGACTCTTCCAGCCTCGACAGTGCTGTTCAACGTGTGCCAAAGCTGGGTGCCAGCCACCTGTAACCTTTAGAGTGACACTTCTAGTGCAATGCAGAGGATGCCACAAGGACACAGAACATTTTCCCCGCTTCTGTTGTCTAGATGTGTGGCATGGTTCAGTTCAAAGGCACTTCCTAAAATAATGCTAGATTAAAAATATCTGTGTGTGTGTGTGTGCGCGTGTGGAGGGATAGTTGCACAAAAAGGAGCAAAGAGTACAGACACAGGTTTTTCTGTTTCACAGGTTGCTTTTCTGAATCTCCCAGTGGAGATTACCCACAGTTGTACTGCTCTTTGATTTCTTCAGCTGAGGAGGCTGCTTGTGAGTTGAATGAGAAAAGTGAGCTCAGTGTAGGAAGGAGGGATAGAGGAAATTCTGTTTGTGAAGCTCTGAGCCACTGCATGCTTTTTCCTGCTCCAGTAAATTGTGTATCTTTAGTAACTGGGGGCTTTATTGCCCTATTAATACCCAGAGATGCAGGTGCATCCTACAGCTGGACTGAGTCCAGTGGTCTGTGCAACTTTTTGGAAAACTTGCAGCATTTTAACAATGGCCCCCTTGACATTATTGGGAGTTTTAGTGAAATAAACTCGTATAAATAGTCCAAGTTTTCTGGGTTTTCTGTTGTTTCTTGTGGACAGTTTTGGTTTGGGGGGTTTTTCCCTTTTTTTTTTTCTTTTTTGGAAAGTAATTTAAGGACAGTGACCTAAAGAAGTTGGAGTTTCTCTTCAAGAACCAAGTCTGTGGCCCTACTGTGGTAAATAATTCATGTAACATGAGGAGAATCCCCAGTTCTTTCAAATTGTTCACACCCTGTGAAATTGGAATGCAGTTACTAAAGCTGTCAGAAATGGTTGGGTTCAGCATATGAGTTGCACCTGCTGAGGTTGGCCCATAAATGTTATCACTTATGGATAGGCACTAAAAGACATGAGAAGGCATGGAATTTGTATAGACTTACACAGGCCTAACAGTTTTCTGTGTGTATAGATAGATAAATGGATAGATTCTAATTCTGAGAGTTGTGTGTTTTGGGAAACCATTTTGCTAGACTTGGGAAATGGGTTCTCTATTCCCAGCTCACCTCCATTTCTATGATTAATCTTGATAAGTCCATTACACCTCTTGACTTACCTGTAAAAGGAGGAATTGTGTTTTTTCTTTTTATTAGGTACTTTGAGATCTGTGATTGAAAAGCCTTTGAGGAGTTTTCCTCCTGGGATTTTAAAATAAGCTTTTTCTTGAACAAAAACAACTGCTTCCACAATGAAAAAATGCTTCTTGATTTTATTCTTCTTTAGTCTGACACCCCAGAAGAGTATCACAAATATTTTTTTCTCAAGAAATTATATTCTGTGTATACACTCATGTTCACAAAAACACTATTGGAAGGAGGAGGCTTTCCTGTCCTTGCAGTGATAGCGTGATAGCAAATTGTGCTCGCTTCTGCAAAAGCTGACACTGGCAGGCAGCCTGACATTTCTGAGAGGCATGTCCTGACACAGCCCTGCTGAAGTCAAGCAGACCCAGGACCATGAACTATCGACTCAGAAACTGCCTGAAAATCGGGGTGAACTGCAACTTCTGCAAGCTTTTCATATGGCATGGAGCACCTGGCCTCTGCCTTCCCTCCCTCTCCCTCCTTCGTGGCCACTGGAATCACTGGGGAGCAGGGCTGCAGCAGCAGCACGGGTGGTGGGAGTCATATGGCTTGGGACAGGGGGATGTTTCCCGTTTCACTACTATTATTAATACTATCGCTGTTGAAATGTTATTCTGATCAGCCCTTACATTTATGTGAAATAAAACTGACTGTAAACTCCTGGCAGCTGTAATGGAGCCACTAACCAGACATCACCGTGGCACGAGCAGTCTGTTATGATTGAGAGAGGTTTTTCTGATGGCCCTAAAAAGTACTGAGCTGTCGATATCATCTTGTACTCTTTCCAGATGCAGTACTTTAGGAATTAATCTGCCAGGAATTACAGTAGTATTAGAGGGTGGGAATTTAATTACAATATTGATTATACATATGTATTTATACACCGCACAAATCGAAAAGCAGCTGCAAGGGAACCTGGAGTGAGCAGTTTTTCCCGCTGTTTACAAGGCTGCTAGGTGGTTGGAATGATTGATTACCTTACAGTAACCTTTCTGTGTTCTGGAGAGCACACTCTATGTATGGAGATATGACTGTTCCCTTAGGGAGGGCAAAGCTTGTAGTGCAAATGTCAAATAATTTTTATATTAAAAACTAAATAAAAGGCCTAAATGACTTTTATTAGTATCTTCTTTAATAAATTCACTGTCCTTTGAACCCAAACAATTTCAGCTTTAAGCACAAACCCCTAAACCCATATTTTATAATCTGTGAGAACATTCTCTTCTAGGTTTGGTAGACTTAAAACTGTTGATTTTGTTTTTTATTTAATATCTATCAGACTAAAAAGCTTCCTTTTTAAGAAACACAAACAAAAAAGGAGAAATAGATCTTTAAAGTAAAAGATTTTTTTTAATTTTATTTTTGAGCTATTTATTGACTTGAAAACATACAAAAGGTTTAATATTTTACTGCTGGAAAATTGCCAAGGAGAGAATGAACTAGAAATGATATAGATTATATATCACACTGTATAATTAAGACAGCAAACAGTCTACTGGAAAATATTTTATAGACTACTTTATATAATGGAAAGTTCACGGCAGTCTAGCAGAAACCAGCTAATATGTCTCTTAATATGAATTCTACCAGAGATTTAAATTAAGGTTTGAACACTGGTGCATTACAGTCTATCAGTCTTTATAATGATTACACCTGCCTGCATAGCCTAATTTTGAAACTCTATTATCATTCAGAATTAACCTACTAGAAAAACTCAGCAGAGATTTGATGTGGTTTTTTCTGTTTTCTTTGCTATGTGATCAGATCTTCTGGGCACTGCCTTGGACTTTGTTTTTTATTTCTTTTCTGTGACTTGTGATGACCAGTTTATCACGTATTTTGATACTTGTTTTTCTGTTCTATGGTGAGGATACTGTTGCAAGTTTTTGATTAATTAAGACACAATTGAAAGATGGCAGGCAAAAATACACTCTTTAGATTTATATGTATATTCCTTTGTAGCATGTGTGAAACCATTAGAATTTTGGTGGAAACATACTCCCACTGGAATAATCAAGAATACAGGCCAGGCTGGGTGGAGCTCTGAGCAACCTGGTCTTGTGCAAGGTGTCCCTGCCCATGGCAGGGAGCTTGGAATTAGATGATCTTTAAGGTCCCTTTCAGCCAAAACCATTCTGTGATTCTACTGGCTTGACTGGGATCATTATCTTTGTGTGGTATTTCATTTCACTGTCCCCATACAGTGCACCAGTTTTCACTTAAATGTGTGTTCCATAGCTTTCTCTAGAGTTTCTGATCTTTGGCATCCCCTACCTTTTTTTTCTTTCCAGGCCTTACCCAAGGAATGTTGTTTGTTGCAAGTTTCTGCTCCCTGTTTATTTGTGGGTCTAGTTACATGTATTTCATGACTACAGTTGTAGGAATGAATTCTGCTTTCTCCTCACTCAGTGTGAGCTGGTGTTACTGAAAATATTTTTGAATGTTAATGAGAACTTGACTTTGTGCAAAACTGTAGCCCAGAAAGGGAACCCACAAGAGAAGTGCCATTTGTTTTCACTCTTTTCTGTTTTACAGCCACATATTGTGGCAGTATTCTGCTTGCTTTACTGGAAAAATGCAGCATGGAAAGAATTTGGGTTTTAGTAAAAAGGGTTAAAGGAACCCTTGTGGCTGTGTTTCCTGATTCTTGACAGTCACGAGATCTCTTTGCTTTAAATTCACGTAGGCACACTAATGCATTTTGTATTTGTCATAAGACTGAGACCACTGGATATGTTGGCTCCAAAGGTGTCTAATAAGAGTCTTTATATTAGCTCTAATCGTCAGGAGGGGAAAAAACAGCCCTAACAGGCTGAAGAGTGAATTCTGGCTTGGTACAGCTCCAGTAAGACAGCTCCGAATAGAGAGGCTTGGTGTTTCTTGACTGTCCCCTCAAGCGAGTGCTGTCACTCCCCTTTGCTCCTAGGCTGGGCAGGACCAAGCTGTTCAGGCTGATCAGGAAGAGGAGCAACACCATTGTGCAGAGAGGCTGTTCCTTGCCAGTGCTCTGGAGAAGATCCATGTCCTGTGGTGGGTACTATGAGGGTCATAAAGGGAAGTGATGGAAATTCTGCTTTATGTCATGATGGGTACCCAGGCTAGATCTATGATCCTGAAAGCCATCTTCCTTCCCACAAAGCCCTCAGAAACAAGGTTTTCATGTTAAAAATACAGCTCCTTCACACACTGTCTGAATTGACCCAGATACTTGAAAACTGACTGCTGACAAGATTTTGAAGCATTTGTGACAGTCCGAGAAAACCTGGCGTTCATCCTGATGTGACAGCCAAAGGGGTGGTTCTGAGAGGGTCTTTCTAGTAAATGTTCTCTGGCCAGCCTGCTGATAATATTGGAAAGCTCTGAATGTGATGCATCAAGTCAATTAAATGTAACACATCTTTGAGAACTACTCAGAGATTAAATTCTCTTAAATAACACCAATGCTTTAGTTGTGCTATTTATAAAAACTACCGAGAACTTGAAAAGACAGGGATTAAAAAGAATTATTTGTCTATTTGCAATTCCCAGGGCTAATTTGCTTCATGAGATGGAGATGTATATACCCAGAAAAGCTTTAATACACATCTACAGTGATAAAGTTATTAAAAAATCAGACCATTAAATGTGCTGGCATGGATAGCTGCAGTGTACTGAAGATTCTTGAATCTTCTTTCTTTTTAAACCTCACTTGCAAGACTGCTTGTAACACTGTCAGTGGTCAAAAGGTGTGATGTATCTATCCTGGGCTTGTAGGACCCAGTATAGCCCTGCTGGGTGCACCATCACATGGTTTCTCTGGCTTCTGCTCTGGTTTTTTTTGGCAGCTCCTTAGTGGAGGTAGATAACATTCCTGACAGGAATGGCAGGCTCTCCTCTGGACACTCAATACGGGCATGAGTGAGGTCTTGGAAGTGGGACCTGTGGTGGCTTTAGGAGGCTAGAAAAGAAGAAGTGAGACTTGGAACGCACAACACGTGTGGTCCTCTGCTACAGGCTGAAATTTCTAGCAGCTCTCTCCACATAATATATGGGCAGCTCTGTGTACTTAAACTGCAGGGTAACACTTAGAGAGGGACAAGGATCTAGTGAATTGAACTAAATGCTAGTTACTGGTTATGTTATCACCATGGGTAACTGTAAAAAAATCTTGAAACAAAGGAAAAAGTATATTTAGGTGCAGAGAGAGAAAGAAAAAGACAAATGTGGTTCAAGAATTGAATGAAAGTGGAGGAAGATGAATTGGAGAATATAATTAGAAAGCAAAGGAGCAGGCAGGTTTTCCAGCCTCAGTGGGAAAAGATGATTGACCTGAGCAGCAGGAGAAAAGAAGAGGAAATATTGCTGACAGCTAAAATGCAGAAGCTATTACTTGAGACTGACCTCTAAAGGAGAGCGGGAGAGGAATTAAAAAAAACCCCAACTAGTGGAACCTGCAGTGCTCATGCTGGAGCCAGGGAAGTCAGAGAAACAACATTTGAAAGCTAGAGGACACGAAGCACAATTCCTAAGGTTATTACGTACATGTTTCACGTGTTATGGTGACATATACTTGTAATGCTTGTTCCTTATGTTTATCAGAGTTGTCAAAACACACTTTACGGTATTTGGTAAAGATGTTGAAGATGCAGGATGAGAATAGTAAGGCAAGACAGATGGCTACAGCTATCTAGGGCTTCCTCCTCCCATGCTCACTTCTCCCATTCTTTGCTTGGCAAATCAGTGCATGAGGAGCATTTGTTCAAGAAAAATCTTGTGGTCATCAGTTATTTCATTCCTCCACAATACCTTTTGGTGATAAATAATACAGTGTTATGTTTTCTTGAAAATGTAAAGCAAAGGGTCAACTCTTCAGCCATTGTAGACAGGAAACATGCTGTAAAATCATGCTGGACAATGTGCTTCTTTCCTGATGCCTGAAGTACCCCTGGGAATCCTCAGAGCTCTCTGTAACCCCCGATTTAGTAGAGTGAAATGGTGTGAATTTTCTGAAGAATGAGGCTGAGTGATTTAACCCACACCATCACAGCCCTGCTACGTGAGGTGGAAGGCTGAGTGTACACAGCTGGCTATGAGCTGGTTTGCCATTCTGGGGGCTTGGATAGAGACAACTGTTGGGTGTTGTCCACCATGCACACAGCCCTTGCCTTTCTCTCTCTCTCTGTGGAGTGCTGTCCTTTGTATCTAATCTGGACCATTTTCCAGCTATTTTTATTTTATTCTCCCCCCCCCTCCCCCGGTTATGAAATTTCATTGATAGTTTTCAGCTCTCTTAAAAATTACGTATCATAAAATGCTGTTCTGATTACTACTCATTTCCATACTTTCTGCTTGTTTCCTATTGCTTTTAGTCCTATTTCCTTTGCCCCTTCCTTTTCTAATCGATATTTCTCTTACCTGAAAATATGTCTCCTATAAACAGAACTGTGCATTTAGGTGCCAAATAAGGCACTTTCAAAAAAATCCTAATGATGTGTAACAGGTTTGAATATTGTTAATAATCACTTTCTGCTATGGAAAATTGGCCTCCTGAAAGACCATGTGAATATGTGAGTGCGTAAAATAATTACTTGTCATACTAGGTTCTTTTTTTCAGATAACAAATTAAGTTCTAGTAATTAGGTCTTAATCACTGACATCTACACAATGGCGTAGTTCCTCCCCCAGCCCCTCTTTTTTTAGAAAAAGTATAATCAAATCACTTGCATCCACCAGATGAAAACATAATGGAAATTTACCCTAAGCATGTGTTCATCTAGGTGACAGTCAGCTCATGGAGGCATTCCAGAGTGGAGCACATGGACAACATTCAAGAGCATAATCGACGTATTTGCTTCCTCAGGCCATGGTATTTGGAGACCTAATGATGCAAGAAATCCTACTAGCTGCTTATTAGGCACCACTATACCTTTAAAAATCAAGCTGCTATTCAGTCCTGGCCTGAGATTGGATTTTAACATATCTCCTTCCCAAGTTAACTCTGCCTGTTTTCAATAGCATAAAATCAGTCACTGTCTTGCGTTGATGCCCCTACGCCACCCCTGCTCTCGTACTGTGCCTTGTGCCCAAGTGTCTTCTGCTGCAGTACAGCTTTTCCTTTTGCAAATGGATGGCCTTGATCCCCATCCAGGATTAATTTTCATGTGGCAGCTACATCATTACAGTGAATAATGTTGGCTACATTTAATGTGAGGGGAAAAAAAAAGAGTTTAATAAGGAGCTCGGGGCCTCCAACCTCTTTGCAGGCCATCCTAGAACTGCTCGCCTAAGGCTGCTGTGGGAGAATTGCCCTGTTGTGATTCCAATATATGAAATTTTCCTAAAACTAAGCTACAAAAATTTAAAACCTGAAAACAACGACTCTTTTTCCACACTGTAACAGGAGACATTTACGGGTAGCAGGATGTGGTGCTTATACCCTTGCAGTCCTCTTATCTATCTGCAGAAAACATACAGCACAATCCCCGTGGCATTCCCTGTGGCTCCAGCTCAGCAAAGTAGCTCAGTGTGTCCTGAATTTAAAGTGTGGCTCCAGAAGGGCGGCTCATATGCTTAATGTTACACAACGCATGTGATTATCTTGTTAGCAGGAGGAGAAAAATACTAATCTTGTAAGATTGCAGACACAAATGTATTTTCTTCACACGCAACCTGTGTGTAACCAAAGCCAGTTCTAACCCCTCACACGGAGACCCCATTTTGTGCTGATCTGTCAGCTTCACAGAGATGCAAGATGGGTTTTTTTAATTTATTTCTTTTCCCCCGATAAAAATATTTGAGTTCTGAAGTGAAACTACAAAGTGGGCAGCTATTATTTCTTCTTTGTCAAGGACCTGTTTTCTTCTATTTGTCACTAACATTTGTCAGCTGGTAAATTATGCACAGTTTTCTTCAGTCTCTGCTATTTTTTAGCCAGCCGTAATTATGCTAGCTGATTCCTGTGTAGACTTGTTTTCAGCTGCATTGCTTACATGCCTTTTTAATAGACTGTAATTTTTGTTAAGTAAGTTATGTCAGATTAACTACTTCCGATAAGATGCGGTATTATACTTGTTTTCTTTTTCTCCCAGCTGGATGCACAGAATATGTCACTGCTGACTTTCTTTCTCCTACCTCCCCCCAGCTAAATGGCAATATGCCACTGCAGCAAAACTTCTGTTTGAGGATTCATTGGCTTTTTTTGTTGGCTAGTAATGAGGCTTTGAGGTAGCTCGCTGCTCCTGATTAGTGACAGCGCGCACAAAGAAAGGAGTAGCGCAAACCAGTCATTAACTCACAGTGAAAGCCTCCGCATTTAACTTCATAAAGATGAGGAAACACTCTGTTAAATCCTTTCCATTCAGATTTGGCTGTTTTGGTTTTTTTTAGGCGCCTGCCTTGGTTTTGTGGAAATAACCAGCTGAAGTGTTGATGATACCCCTGTTCTTGCTGAGCTTACGTTACCTTTGTGCTCTGGTACCACCTCTCTTGCTCCTGCCAAGGGCCCTGTCATTTGTGACATGGTTGAGGGTTCAGGCTGGCTGAAGGTGGAGATGAGCTTTGTCACTTGGGTGATGGCTTGTGCACGTGGGGGCCTGGAATATCTCTGAGACTTGGCCGTGGGTGACAGTCCCCGAGTGCAGACAAGGAGGATCCTGGGGGCAGCACTGCCAGCTGAGAGCTACTGCAGCCCGTGCAGCCTCTGCCCCATCCATCCCTTCCTGGCACAGGGCTCACATCTCCCAGGGCTTGAATCACAGCACAGAGCTCAGTGCTGGTGCAGTGCCCTGCAATTTCTCTTCTCCAGGCTGGCTGCCACTCCAGGCTGCAGTGTCCTGGGGGCCTCTGAGTGTGCTCACAGCTGTCTAAAGCAGCAAAGCTGTAGATCCACTAATGAAATCTCCAGCTATTCCTGTCCTTTTATTGCTTGAAGAGAAAATGAAAGGTTGTGTGAATCTCCACAGGTTGAAATAGCAAACTTTCACAGAACTTTGTGCAAGAGCTTCAGCATAGTTTTTCAGCCTTGTAATAGAGTTCCTCTATCTCACAGATTTCAGTGTCAGTCATGGTGTTAATAGCTTTACCAGGTTTTGTTGTTTTAATGCAGTACAGTGAATTATATTTCTGGGGTCTCATATGAAAGAGGATTAGCTGCTGGAAGCTGTTTATTTCTCTTGTAGTTTCTTTAAATAAGTAAATAAAATGTGAAAATAATGGTACTGTACATTGCAAATAATAGGCTATTTTCTGCCCTGGTTTCTTGATGGAATGGCTGTCATTTGTCAAGTGTGAGGATGATAGAATGAATATTATAAGTCATCTCAAATGTGATTTGCCACCTGCCTGATTGTTCAGAAGTGTATACATGCTTAATTAATCTAATTAGTCATTGCATATATAAGAAGCAAATTTACAGGCTCTCTGTCATCTTAAATAAAGCATTTTTGTTTTTCTAGGATAAATAATTCATTATAGAGCTGAAAGCTAGTCTGTAATCCTGGAGAGCTGGCTTCTTGTATAACAAAAAAAAAAAATTACAATGTTTCTTCCTTTTTCCCTTTGGCTTCTCATTAGACAGGGATGTCATGGAAGGCAAGGAGAACATCCACACTGGAGGAACATAAATTTCCTTCCAAAAGAGAAGCAGAGAGCTCACTGGCTTGGACTCCATGAGCATTTTCATGTGAGAGAGAGTGTCTGCTTTGGCACAGAAACACACTGCAATGTGTGCATGATTATCTCAGAAAGTGTAATAATTAACATGCTGAAAACCATGACAGAGTTCATTTAGCTTGGGTTTTGCTGCTTCAGAGGTTGGCCCAGTAATGCTACGAACTGAGTGTATTGTAAATACGCCAAGGGACAGCAGCTGCTTCTCTCTGGTAGGAACAGCACTTCACATACGTACCAGTACAGTGCAGAGCAGTCAAAGGGGAAACATTTGGATGCATGGACAACCTCAGATTTATAAAGTCACATCATCATCATTAGCTGTGAGAGAGAAATATCTAAATCAAAGGAGGTCCTGCAGGTAGCAAAAACTTGCAGATTTTACATAAATTCTGTTTATTGGTATGTCCCAGCCTGTGCAGCAGAAACTTGTCCAAGTGTTTGAACCTTGGCACAAGAAGGATGTCCATCACCATGAGACACTGCCACCAGCACATGTGTGGCTAATTCTGTGAACTGTAGCTCTTCTCTTTTTATGAGCTCTTTAGGGGTCTGGTAGGATACTGAAGACCCTCTCTGTAGTTTTTCCTGCTATCTGCTATTGGGAGGAATGGAATTTTGTGTGGAGATTAAAAGAGAATTTATCAACTGATTATATGTTTGAAAGAGTCTATACTATCTGGAGTGGAATAAATTAAGTATTTTGGTTTAGGTTCTGGATTTTTTTCTTACTGAATTTGTAAGTAAAAATGCAAAATTAGTTAATACATATTCTTTAATGCTAACTGGTAAACTTTGCTCTCTGAAAACATATAATGGTACTTTCTTCCCTAATTGTCAGGTGTGGTCCAGCTTCCTGGCCTCCAGATCCACAAGAAAACTCCTTGAACCTGATTATCCATTGAAAAACATGGCTTGATGTTGCCAGAGAAAAATCATTGGCTGTAATCACTGGCTGGAGCTGAAGGAGGCTCAAGGCTGTACCCTGGATGAATTCGTACTGCTGTAGTATTTGCCACTGGTTTCTTTACAACTCCACAGCAGGTTTGACCACCAAAGCAGAATCTGTGGTGAGAGGATACTTAAAGACATTTATTTTTCTCAGTTTGCACACACAGATTGGTGTAGAATTCCTGCAAAGCAAATTAGTATGAAAGTGCATAATTGATGCATCAGCACCATGAAGATTGCTGTGACTCTAGCTGGAAATGATAAGCAGTCTGTTTTCAGGTGTTGTCCTAGTAACCCTGCTTGATTTAGTAAAATTTAAATGGGAGATGATCAGAAAGGCAGTTTATTCCAGGGGCTTGCTTCCCATGCACTGGGGTCAGCCCCATGGACTGGCTTGTTTGTCCCAGTGTTGCTGGATGAAAGATGCTCTTGCATCTTCACTGTGTAATGTAACTTTGCTTACTTGCCTACTTGACATCTCTTGTGGAAACTTGAACTTTCCATAACAATTTCAGCCTGTTGATGCAACTGCCAATTTGCCAGGCTTTCTGCAGGTTTGGGGCAGAAATCTTTCTGTGTTCTATGAAAATGTATCATCAGCTACCCTTAGTACTGTATCTGCATGGTCAATAGTCTTTGAATAGATATCTGTGTCACAAAGTCTCTGAGATGGCAATGGGCACACTCCTATTTTCTGCTTGGAAAGTGAAGCAGAGAGGTTAGATTCCACGAGAATGGGAGCCACTGACTGTTAGGCAACCCAGCCTAGTGATGGACTTCACATCTCTGAGTCAGGTCCTGGGAAGTCAGGGGGAGGCTCTGGGTATTTTAGGATGGATTTCATGGGGTCAGAGTGATTGCAACCCCAAATAAATGCACGGCAGAGGGTGCGTTGGGCTCTGGAGAGGCAGGACACACAGGTGCTTTTCTCAGTGCTGCCAGGAGGTGCCTCTCTCTACTTGGGATTTATGGCCCCCGAAGGAAGTTGCCATAGCCTTTTCTTGCAGAAATTTCTCGGGCTCACTCCTCATTTTTCCTGAAGACTCTCGTTGGTGCAGTGGACCTTTTGCCCAAGAGCTGAATGACTAGAAATCTAGGATGAGGAAAACAAATGTCTCTTTTTTGCAGGGAAAGTCAAAACACCACGTTTCACTTTCAGGGGTTTGTGTGTGTTTTTCTGGTCCAGCCCAGGGCAATAGGGCTGTGCCTGTGGATGGCTCTGTGTTGTGCCTCAGTTGTGCTCCTCACAGGACTGTCCCTCACAATCCTGCTCCTTGCAGGCCATATGTGGAGATGAAATCCATCCCTTCACGTGTCCTGTGGGCAGTGAGGCAGCTGAGGTGCATTTCAGCAGGTTTCCTGATGTGGGTCATGGGGGGCCAGGAGCCCAGGAAGCCCACCTTCTGTGCGGCCTCGGCCTGAGTGCCCTGAACTAAAGTGTGCAGGAGACAATTTTTAAAGCACAGGGTTAGGCAAAGGATGGCAATTGCTCTGTGCTCTACTGATTTGGGATTTTCCTTTGGCAGGGGGTGTGCTGGTCCCTGCTTAATGAACTTTCTATGTATTTTCTTTAAAATTGCTTGATATGGGATACATGCAATGATTGGAACACTTTTGACACCCTCTTCCTTGCTCTAACATTAGGCTCTTCATTGTTCCTCTACTGCTCAGCCAAGCCTTCAGGCCTAGAGAGGGGATTCCCAAAGCTGCATGTTTTATAATTTTCTAACTGCTCTAATAGTTAAGAACAGCTTTAGTTTTGTGATAAGTATGCTGGCTTATGGAGTTTGTAGTACTTGTTCCTGAAGTTTTATGGGAGAACTGCACAGGGACTGGAGAGCAACGTTTTGTGCTGGGTGAGTGTGGGTGGGAAATCCTTGAACTGTTGCTGCTGGTAAGGGTGGCATGTTAGGATCTAAGCTGTTGCTCCATTTGCTTGCTTGCTTTTTGTTTTTTCCGTCTGTATCTCTTGATTCAACCCAGAGGGATGATAACACTCCAATGCATTGATTTTCTTTGTTTATTGCTTTGTTTTTTGGCCTTATTGTCTGTATTTAAGGCCAAATTTTGGACTTGTTCTGTTTGGCAGTGTCACATTCCAAAAGGGAGATCTCTCTTTTACTATTTCTGTATCCCCAGTGCTGAGTGCTTCCTGTGTGTCTGATCCCATTCATTGCATTTAACCTATCATAAATGCAAATAATGATAATTAGATGGTGAATAATGCTATTAAAGATGCAGTTCGGTGCATATTTCACTGATTGGGCCAAATCAGGAAGCTGTGCAATGCATGCTGGCAGCTTTGTGAGTAAAAGTGCTTATTACTTATCTCAGATGGTAATGCGCTATCAATTAATTGCTCACAAATCTCTGGTGTCAGTTTGTGTGGGTTGTGAGGAGAGGTAAATCATTAACTTTCAGTGGCGCAGAGTTTGAATTACAATGCCAGTCGGGCAAGGTGGGAAATCTGCAAATTTAATCTGGTGGAAAGAATCCCTTTGTCTCCCAGCATCCCGCTGGCGAGGCCAAGAACAGACACTCGCACCCCAGGTTCTTCATCCCCCCTCCTCTCTCTGTGTCCATCCGGTGGGTCTCAGCCCCTCACGAGGAGCCTGGGGCAGTGGCTGCCTCCTGTGCTCCTCCCTTATCTGACACATTCACGCTGGGCTCCTGGGGAGCTGCTACCTGGAGGAGGAACCCTGTCAGCCATGTGTCGTTCCTCGGCCCCCTTCTGAATAGCAACAGATGCTTAAATCAAACAATGCGCTCCCAGACAGCAAGCTGGTGTGTGATCAGCAAACACGGCGCGGCAACAAAGCCCAAACAAAAAACAGCCACGACAATAAAACAAGATAGAAGAATAGAAAGTGGCTATGATTTGGCAGACAGCTAAAATGCGAGGCAGCAATCATGCTGCCATGAACATGGGCACAAGTCTAATTCTTAGGGCACTGATAAACTCTTAACTCCGTGTTTGTCTCTAGAAGGCAGTGGGGGAAATAGCCGTGATTAACATGCTGAAGAACTGCCTTAAAGCATTAGCATTTTTTATTTTTGTATCTAGTGCTAATTGTGTTGAGGGTTGTGCCAAGGGTTAATTTATGTTTTACAAGAATTGGAGGCACAAAGGGAATAAGAAACTTCTCTTTCCCAGAGCTCAAAAGGAATCCTGTCACAGAACAGGAAGAAAAAACCCCAAGTCTCATGAGTATCATTTTCTTGCATTGACTCTAAAGGATTTTTATTAATCATTCAATGCTTTGAAAGCAAGCTTTGGAAATTAAATAATCAGCTTTCTTGTTCCAAGTAACAGTATTATTGTTATCACAGAGGCCTTGCTTGCTCTATTTAATTGTTGGATAACCAGTATGTGTCGGCAATCTTCCTGCTAAAACCCAAGCGAAAACAAGGCTCTGCCATTTTACCATGAAGAGGAGGGTGCAGATAATATCACCTCACTATTTTGCTTTGTCTCCACAAAAGCATCATGCTATACGTGCTTGTTTTAAATTAATCATCTCAGGCTAAAAATGTTCTACCACTGTAGTAAAGGCATTGATGTTCATCTGGCGTAAACCATGCCTGGCATGTCAGTAGATCAGTGAATCAAAGGGCATTGTTGGTACACTTTTTTCCTCTGATTTATCCAGCTGACAAGGAGCACTGGGCACGCTGCAGTTAGAAGCAGCTTGCCAGGCACGTGTGTGGAGATAGTGCTCAGTGCCTCGCAGCTCGGCTCCCTATGATCTCAGGCTCCCTCTCTAACTGAATTAGTGCAGTGCAAATCTCCCTTCTTCTGCAGTGGTTACCCTTTCTCTGCTCTCCAAACAATGATCCTTGTGCTCCCACTGAATCTGCAGTGACTGGTTTCTTTGAAAAGACTGTCTACAGCTCTCTTTCCCTTTTGCTCTTTTCCCAGCATTTTCCAAGCAGATTTTATAAGCTCAGACAAAGTTAGGGGGTGTCTTTTGTAATCCTTCTTTGTCACATCTCATGATGGATACAGGGTCTGACAACAATTCTGCTCTGGCTTTAACAACATTCACTTTAGAGAAAGGTCCAAAGTCCACATGTGCCATTTCAGAAGGTAAAAGATGCTCTGTTTCTGAGCAAATCAAAAGCAATATTTTATCTCAAACTTCATTCTGAGTAGAAAATGACATTCCTTCCCACAGATCTGACCTAGACTGCTGAGCTCATGTGCAGCTGTGTTTTGTTGCATTTTAGCCATGCCTTTCCGGGAATCAAAAAGAGGTCCCTCTAGTCTGAAAGAAAAAAAACTTAGAAACCACATGCATCAGGTCTGTAACTGCAGAATTACTGTCTGTATCTGTTATTTAAAGCTCATCGAGCCTTGTGTGTGCAGAGGACGCTCTAGCCTGACCTTCTGCTGGGAGAGAATTCAGTGTTTGCTACTCTGTGTTTACCTTTGTAACCGTTGCTGGGGAGTAATTTATTTTGCTGCGTTTTTCTGGCCACACCATACATTTGTGCCCTGTGGCACTGGAGCATTGACATACAGACACTGTTGCAAATTATACGCCATGGGTCGAGGACTTCAGAGCAGGCATGCTTTGACCTGAAGTAAATCTCTGTAGAAATAAGGTGAGAATATATAAAAGCTGTACACTTCTACTACTTCAGAAACGTTTTGTTGAGATGGGAAGACATGTACTGAGCCTCCTAATGAAATGCTGTATTACAGTTTATCACCTTTGCAGGAGGACGAGCAGGGCTAAACCTTCAAACATCTTTTCAGTTTGTGTGCAGGTATTTTCAACGTTATCTGATCTATGAATAGAAAAAGAAAAAAGGTCTAATCAGGATAAGGACTGCTTAGCATATATGCAAGCTGATGTGCCTTTCAGACATGCCAGTCAAAAGAGAATGCTTACTGAAGAGCAGCCGTGATTATTACAAAATTTGTATACGTAAGGGATTTTTTTTGTGTATAGTTACAAGGGAGTTGTCAGTACCTGCAAAGGGAATCTTCATCGTTTTCTGCCTTTCACTGTAATCTCATCTCTTAGGACAATCCTGTGTTTAGTAGGGTAAATTCTGTGGTCACTGTATGGCTGGTCATACAGCTTTTGTACCACGTGCCACTGTCAGCAGTGAATGCCAAGTCCTATGACAGGAGCAGCAGTGGTGGCAGGTCTCACCTCTGGTTGTGAGACTTGCACTGGAATCTGCTGGGATGCAAACTACGATGGAGTGCCCTGCATATGGGGTGTAGTTCAGGTCCTAGATCTTGGGAAACTTTGCTATATGCTGCAGGAGCCTTTGTCTTGTCCTCCTTAAGATAAGTGTAGGGCAAAGCTGCTGCAGCCTCCTCAGATGAGAAATGAGAGATCAAACTGCTCTATCTGTGGAAAAGAAAGGTGGGACTACTCATAACGAGTCTAATACTGATTCAAGTAATTGAGACTTTTATTAAAATGTAACTCTATCCACTCTGGTGCTATTAACTACAAGAAAAATGTTTTATTTATTCTGTCTGCAATATTTCCACTTTATGATACATCTGAGGAACTCTGATAGGTTCATTTATTTGTCATTTGAGCAGTGAAATATGAAGGAAGGGTTGGAATCTATAGTGTTATTATGTGGGAGTTATTTGTGCCTTGTGTTCAATATTGCAGATCATAATGACTCTTCTTTGGTTCCAGTCTTTCATTTGGCGTGAAGGTTGCTGAGCTTCGCAGTCATTTTCTGAATGAAAGAAGGGGAAGGGAGGAGTGCTGGCATGTCATGCTTAATGTGGCCTTAAGAAAATAAAACCTCTGCTAAGCAAGTGTTACAAAATAAATGTAAATGGTTAAATTCAGGTGCATAAGAACCTTTATTTTAGTTTAATCTGTCCCATTGTATAAGCTAGGCTTCTTGCTCAGCCACTGCTAGTTTATACAGCTGACTACTGGGGACCACACCACAGTGTTAAGGCAGCTAAGCAAAACTCTTACTGAATTCTCTCCCAGCAGGGAAAAAAAGCAAAACCCAAAACTAAATTTGCTAGATAAATTATTCATTGTGAATCATTCCCTTAATTCTCATAATAAATGGTTTCCTACCCTTGGTTCTGTTGACTAATTACTGTGTTTAATGTTTTTACTGGCTTTTGTTTGCTATGCAATTTAATTTTGCTGGGATGAGATAGTCTGGAAAAGTCCAAGTGAGGGAATGAAAACTCTGTGTCTGTGCTGATGCAGTTCCCACTGAGAGCCAGGAATTCAGCCACAAATTCTGCTGCAGTCATTCACAGCTAGATTATGCTCAGTAAAGGCAGAGGAAGAGTTGGATTCTGAGTAGTGCAGCCTCCCCTTAGGCTTCTTACTGTGATGAAGACCATGCTCCTGTGCATTAGCTGGTACTATTTTCTGCTCTCTTTGATTGTCCAGCTTCACTGGATTGCTGAAGCAGTTTAGAGCTGCAGCCCTGCACTCTTTTTGTTTCTCTTTCAAAGCTCTGTACTGCATACTCTGTGTGTGCAGACGCTCTACTTCCAAGGAAGTCCAGGCCACCTCTTTTCTGCTTCCAGTCGCTGGCAGAGGTTGTCTCAGGGGCAACCCAAATAGGCTGGTTTGGAGCTGAACAGGGGGATGGCAGAGTGTGGCCAGAACAGCCTCTTACACGCTCCACACCTGCTGCCTCCCTAACACTTGTGTTCACTCTCTGAACTTGCTGTCTTTGAAGCCAACAGCAATACAGTTTTCTCAGCACAGGCAAGGATTGGCAGATTGAGGGTAGTTTATAGTTATGAAAGTATACTTCCGAATTTATATACAATCTGTATTATCAAAAGAACTTAAATTCTACTGATTTTTCATTATCAAAAGTATCACCATGATTGGCATTTCTCGAGAGCAGTGAAATGCCCTAGTCAGGATCTTGGATGTTTCCCCTGCTGTGCAGTCACAGAGCAGAGCCCTGTCCCAGAGACTGCAGCAAGGCATTTCCCTTGTGCAGTGTTAGAGGTCTTTAAGGAGAGACTCAACCCTGAACTGGGTGCCTACGCTCTGTGGTTGATGACATTGGCAAACGAGCTAGAAAAGCTTGAAGAAAACTCCTCAAGTGTGAACTCAGTCTGACACTTGAACAGCTGAAGGTGATGCCACAGCAAAGTTATCACTGTCTCTCTCAGGAAACTATAAGGAGGATGGGGAGGAGAGGAAGATGCCTCTTACAATTGTGTTCAGTGTTGTGTTTGTGCCTATGGATGCTGTACAGATGGATTATTAAAATGAACACATGATGTGACTGATAATTGTCCAGTAATGAACATTGAAAAAGAATTCCTTGTTCTCTCTAAATGCTAATACTACTGCATAACATCACAAGAAGCAGTGAAACTCTAACTGGTATTACTGAAAGAATACTGAATTTGAAGAATTTAAAGGAATGTGAAACTGGAAGTGCAGTTTGAATAAATCTTTTCAAGTGCTCTTCTCACAAAAGTACCTTTGACTTCTGTTGCACACGGATTATTTGCATGACCTGAGGAAAAGTCTGGAGATTATTTACTATCTGAGTTACAGAGTTCTGTTTGAGTTTCCAGCAACATGTGCCAAAATAAGGCAGATACAAAGTGAAATAGTAACAGACATTTTCTTTTTTAACTGAATAGGAGAAACCTTTGTAATTTTTTACAAGCCAGCTTAAGCCCAACTGCCAGGAATTTGATTAGCTTTTTTGATAATTTATCGTGTTTTGATTTTTTTTGTCTTTTTATGCCAACCTTTTACAATTTGATGTTGGAATCCTCATTTCTGAAGTGTGGTGTTTCCTTTTGCCCTCTCCATCTCCCTCTCTTTCAGTTTCCTCTCTACATAGTAACATGATGAAAGACAACTTTTTTTAAATGCATAAAATCTTTACACATTTTATGGTATATGGGCAAACACCGAAGTTTGCCTTACCTTCTGGAAGGTTTGAGGATAGGCTCTGGAGGATAATCAACTCCTGTTTTTGCAGTAGCAAGCTCAGTCTGAGTAACTGTGTCCCCAGGCAGTGGTGAGAGCAGGAGCTGGCAACACTGGACTGTGCTCCCACCTGAACTGATGACCCTGTACCATGGACAGAATGCTGAAAGTCTCTCTGTCCTTGGTGTTTTAGGCTGCAGGAGTATTTTGGAAGACCTGAAGGAGCTGTCCATGTTCCCTGGGGTGAACAGACTTGAATTCTCTGTTGTTAGCAGGACTTCATTCCTGGCATAGTTTTCTATTCTCCGTGACCCAGAAAGCTAAATCCCAGCAGCAGTGCTCATTTTCTTCATTTTTTGTTGATTTGAATGGACCTGTTTCCTGGGTGGAGTATTGCTTAACATCAGAATGGCAGCAGGATTGAGTGTTTCCAGGTTTTGGTGTGTATGAGGGTAAAATGAATCCAATAATAATTATTTAACACAGGCTATTGCGAAGCTCATCAGGTAGAGCACTTTCCAGCTGTCAGCAGCAAGCTATCAGGAAATATCCATGTAGTTAGCTGCTAACACAGGAGAGTTTAGGCAAATTCTTAGAGAATGTGTTACTGGTAAATTATAATAGTAAGCAGAACAGTATTGCAAATAGTGCACCAAATCAGAACTGTTTTAAAAGCATGCTCTAGTATGTCTATAAATCTTGAAAAGAGAGAAAAGCAGCACAACCTCATGAGAATTTTCCCAACATCTTTTTACTGTCTTCCCCTTCTTGTCTCAGGCTCTCTTTGCAGTGATTCATGAAAAAAGCCCTAAAGAGCTGACATTTGGGCTTTGGTCCTTGACACTTATGTAAAATACTTTAAAGTGTAGTTTGGGAACTTTAGACTCCTTCCTTCCACTCATTCTCTCAAACACTTTTGAAATAAAAAAAAAGCACTAACGGATGTTGGTTTTCAGTTTTCCTTTCTTCTGACCTAATCTGTTCTCTGGGGTGCTTGTGGAAAGCAAGTCATTTCAAGGCAGCTCTGCCAGCCCACTCGGAGGTTGTAAACCCGAGGGGTTCAGGGCTCTGGCAAACACTGCCACTTTGTTTGTTCAGCTATTTGAGGGAAGTCAGCGCATACAAGGGCAGTGTGAACAGCTATGTTACCATGAGGGAAAACCAGGAGTGAAGAGTTAATGTGAAGGAATGCACAATAAAATTACTAGAGCTTTTCTACTGCAGACCTGCCTGTGAAACTAATAAAGATAGCACTTAGCACATATGCAGGGCTTTGTTTTCAGAGATCCCTACAACCATTACCTAATTCCCTTCTGAAACAGCTGTGGGAGTGACTGAAAATAATTCAGTCTTTGTGCTTCATATATGGGGAGGAAAAGCCTTTGAATCCATAAACAAAGACTGATATGCTATTTCCACGTGGCTCTGTGATGAAGGGGTAGCAGAGCCAGAAGCTCCCAGGCTCTCATTCAGCCTTTCTGTTTGTATCTGTGTTCACTGCCAGATCTAATGATGTGCACTGCACAGAACGTCAGGGCAAAGAGAAAGCTGTGTTTGGTAATGTATTCATGCACAGAAACCAAACTCTCTGGAAATAATTAATAATAATAGACCAGACCATGATCTTGGTTATACTGATGTAACTCTATTGTAACTTTATTGACTGCACTACATACAGTTCCCAATTAGCATATTTTTTTGTTTCACACAAAATAACATGATATAAGGGTCAATAACATCTCATGCTGACAAAGTACTTTTTCAGCCTGTTTCATCTGTAAGGTTGTGGGTACTGAGTTTCAACATGTGCACACTTCAAAAACGTTTGGGAGGCTGCATCTCAGCAGGAGCTCTGGGGAATAGCTCTTGATCCTAAGAGCATTAAGCAAGAAATACACAAGGGGTAATTAGGTGGCAGCAGCTCAAGTTTATATTAAACATCCTGCAGCTGTATCAACCAAACTCTCTTGTCCATGTTGGCTACTGTAGCTGTGTTAGCCCTTCACAGTCCAGCTTTTCACTGCAATCAGCCATGGCTCTTGTGGAAATGACCATGTGGTTCAAAGGGCTGAGCTGGATCCAGCTCTGTCTTCTGCGGCCCAGCATGACTTGGGCTTCTCCCGGGGAGAAAGGATTTTTCCTGCTTTTGATAATTCCCAAATTTCAGCACTAAGCAGTTGTAGGTGAAAAAGTGTTCTGTCTGATACTGGAATGAATGTTTTGTTAATGCTGAATCCTCTTAGGTAGAACCCAGAGCCTTATTCCTGCTGATCTGTTTCTATTGAGAAAACAGCTTTTTGTTGTGGAGTCAAAGCATTAGTGAGTAAAACTGAAGTCCCCACAGAAGGTCATGAGGCTATTCAGGGGTGAAATGAGTAGTCCTAGGTGAGGCAAAAAATGAAACCTGCTTTATGAACATTTCTGAAGCATCATTTCATGTGAGATTGCTGAAAATAAGCCTAAGAGAATACATCAAAGTAAGGCGATCTGCTTGGATCACATCTGCTTGCATGCTTGTCTGCAGTCATTACCTTTCCATCAATGATGTAAGTCGTATGAACCTCAAAGAAAAATCAGAACAGAATATTCCAAATATTCTTCAACCAAATTCTGCTGTTTTCCCCAGTTTCTTTCTGGTGTGACTTTTCCTACTCAGAGGTTTTGTTTGGTTCATTTCATTGCTATAGACAGATGAGACAAAAGCGTACATGGATTTTTCTGTTTCTAAACGAGCACTACAGAGGAGAATATATGACATAACATTTCTGTCTTATAATAAACAAAACAAGCTACTATACAATGAAGAGAATGACGGGAGCAAGTTGTATGTGTCAAAATGAAATAGGACATCTGTGTAGTAAAAAGTGCTGCTAAGAAAGCTTTTCAAGTGTTTAATGAGGGAAAACAGATCGTTAAAGTATAGATTTGATTGTTGGAAAGAACAATGCCTTCTGCTTTTGACAATGGCTCTTGGGTTGTTTATAATCAATACATTATCACACAGCTCTTTCAGGCCCTTCTACTGTGTGTTGTTGTGTCAGTACCTGATTTGGAAAGAAATTGAACCTATTTATCGATTAACTGCTTTGTAGTGAAATCATCACCTATCAAACTCCAGCATCTAGAGGTCACCAGATAAATAACCTGCTTGGCTATGGCTGGGTGTGTGTGCAGGAGTGAAATGAGAAAGGAGGGCCAATCCTCAATATGGAATCCCTGTATGTGCCTCTTCAGACCAGCGTGAATGAGAAGAAATTTACAGCTGGTGGTAGAGCAGCCGTGGGAGTGAAGTTTAACTTGTTTTGGTGTATATACTTGGAAGGGCAGGAGCTGGACAAGTGTTTGAATGACCTGAACTTGAAGTGGGTGATGCCTCCTCAAGTTCACTGTCTACGTGCAAGCTGATAGTGCTGGTACAGCAATCGAGTGGTGTAGCTGGCAATGAATGCAGGTAAATAAAGTTTACCCAGTTGTAATGTGGGCAGCAAAGGATTTAGCAGCATCTCCCCATGGAGCCCAGAAAACCAGGCTCTGCCTGAGCTGTGCAGTCCAGCCGACACCAGTGGTGGTCTCGCTGCCCAGATCTGTATCCAGCTGCCTCCAGCTGATGCTGTAGACCAAGGTGGCCATTTTTCCACTTTGAAGGAAGTTCTTCTTCCTTTTAAACAGTGCTTTCCAGTTGTTTTTTTGTGGCATGGAATACATCTCTAGCTAATACCCCTCATTATGCATTTCCTTAATTATTTGGTTTCCCAGAGGCTTAGTAATCTAATATGACTCTAGGGACAAATCCTTGCCTGAGATCACAGCTTAAATATCTAATGTTATATGGGATCCAGAGATTAGCAGAACTAAATCCTAAATCCTCTGAGGCTAGAGAATGCCAGTGAAATTGGTGGGGAACTGCCAGTACGTGGCTGAAACCACAGTGAACAGAAGTTAAATAATGGTGCATCTACTCCAGCCTCTTCCGTCCCCAAATCTTATTTGTTATTACAGGGCCTCAGGGACTTGAAATGGGACAAAATCAGAGTAAGGTTTGTTAGAACATCACCACAGGTAGTGGCTGGAAAGGGTCACCTGCTATACAGAAAGCATTAGTACTGAGGTGTGGGAGAGGGAAAGGAAGAGACTCTTTTTTTGCTATGCTATGTTGCTGTTCTCTCCTGTTTTCTGGCTGCCGAAACACCCATTATCTCAGGAGCTGTTACTGCTATTTGTCTGATGCAGAGTAGTGAATCACAACCAAATCGAAGGGAGGGTCCCAGGTTTTGATTGAATCCCAAACCAGACAGGTTCTATTATCCTTCTTTTTGTCTCTTATTCAAATGTGCCTGAATCATTATAGATTTTAACATAAGGCACTGAAAAATATGCAAATTTCTGTAGGATTTCAGGCTTCTGAGATTTAAATTTTGCAAAACCAACTAGTAGATTGCAACATCTTATCTCATTACAATGTTATCACAAATCTGGTCACTGAAATGAACCTTTTTTTTTTTTTTTTCCCCTGGAACACTTCTGATTATAGTTTTATTACTCCAGGTCTGAAATTTATTTTATCTATACATATGGAGTCTTTTTTTTTTATCCCATCCTATTTGATAGTCTGGGAAAAAAATTGTTTGTGGATTTCGAGATTTTCATCACAGTAGTGGTGAGAGTAGAGCTCTGTTACCCTGCATGCACACGGAATAGTTACAGACGTGCACTGTACATGCTAATCCAGTGTGGCCCTTGCATGAGTTTTGACATTTTAACTGTACCAAATATTGTTGAGTTTAGTTGTCACTTGGGTCCCTCCAAATCCTGGTAGTAGAGAGTCGTCCTTACATCAGTGCAGTATGTGTTCAGCTTTGTCCCGTGTAAATGGCTTTGAATTGGAATTATTGTTACAGCAACACTATTATTTTTAGGAGTATAATGAGGTGCAAAAGAATGAAAAAAATAGCCTCCCTCCCCCTTTTGTTATTAGTGTAACTTTTCACAGCTCATTCCAGCAAACTTTGTGGCTGTCTTAATATTTCCTCTTCAGCACAAAGAGAATAAAGCATTAGGCACATCAAACAGTATTACCCCAAAGTGTTACCATTTGCTCTTGCGTTAAAGGCGAGTGGTTCCTACCTGTTTTGAGAAAATACCAGTGTTCGGTTCTTCAAACCTAACAAGTACCAGCTGGGACACATCTCTGTTTATATAAAGGAAAGTAGCTTTAACCTTTGTACAGTGGTGTTCACCCAAATTATTCAGCCTTGGGGATATTCTGCTGAGCGTCAGGATCTTGCCAAGCTGTGCATTGCTCATTTCTGCCCCATTTGTCGTTGCAGCACAAGGATGTCTCAATAAACAACATCTGGAAAGTGACTTGAGAAGTTCCTTGTTAATCATTTATTGGTTATAGGCTGAAGAGCGTTTGGTAAACAGGGGCTGATGCCAATTACCTGGCAGGAATTTTGGTTTGCTCAGAAGATCTAAAGGACACTGTGATCATTAAATTCTTTTGGACTCTGCTCTGGAAAAATATTAACCTGAGAGAGGCAGAACTGTTAAGTGAGAAATTTTAACAATTGACAAATGTATGTGGAAGCCTCTTCACGCACTTGTCTGCTGAATAAAATGTTTGCACTTTTTATCATTGGTATTGAAAGCCCAGTCCATGGAGTTGTTTGCTTAGTCCCCAGAGAACAATCGGTTCAGATCAGTTACTCTCCATCCCTGTATTGTACACTGCACACCGCCTCAGAAGTGTTGCTGATGTCTAACCAGAGGTGTGGATAAGAATCGAAAATCTGGGTAACAGTCCACAAAGGCTGTGTTCTTTCTTTGTTAGGAGCGTTCCTCTTTGGATTCCCATAACGCTGCTAATATTTTATGTTGTTTTTCATAACAGTATGACATTGCTATCTGATTCTTAATATTTCTTAGAAAAATCAACAATGCAAACAGTTTTCCACTGTGTCATAGCAGCTGCCTTTGTCAGGGTGAACACCAGGTGAGCTGGAAAGTTCTTAAATAACTGTGGTAAAATGGTTTTGTTTTGGGGTCTGCACTAGTTTGCTCACTGCTGGGACCCTGGGTGGAGCACAGACATGCTAGAACTTACACTGTCTATGTTTTTTCAAAATAGAGAAAATATTCAGAAAACATAAATGAAGTACACAACTTCTGCAGTTTTCATTTTCTAGAAGTGCAGAGAGGATAGTCTTGATGATGGTAAATTCATTTAAGCTCTCCAAATCAGCGGTTTCCTTAATGTGTGATTTTTATCACAAGGAATGCTCCATTGGCCTCTCAGTACTACTGTTATACAAATAATCACTCACTGAGAGTTAATTGATAACTTTCACCTTTTCATAATCTTTGATCTTTACTCTTCTAATTTATACCAGTGTATAAATTAGAAGTTTGTACCAGCAGTTCTGGTGGACTTGCTCTTGATCTACACTGAGCTCAGACAGGTCACTGTTGCCTTTTAAGAACCATCTTTCCTAAAACTGGTTGTGAGGAAATTATCATTTGCAGGGCCTGTTAGTGCATTCCTAAACTTAAAGAAGATTTACTGATTGCAGAAAAACTGCATTAAAGAAAATAAGATATTTAAAGATTATGGATGTTTGGGTGATTTTAGTATTATGCTTATGAGGGCTCTGTAAGTCTTTGCCATGGAACTATAATTGTACATTCAAAAAATAGTACATTGATCAGTGTTTCTTAAAGATATAATGAAGAATTGGGCTCAATAATTATTTAAATACCTTCTCTATTCTTTCTCTCTGTAAAAATTATATTTAACTCTTTATGGATTCTCCACAGTTATAGCTTAGGTCTTCAAATTACAGGAAGAGGAAAGAGGGAGGGTGGCTGAAGAACAGGGACTTAAGATAGTCCATTTAGCATGGGGTTAGTCCAGCTTAATGGCCAAGTAACACAATTAGGACCCTGTTGTCCACACTTAGGCTCTGCAAACCTCTCATCTTTCTATAATTAGAATGAAATACAGAGCTATCTAACTCTCTCACCTGCATTATGCAAAGTCATTTTTCCCCCTCTTCTATAATTATAGTGCACAGCTTAAGAGACTGCCAAGTGCTGGGAGCAGCTTTAGCTTACATGATAGTGCTTCCCAAGAGGATCAGATGGACTTGGTTTTGATTTGAAAGCATGTTGTGGAGATGGGAAGGTTAATCAAGCATTATTTAGATGTTGAGAAACTCTGAGAAATTTGCACTCAGGACCTTTCTATTTCTATGAGGTTTTCAAGCAAGGTAAGGATTTTAAGTAAAGCTATAGAGATTCTATCAGTTTCTGAACTTAGCAGCAATTCAGGAGCTGACTTGGTAGCCAGACTTTCCTGATGTAGCACCGTTCCAGCTGATTTTATTTTTATGGTTTGCTTTTGTAATTTCCCAATAAATAATTTTGCAGTAAGTCTCCACACAACAATTTAACAAGACTTCCAAGATCTACTGTTGTAAGCAGCAGAGTATGGTTTTAACAGAGTCAGTTAATCATCTGCCTTTTCCCTAATTTTCCACCACCCTGGGATGTTCAGATGCCACTCGTATACATGTTACTCATGAGTAAGTTATGAATCCATGGCATGTTTTTACTCTGTCTGTCATGTGGCTGTGCTGCAGTGAAGGGGGGGAACTGTGTCTCTTTGTGTTTTGGATACCCACTGGTGTGTTTTTAGGGCAGATGTGCAGAGGGGATGGAGAGAGCTGGGCATCCTTTGCCTTTGGTGGAATTTGTGCTGCCTTTGCAGCCAGCTGAAACGGTCTCATCAAAGAATGCTTGTGGTACTTCCTTTCAGGGGCGTCTTGTTTGCCTTTGGAAAGGCCCAAAAGGCACCAAAAGGCAGTTATTTTCAAAGCATTCCTAAGGAAAGATATAACAATTCTTGTGTTTTCTTCCTTATTCAAGTCAGAGTCTTCATCCCACAAAAACAAACAGACCAATCGCCTGATGAGTTGCCTGCATTCAACATTTGGCAAAGCTTGAGCAGTTTGCCAAATGTTAGTGCCTCTGTTCATAGATGACCTTGCAGGGAAGAGGGGGTTTTAGTTATTTTAGATGACCTCATTATCCATTGCAGTTAATACCTATGTAGCTGTTTGCAGTAAGTCACAAGATTTTCCACAGTAAACTGAGATTACATTTTGGTGGTCTTGCCTAAAGTATTAGATGCTTATAGTAAAGTTTTAGTCTACTTGACTGTAGTTCAAAGTGCTCTTATCAGAGAGAGCACCCTCAAAAAGGAGAGGAGCTCATCTGTGTACAGTATGTCCTTGGTGCCTGGTTGCAGCCCTGGAAGAGGACACCTCTCAAAGGGACACCACTGCTCACCAGGGGAAAGTGGTCTCAGCTGTCCTTTGCTTCAGTGTAAATACCCAGTGAAGGGAGAGATGAAGTGTACTTGTGGGTTTTTTAATAGGAAACTGGGAGAGGAGCAGTTGCAGTGATGCCCACTGGGCATCGTCTCCTTGGCAGGCCCTGCCTGGGGCAGGCAGGAGTTGCTTGTGTGTCACAATCAGGCTGGGTCTGAGCAGAAGCAGCTCAGTCATTCAGGAGAACCTCGCCATGCTGTGCAATGCGGGAGGTGAGAACAGAGCAGGGTGAGCTGTTTGACAGAGCAGTGTGATGGGATGTGCCTCCTGCTTCTGACTGCAGCCAAAATAGATCACTAGGCTTCTTTTGTATGTCTATACTCCTAAGTCCTCACACAAGAAGTGTGTGTGTATATAAAAAGCTTTCTCAAGCCTCTGGTAGCCATTTCTACAATGAAAAATCTTCAAGTGAGATGCAGCTAAACAAGATATGTGTGTCTGTGACAGTGACCTAGCTACCTACGAGCCAGAGTGAGCCTGTTGATTGAGATTTCACAGCTCTCTGTGGCTTGAAACAGCTGCAAAATCGCTATATGTGGGCAGTGGCTGTTGCCTGCTAGAATTCCAGTCCCCTTTCCCTCCCATCTTACCTCCCACAGTGACCTGTATAGCTGAAGCGCTGAGTGCTGTATTGATAATCGAGGATAAAGATCGTTATTGCCAGCCTGCAAACAGCAAAGCCTATTGCCCTGGATATAGCACGTCCTCTGAGCCCACTCCAGGTGCACTAACTTCCTAAGCACCAAAGTCAGATCAATAAAATACCTGCCTTGGTTCTGCCACTTCAAAGCGATTTCCTGTTTCCTGATTCAGGTTCTTCATGCATGCTGTCCTTCTGCCTCTGTCAGGAAAGGGAAGAATAATGTCCTCTGTAACTGTTCAGTTTTCTCCAGAGTTCAGGGCAACTGTAGTAAACTGGACCATTTAAGAGTCTGTCTGAAAACTTAATGTGTAATAAAGTTGTGATAATTCAGTCATGTCAGAGAGAGATGACACTTCAGCATCTACAAAGCTTGGCATTCTGGAAACTGCTGAGGCCCTGCTGCACGAGGGAGAGGTGAAGTCTTTCTCTCTTACTTTTGAGTGCCAGGCACAGTCCCACAAAACCAAATGTGTTTCTTCCCCTGTGTGCCTAAACTTACCAGTGGCTCTGCAAGGTTTGCAGTGTCTGAGCCTGGTGGCCATTATTATAAGGGATAGTGCTGATGAAAGATGGGATGGAAAGTCTTACTCTGTTCCCTTTTCAAAAGTCCTCCACAGGCTGTAACTGATGGGAAGCAGCCCACGGACACAGCCTGTGCTTCAGGTAAACTGGTCTCAATCCAAAGTAGCTTCACTGAGCTTCAGTCAAGGGTTTTGTGGCAAACTCACATGGGAAGAGCTGAGAGCAGAATGTGAAGGTGAGTAAAGTTTACTTCTGCCCTTCTTTACAGTAACACAATCCATTAGACAGAAAAGTGACAGTTTCTCCATTATTTCTGGGGGAATGTACTGGTGTGTCAGTGTTAGCATGTTGAAAAATAATATCCAGTAGTGCTTTCCTATAAAGGAGAGTCGGTCATCAGAGTAAATGCAAGGAGAGCATCAGGCTCTGAGCACAGGACTGAGTTTAACCAATGTGGGCAGGTACTGGAGGTGTGAAATTGAAAAAGTCACAAATGTTTCCTGCCTTATTCTTTCTAGACAGGTTTCTTGTACTTATTTAAAGGCCAGGAGTCCCAAAGGACAGTGTTACCACCTTTATTACTTTCTTTCTAATGAGATTTTTCAGATTTGTGGCAAAGCCACATCCCATGTCACAAATGAGATACCAGCATTTGCTGCATCTGCTAACGTGCCTTAGAGTGAAGGGGCAGCTGTAACTCTTGCCATTCTGTATTTCCTCATCTTTCTTTAATGCATTTAAACCTTGACACAGAGATGCTGTCCTTTCTGAAGGGGAAAAATTCAGACCTGACAAAACTGTGACTTCAGTCAGGCCTCGGTAAGAGGGAGTTTTGCTCAGAATTGTGTTTCATATAAGGCTTAGGACTAGAAGTCAGTACTTATATCAACCTGCCCTTAAAGGTTTTAATTCACTATTACTTAATCTCCCAAATATTTATATATTAGTGTATTTCATTTACAACTTCATGTACAATTTCATACACCTGCAGCCTTTGGTACAACTATTTTATTTTTAAAAAAATTTAACATATGAGTAAAGTGAAGCCAATTTAGCTTACTTCCACGAGGCACAATAAAGTTATGTGGGCATGATGACTGTTTAATATTCTTGGAGGCATTTAGCACGGGGTAGAATGGCAACTTAAAATACTAGAGCCAGGAAAAACATAAATTTGATAAGTCCATTTTTTTTTCCTGTCAGACATGTATTTTAGCAATCAAGACTGACTTCTACAAAGCCAGACTGGGTCATTTATATATGAAATCCATTTTACATTTTTGAAGTCCAAATTTGCATGGCAGATTTTCCTGTGAAATATCCAAATGGCTGGTGGTTTTTTTTCCTTGTGACTCTGTGTATCTCAAGTGTATGTACCTTTCACTCCAGGAAATGTTGCTGCATTTAAAAACCCATAATGAGTTTTACCTCCTGGCATTATTCTGGGCAACAGGACTTAGCCTTGCTCTTTTCCAAGACACTCTTTGGTTCACTGCTGTCACCTGCATCACCCTTCTGATGAAACTGTGAGAAATCAGAGTGCCTAGAGCTCAGTTACAGGGCTGTTGAAGGCAGCACTTCTCCCCCGTGGTCTATGCAAATACTGGAAAAGAAATACGCCAGTCCAACAACCCTGAATAAACTTGCCCTGTCAACTGACAGACAAAAGCGAGAGGGAAGGAGAGTAAAATAATTAGTAAGTGAAAATCCTGGATGCAGCACAATGTATAATTTGTCTTTTTTTTTTTTTTTTTTTTTTGTACTTGTGAGATGTGAGGTGGACTGCTTAAGATTTTGAAGGGAATGCTGCCACAGTGCTTCCTGGGGTCTGGCAGAGGTGATTTTGGGAGTGAAGAGTAATGTTTCACCGCACAGGTTGTAAACATGGAAAAAATTAGGTTGTAACTCTCTTCCTTAGCTAGGGACATGCCCCTCCAGAAGTTAGTTGCTGCATCCAACCGTCCTTCTGTTCTCTGGCTTCCCTTACTGGGTCAAGGGGTGGCACCCCTGTCTCCCTGCTCCCAACCGGCTGGATCCACGCAGGATGCTGGTTGCTTCCGGGGCTGCACCTGTGAGGTCTGGGAGCCCTGTTCCAGACTTCTCTGGCTTTCTCAGATCTTGTACTGACTTGGAGGTACTGTTGTTGTGCAGGGAGGCAGTTAGCAGAATGACTGCTTAATTGGTGCTGTAAATGCATGAGTAAGTCTTTTAGTGTCCATGAAATCAACAAAAATGCCACAAGAGGAACATTTGTTTTTAACAGCTGCTTGGCTGAGGAGACATCTTGCATTGATCCTGGGCTATTGGACTGCCAGACCTTTATTCCAGTGTAGTTATCAGTAATGAACTGGTGGTAAGGAGGAGTTAGAGGGGCTGAACAGACCGCAGCCCTCTAACGTTAACCTCACCACAGAGAGAAAGGATGACTTTAGCACACATAAATATGAGAAAAGCATGATCTGAAAACAAGGTCCTGTCCCATGAAAGGCTGCTCTCAGAGACTTCACCTCTGCTCATTCTGGCAAGGTCCCGGTACAGGACTCTTGCTATAAAGTGTCACACCCAACTCCTGTGAGCTAAGAGGGGAATCTTTCACAAGGAAGATGAAAAGTTAAAAAAATAGATTCCATGACTGAAAGAAGAGCAGATAATTGCTATTTGTCTCTCTGAGCTTTTGTGGGCAGATATTGAATAGAAAATGGTTCATATAATTGTATTTTTGGGAGCCTAGTTGCAGCCAAAGATTTATAGGGTTTTTTTTCCTGCAAAACCCCTGCTCTTTTCTATTTTAAAAGAGGGACTATCACCAAGTGTCACCCTGAAGAATTGGACCCACTACAGTATTTTGTTACATATCAGAAAACAAAGTGTGAGGCTGGTACACTATTAAGCAACAGCAGCGGAGCTGCCACTCTCAACCTCATTATTCAAGCCTCTCTTTAGTTCAATTATACACCTCTACAGCTAAGGAAGATAGATGAAGGTCATTTGGGAGCTGTAAACCACAACGCATTGAATGCAGAACTATGTTCTTAAGCTGATTTACACCTTGTTCTCCAGTGTTGTACAGCATGGGGCTTCGATTGAAATGCAGAGGCAGTGATTGAAAAGCCTTTTTCCTCCTCTTAGCTCCAGATCCACTGCCTGTAATTATTACCTTGATTAGATGCTGAGAGACAACTGGTTCTGCTTTCATACCTGGGTGGTGACAAACCCCAAAATCTTGAGACTCGGGCAAAGAACCCGCTGGGGCTGCACAATGGTGTTTACATCTGCAGTAAGTTTATTCGTGATTGTGTTTATTGGTCCAACAAGGAAGAAAAACTTTAATTGAGGGAAGCAATTTGCCTTTCAGGAGAGACAAAGAACTGCCATCTTGTACTGATTTACCTCCCATATATCTCAGCATGAGAAATGTCAGGTATATTGAAGAAAGTTAATTAAACAATGCAAATGCACACACACACAAAAAGAACCTTTTCATGCTATTGACAAAGGATTTTAGGCTTCACTCATAAGAAACAGAGTTATTTAAAAAATAACACAATCTGAAGTGTACTATGCAGACCTATCTGGGCTCAGATCTTTAAGGCAGTGAATCTGTGGGTACTGAGGCTTTCAAGCTTCTGGCTCCCCAGTAAAGCCCCAGGGGGAGACCAGTTTAGGTTCTCTGGCACTTGGTAAAAAAACTTTCATAAAAACCGTAAATTAGCCTCACTGTCCCTAAATACTGTTTCAGAGCTCGTGCAATGCAAGCACCTTGCTTTGTATGCTAAAGTCGCACATTAGTTAACACTTTCACTGAAGTCAATGGAAGCAGATGCCAGCTCTGATAAGGTAGATCTAACTAAATATCACCTCAGATTCCACTGTTGTCCTGGAAAATGTTTTGGCATAAGCTAACTTAAGAGGGGAAGAAAGGCAATAAAACTAAAATGATTTGAATTCTTTTCTGAAGTGTGGTTAGCT
This sequence comes from Neopelma chrysocephalum, assembly GCF_003984885.1. Classification (NCBI taxonomy): domain Eukaryota; kingdom Metazoa; phylum Chordata; class Aves; order Passeriformes; family Pipridae; genus Neopelma; species Neopelma chrysocephalum. The sequence goes on from NW_020897730.1 coordinate 6,031,951, forward strand.
GAACATCCTGCATCTCTAGCAACTCATCTTTATTTAGAAATGAATTCTAACAGTGCTCATGCTTTTGTTCATTTAACAGAGAAAGTAGGAATTAGCACAGAGCCACAAGTACTTTTGACAGAGAAATAAAAACTATTTTAGCAATATTGTATTTCTATCCATGGATCAGAGTTTGCTTCATTAACATTTCCCCTCTTTTTATGGTAAGATAAAACATTAAGCACCATGAATGCATTTTAATTTATGATGTTTCAGAATTTGTTTCAGTTGGAGATATTTTTCAGATATTTTTGTTTACTGGAAATAATCATAGTAGAAATTTAAACATTTTATGAACAGGTTTTTTCTCTGAAATATTTAAAGTCTTTATCATACATACATATATATATATGTTTACTTTTTATTACTAACTCTTTACAATTAAAATCATGCTATGATTTCAGTATTGTGGCACTGTAAAAACCTAATTCTGTCTGCATGTGATGCTCCCTAATTTTGTAATATCTTCACCTGAAGGCCAGTATTTCTTCTGTGTTGTTTGCCTGAGTTTTTATCATTTGCACCACCTGGTATCCCTAAGGAAAGAGCTTTCTGCCCATGTGCATGTCAGGTTCTCTTTGCTGAGTTTGGCCAAGGAGCAAACATGCAGCTCCCACTTCTAGCATGGCCCCATCCCATCGTTAGCTCTAATTGTACATGAACTCCTGCCATCATTAGAATCAGTGGGAGCACTGAAAGGGCCTGAGGTTGCTGAAAATTGGAATCTCTAAGGGTCCACCAGGGACAAATGTAATGATAGATACATCCAAAGACAATAAAATTGTAATTACATATAATTTGCTACTAACTTAATTATAGATATTCTAAACAAAGATCTGGAATCCCCTTTTCTCACAGGAAAAACTCTGCTTTAGTCAATAAGGCTCTGGTATAAAAGCAAAGTGGGACTTGGCTCTGATGCATATGACTGCAATTTGCAGACTTTATCTGAGATTTTGCATTGATTCTTTCCTGCACTGAAGATTTCTGCTGAACTCTTTATAATTTTTTATCTTCCTACTAAAACAAAAGTCTTTTTAAAGAGGAAGTCTCTCAGAACTATTCCCTAACTTCAAGATACTTTTGCTGTGGAGATACTGGATATGCTTGATGTGTTTCCCAGCAATCATTACAAATTTAATGACCTGCAATTGTTAAAATGAAACTTCTTTAGTATCAATCCAAAACTGCCAACATAAGCGTTTAATAAAAACTTTGGGCATATATTGACTCATATAAATCTAGGGTTGTTCCCTGGTAACTTTTTGTTTGTTTGGTTTGTTTTTTTCCTCGTACAAAAAACAGTCACTGTCTTATTTTTCCCTCTTGGTTGTACTGATGCAATTATTTGCAGGGCTGCAAATAAATCTGATTAGGGAATGATCTGGATTAAAAATAACATCAAAGAGCTCCAAAACCTCTGGTGGAGCTGAGGGAATGGTGCAGGGTTGGGAATGGCTGGTGAAGGATAAGTAGGAAAGCTGTTTATGCCAGTATAGATGCTAACATTTTTTGACCTCAAACTATGGATCAGCTGACCCAATGCCAGACCAGGTAGTCACATAGGCACTCTAATTGTGAGGGTGGAAATTATCCAGATGTTGCAGACTGATAAACACTGATTTTCTTTGTTCTGCCCCAGTGATTAATTAATAATTGTACTCATGAGGCAAAATTAATAACTTTGAGTAGTCTTGGCTTTTTAATTTTTTCCTTCTTTTGGCAGTAAATTTTGAATCTACCATACATCCTATTCTGGCTGAAATGTTGTTCTGAGTCTGTACTGGCATCCTGCAAACTCTCTTGGAAAGGGCAAGGTGTGGCTGTGCTCCAAAAAGAGGGGAGCAGGGAGGATGTAATCACTCCAGGATGCATGTTCTGTACCCTGTGTGCAGAAATTCCCTGCAGAGAGCCCTTCAGGGGTGAGCCAGCCCATTTTATCTGCATGAGTTGGCTCATATTCCAGATCCTTTCTTCAGAGGAACTTTGGACACACGAAGATGTTGCTCTCTCTCAGATGATGCCATTCACGTCTATGCTCTTAAAAGTAATGGTGTTTTTTTGTTTGCCAGTTAAGATGACAGGCCTTAATTTCAGGGATTGAAAAGGTAAGATATCATAGAAATTTCTACCATTTCTGCAAGCCAGAGATAGACTAAGCCTTTTCTGTCTTACCTTCCATTTTTCTCTGCTTTTTTTTTTGCACATCATGAGACCCAGCAACGTCAGCTCCAGAAATTATTGCAAGCCTTGTAGAGAGAACTGGCAAGCAATGGTTTCTAGAAAATGTGCTGGTACTCACAGCACCATGTGTTGGATCACGGTAATGCTTTCACTGTCCTTCTGCACCTTTCTTGCAAATACAGTGTGGACAGGACAAGTTGTCTGTCCAGTCTTCTGCTCTTTTCCTTCTGTAAAAATCCTTGGGGTTTTTGTGTTGAGAAGGGACCAAAGACTGAAATCACCCTGCTGGTTTATTGGAACACACAGCAGGAATGAGAACTCTCTCCACTGGTGTATTTGGACCTTGGAAACACTGTGTATGCCAAGATAGGATACCCACTAGCTCTTAGCTGGAACCTTCTACGTAGAGGATATGTCAGTATCAGCTAATTCCAAGAAATATTGGAAATAACAATCTCATGCATGTGTCTAAGTGCTTAAACAGAATACTTAAGGGTTTATTTTGTTTTATTTTATTTCAGGGTTTTTTAATGCAATAATCTTCTTCAGGAGCAGCATCTGATAGCTTTATACAAAATCATAATGAAGTACTCGAGCAGATTATCCAGGCGAGCTCTCAATTAGCTGAGACATCTTGACCTATGAATCTGAATAAAAGGTGCTGAGCTTATTGGTGTGACCTTTGTAACGAGCTTGAAACTACTGTGGGTAGAGGAGTCACTGAAATAGCCATAATGTGGGGCAGTAATTCTGAAAGAAGGTTACACCTACTCAGTTTTCTTTTTTCCTCTCTGTATGCTGCAAAAGGGTTTATGAGCTTTAGTTAATGATCCCAGCTGTTCCCAAGGAACTCAGATGCAGATAGCCTTGGACTGAGACATGTATCATAAACAAGGAGTAGCCCTGTGTATCTGTATCTTTTCTTAATCAAGCTGACTGTAAGGCATTTTATGGGTACATGCTGTACACATCATTGAAATGCAGTGCTTCACTAAACAATCAGTGAATGAGCCCTGTTAGTGAGAGATATATATATATATTATTAGCCAAAGACATCACTGTAAACTTCTTCTGTAATTAAAAGTACAACAAAAGGTTAAGCTGAAGGACCTGCCTTTCTTAGAGCAGTGCCTTTCTTAGTCTTCTCTGGTCTTATCCAAGAAATTTGCATGCACTACGTTGTTTGGTACTCCTTTTATTTTTCTTGGGAGGTGTTGATCTGATCCTTCCAGGGCCTCAGTCTGCTCTCAAACAGCTATTCTGTCTAGTGAGGATCTGTTAATTTGAACGTGTTTGTCTTCTTCCATGCACCTCCACCCAAAACAGCCTCCTCTAACCAGAATACCTGGTGCTACCTAGTGTTTTAATGTGACAGACTCATATATTTCTGGGTTTTGGACTCTTGCTGCCCTGGCCAGAGACAGATATCTTCGATATGACAGACTTCTGTGACATTGATTTATTACTGTCCTTCTGTGCATCCAAACCAACCAGGGTTGTTTTTCCATGTGCCCTGGCCACAGGTCTTGTTTCCTCTTTCCACCAGTTGATGAGATCCAAGCATCAAAGCATGTGATTGTGCCTCAAGTACTTGAGGGCCCTGATAGCAGGACCCTGCCCCATCCTGCATGTTCTCTAACACCATGAACTGCACCATCTCCTTCCGCACAGTGCCACAGCCTCTGTGGTGGGAACAAAGCTTTCTCAGCCTGTCAGTCAGGGGTTGCACTGCTTTCATATGAGACATGAGATCTCAGCTTAATGTTTGAGTCCAGCAAGTCTTCTAACTACTCACCTGCTGTTAAACTACAGGTGACAATGATGCTGTCTCCTGACCATGTTTGTTTTAAAGACGAAACATTGCAGATACATGTTGTAAAGGATTCATTCCTTAGATCTGTTCCAAATGTGGGCAGTGGAAGGGGCACCTTCTAAAGGACTGGCATGCTGCTCTGTCTGTCTTTAGATCTTTATCAGGCTTTATCCAGAAGTAGGTTCTTAACTGTTTAGGTTGGGTCAGTTTTGAATAAATGCGGAGTGATATCACTTTCAGGTGAAATAAAGAATTATTTACTACATTTACCTACTCTTGTACTGAGATGTTTGTTGAGATATTTAGAAAAATGTGGGTGGAAGGAACCTCTGGAGCTCATCTCATTCAGTCCCCTGCACAAAGCAGGACTAACATCAGAGGGTTGTGCAGTTAACTGCTTATAGCCCAGAGATCATAGAATCAGCTTCCAGACTCTTTGCTGGACCTTTTCAAGCCCAGCTGTCGGGACCATCACGTTGCCTGTGTACTAGCAAAGGGGTGGAGTGGGGAATAAGCAGCTCTGTAGGATGAGCTTTATGTAACACAGAAAAGGAAGAGTTCTTACTGAGTCACATGGGAACACAGAATTGCAGCAGCATATAGCCTGGATGGTTTTAATAAAGTCGTAGATTTTGAAGCCAGAAGGGACCATTACATTTGTCTGTTCTGACCCTCTTCATGATGATACAGGGCCATTGAATAGTCCTAATGCTGGAATAAGAGTCTGCTTAGCACTACTTTTCTATAATGATTTCTAACTATTATAACATTTTTCTGAGTTATTCTCTAACCCCTAAATTACTCTTTTTCATATAAGGCTGTCTGTCAATCTGTTCTTTACTCCTTGTCTGACAGCTCGTCCCCACCTTCCAGTGTCTTGGGTGCCTTTTTTTCTGCTGTCAAACTCAGGCTAATTCATTTTCAGCTCCCTTAAGAGACCTGTCTGAGCACTGAAAGATCTGGACTCTCGCTATTTCATTAGCCCTCATTATTTTTCAGTTAATGGTTAGCTGGCAGCATTGGTTTTGATTTTTTTCTGTAATAGAAATGAAGTAGGTTTGTATTTTATAGTCATTTCTCATCAGTCTCAGGGAGAAAAATATATCTGTCTACAAAGACATTACAGTCTCCTTGAATGCAAGCTTTATTGTTATTTGCATCACTTTCAGTTATGCACAGTTTTAGTGGGAAAAGTATGGAGTGCACACAGCTGTTCACGATGCTGGCAAATCCTGCCACAGATGCTTCCTTCCCTTCTTTGTGACAGGACCTTCATTTTATCAAGGCACTGAAAGGGAAGCTACTGGCAGAGACAGAGAAACAGCACTTGGTTTTCTCATAATACTCTATGTTTTCTGAGACTTTAAAGATACAACAGAGCTTTTAGGAGTAACGTGATTAATTTTGCTACTCTGGAATAGAGCACAGAGAGTTATCGACTTCAAAGTGTCATTGTTCAAGCTGGCTTTGCAGCCAGCCGGCGCTGAGCTGCAGTTTTCCAGGAGGGGAGGGGGAGTAGCATACTTCCCTGATTACCCTGTACTGGTGTTATTAATTAATCAAGCACAAGCTCGTTTACGATGACTGAAGAATGACTCAAGAACAATCATGTCAGCTTTTTTTTTTTTTATTTTGTGGAGGAGAGATGGGAGAAATATAGAAAATATAACAGTAGCACATGAAAATATTTTCCTGAAGACAGCAGATTCACAGGGAAGGAAAGATTTGAAATATTCGGGTCATTAGCCTGAAGTTTTCAAAATGAATAGGGGTGTTGGATCCCCATGTTTCCTCAGCAGTTTAGGTAACCTCAGTTCTTGAAAAATCTATCAGAAAATCAGCTAAGCATATCTTAATTCAGAGCAGGCTTAATAGTCACATTGCATTTACCTGCATAAAATTATGCATGCAGGGTGACTTGCAGTTGCTGATCCAGTGAGGAACAGAACTTTGGAGTCTGGGATTTGATGAGCACCATCAATAGCTGTGTCTTAAGCAACAGTTTCACATGAACAGCTCCAGTCAGATCGAGGTGCTTGTAACTTGTGATCATTTTAGCAATAACCTGAGTGGTTATCTGTAAAAAAAAATATATTTTACTCTTCTAATCTGGCCTGTTTCAGAATGTATATGAACTCTCCATTTTTTATTTGTTCTCTTTTTATATATCATCTGTCAATCTACCACAGACAAACTATCTCCATAACTGAGTTTATATGGAATGTAAAACCTATGCAATTAACATTAGTTATAATTATGCTTCAGCGCTGATAGGGGAAATGACAAGAAATTTATACTTAATGGAGAAAGGAGGAGATGGAGAAAGGATTACAAGTAGCAGTGTTTGGTAAAGAGGTTAGTGACATGAAGGAGTTATCCAGAATTAGCAGCAGGAGCAGTATTTGGTTTCCTGTTTTTCCCAGAAATGGTTCTGCTAATAAAACAGGCACAGATGTGGAATGGTTTTATAGCTCATCCTTAAGTGTCCTCGTGCAGTGTCTGAAACCTAATCATTACAATGTTTTGCATGAAAGCCAGAAAGTGAGCAAGTCATTATGTTGCTACGTGTTGACATGGTTCCTCAGTATCTTCCTCCCGAAATAAATACAGTCTCTCTGTAGATTTGCTATAATTGGATTCTACTGCACTGTAATATGTAAATCATAAACTTCAATTACCCGTGTATAAAAATAGAAAGTCATGTAAATGTCTTAGGGAAAAGTATTTGAGCAACTGTGAATATTTAGGATAACCAAAATGTGTATTATTTTGTTATAGTTGTTGTCATGACCCCGATTCCTTAGGGAGTTTTTGTTTGGGTTTTTTTTTCCAGTTTTACAGTTCTTGGGTCAGCTGTGTCAGTGAGCTATGTTTCACCCACTTGGTGCCATACTGCTAACTGGAGGTGTGTTGACTCTTTAGTCTGTCTGTGATATTTTGATAGCTTAAAACAAATAAGCAAAAAGGTGTTTTAATTTGTGTTTTAAATTAAATTGCTCTGAGGACACTGTTATAATCTGAGTGTTTAGCTTGCCTGTTGCTGTTCCTGTACAGTCTGTGATGAGTGACTTCAGCAGTTTGTAACTCTTGCTTTTTAAAGGTATGAGTGAGGATGGCTAATGCAGCACCTCCTGAAAGGGATGTTGGTACAATGAGGCAGATCCCCCAGAGGACACTCATGCTTATTTTTCCCAGGGGTGATATCCCACAGGTGGGTCCCACAACCAGACATGGTGACATGATAAGGAAGGGAGAAATTAGGAGGCTGGTTTTCTGTCATACAGCATTTCATAGCCCAGAAGTGTTGGGTTTCACCCCCAAGCAGTGTGGTGGCTTTTGGCAGACCCTGCTGCTTGTGCCAGTGGAGAGGCTGGTGTCTTACAGACCTTAGCAAGGAGCAGATGGGAACAAAACCTGCAGCAGCTGTACTGGATCAAATAATAGAGCTTCATGCACAAGGCGTGAGATTGGACTTGGTGACGTAATTTGTCAAGTACAGTTGTTTAGAGGCAGCCAGCAGGAAAATGGGAGAGGATGAGTTCGCCAGTGCCAGCTGAGTTAATAGAACAAAAGAAGCAGGCTCTGCTCCTTTTCTATTTTGTTTTGTCACTGAAGCTCACTTTTCTTGGTCTCATAAATAAGGAAAACCAAACCTAAATTCCATTTTCATCTTTTGCACCAGCTCAACTCTCCTTGTTTTCCTCAGGCCTTTCTGTTCCAAACTCTTCTGCTGCCCAAAGCCAACTGCCTATAGAAATGTGCCCCATTTACATTGCACTGACACTGTATCAGCACGCAGGATTCAAACAAATGGGCTGATAGCTTATGTCTTAAAGTGAGCTTTGCAACTGGTGTCTATCACCATCTTCCAGAGAGATCATTCCATTACAGTCAAATTACATTACTTTACTGATGTGAGTAATGTCTCAACTCATTAGGATTAGCACCAAGCCTTCTGTGGTATAGATTTTTCTACATGGATGTGCCTCAAAAAGTTCAAATTTATTTTCTTACCTGCCTAAAGGATTTCAGTAACGAAGAGATCAAGGAGGAAATGTGAATTTCTTCTACCTGCCGCTTAATTCTAGACTTGCTATTTTTATCTTAGTGCAGTTTAATGTTATGTCAAAGAAATTCAGCATTCTCTTTCTATAGAAAATGTGTCAATTAAACTGTTGTTCTTTGTTCATCTTATATTCTGTGTGCAGGTCCAAAGAAGTATTACAGCAGAAACTTTCAAAGATACTTCAAAAGTATAATTGATTAATTTTTGTTGAATTGTAGTGTGATATTGGTGTCTAGTTCTTGAAGAATCTTGGAAGCCTGTGAGCCTATAAAAACCTGTATTACATTCAGGGCAATGCAAGTACAAGTAGCTTTAGCAAACTACTATATTTATCCACTATTCATTAATGTTGGATGGTACTGAAGTTGGCACTTTGAGATGATCAAGCGCAACACCGAAAACCCCACAACAAACCTGACCTTGCATCCTCAGTAAGAAAACAGACCAGAAGAGCTTGCTTAAAAACAGTACTGATTTCAACATACTTTTGTATTAAAGTGAAAGAATGAAAAACCTGCTGCTCACTTCAGCAAGGCTTACAGGTATGGTTAAAGAGGAATGCTTTTATTGCATTTCCAGGGAAAGGCCTTTAATACTAAAAAAAAAAAAGAATTGGTTGTGCATTGCTGGAAAAATCCCATCGCTGCTCTCCAGCCAGACCTGAGCCTGTAATACAACGGGATCCTATCACAATCTTTCATTCACTGAGCCCACTATATTTTTTCTTGACACAGCAATTACTACTTAATCTCGTTACGATAGATGGTAATGGAGCCCAGTTGTAAAATATCCCTTTGTGTTTTTTTCTTTTATTTTGTTTTGAATATATTGCTTTGATTTTTATCACATTTATGTGCACATTAAGGCACAATTATTCATTGTTAAAGTCAATCTGCAATCAATGTCGTTTTCTGTATTTTGTTTACCCAGATTAGAGGTTTGATCCTGCTCATTGACTTCAATAAGTGCTTGACTTACCCTCTCCTCCCCCTTCCCTGGATCTCCATTTTACAAAGAAGTTTGTCCTTGGCCCTGGCCTTGGTGCACAATGAAAAGGGCCAGTAATACAGACTCTTATGTGCTCTGAGGAAAGACTGGTGGTGTTTACCTGTGCTGGGGCAGGGCACAGTGTCACCCCTTCAAGTCTCCTTGGCATCCAGTAAAGCATAACTGAAGGACAGGGGATGGAAAAGGGTGGAAGGAGAAGTATAGAGAGGAGGAGGAAGGCAGAAAATGGCTAGCAAATGCTTTAGAAAGAGACAAAGCCATGGTATCCCAGGGCAAAGGCTTTGTCACACCAAGGGCTGGGCCTGGGCACTGCTCTCTTGTGAGCATGAGGAGCTCCAGGGCTCGTCTGAGCTCTCCTCTTTCACCCAGGGAAGAGCCTGTGGCTAAAGGGCTCAAGACTGGCAAGTGAGCTCTCAGACAGAGGACTGTGCATACGGGGAAATTCAGTCAATGGAGACAGCTGGAGCTATGGAGGAAAAGGAAATGTTCTCAGTGCTTCAAGGGGCAGTCTAGAAGGACAAAAGCAGTCCCTTTTGACCTTCAAATATGTCGCTGCTTCAGAGTGGTTCCAGTTTCGAGCAATTTTCTGTGCATTCACTAGAAACCTTCCTCTCTTCAATAATGGGATATTTGTGTTCTTCACCCTTTCCTGTGACTTTACCACTTGTCATATATCCCCTTCTTTAAGTTATGAATAAGTAGTTTTTTCTCCTATGAACTGCATTCCCATTCTGGTGAACAAGAAACTTAATGTAATATTAAGCAAAGAAAGAAACTCATTTCCCTATCTCTCTAACTTGACTCAGGCTATCAGTTACCCTGGAGTAAAGTGGAGATTAATCTACCCCATGTGTACTTGCTGTATTTAACAATAACAGTCCGCTTGTCTTATCAGTCTCCCTGTGGAAGTTTTGATCAGAGAACTGAAGGAAGAATAAGCCTGTGTTTACTCTTGCTGAGGATCTTGACGTTTGGCAGAGTGTTTGCCTTGCTGGTTCTGTGCCAAAGCATTACGGGCCTGGTTGGCTGTGCAAGGGAGGGGGAAGACAAGTAGAAGAAAGCCCCCATTAGGGAGTGCTGGGAGAAAAACCTGCAGAGGTCACAGACCACTTTTGCTACCCACATTTAACCGGGAGAAGTTGCATAGGCAAAGTAGGATTGTTCCAAAGGCAGTGAACCCTGCCTGTCACAGGGACCATGCCAGCTCTACCAACCACAGCCACCATAGGCTGTGATATTTTTGGTAATTTAAATATGTTACTTTTATCATTCTTGTTTTTATCTACAGCCAGACTGCTTTCTGATGCTCCAGGTGAAATCATATTCCCCCCATGTATTTCAGTGTGAGGAATATCCAGTTAGCTTGCTTCTTGCTGATCTGTCCATACCAAAAGGAATGTTCTTTGGGTGATCTGAAAAGTCTGAATCATCTCCCTCTTTAAATCCTGCCTCAAGAAACCTCTGTAATGTGCTGTGCACAAGAGTTCAGGTCATCAGCTCTGTGTAGATTGGTGGCACTTAGGATAGAACATGTTTCATAGAGAGTTTTTGTTTCATAAATGATAGTGAAAAGTGTCCTGGAGTATTGTAACTGTGCTAACGTTGCACTTCCTTACCACTGCCCTAATTTAATTTCCTTAAAAAGTACATTTTGAACATTTCCAGGCACTGAAAGTGCCTGATGAATGTATGTGGAGTGTATAATTTCAACCTGGACATTGTAATATTATTTCACATGAATAACAATTAATAACCTTTGGAGAACATTCTCAGCCTCATATGTAAGACCAAAAGTCTGGTGTTGCTGTGATTTTGCACACATAAAGGGAAACTAACCCCTCACCCCTCTTCTGTACCAGTTCTGTGGTCAAGATAATCTCCTCTCCATGGATCATCTGTGGGGTGGCATGTACCGTGTCTCACTGTTTGGGAAGGGAGGATTGCAGTGCAGACCTGCCAGTCTCCTGGGTCTCATGGGACTCAAGTCTCATAATGAGAACGGGGACAGGGTGAGCAGCAGAGATGCTGCCTTCTGCTTTGCCACTTCCGTGGAGGAGTCCTTGTATAACAGCTCAAGTCAAAGAACTGCTGGCACCAGGATGCAAGTTTATTTTTGGGGGGAGGGAGGGTAAGGATAAAGTGCACTTTTTAAAAATAAAATATTATTGCTTGTAGTTATTTGATGCCTGACAGTAGATTTCTAGCCCTTTTTTAAATTAATCCTTAGCCTAAAATTCAACATTACAAATATATCATTTTCATTTCAAGCTATAGCTATTTTGCTAAGTTCTACTTTTCCCCTCTATTGATTTTATTCCTGTCTAAAATCTCTTTCTGTCATTCTGTAATAGAATAAAAATGGGCTAAATCAAGCACTTTATCCAATCGATGACTCTTCATACTTGACCAAGAATCTCTGTGCCAGAAATAACATTCCACAGTCTGGAAGCGATAAGGATGAAAAGGTCCATTACAACATATTAATCATTGTTCTTTCATTTTTCTTTAGGCAGGACAAGTTCCATTGCTGTTTATTCTGTGACTTGTGATGGGTATCTTTGAAGCTGGCTTTACAACAGCAATGACCTTAGGCTCTACATGCTTTCTTTGACTTTTTAAACTGCTGTGCCAAGATATATGCCCATTGGTATCCATTATTCCCACATGCAATTCCTAGGACTGAACAGAGTACTGACTGGAAGCCTGCCATGGGGAGGGAGGTTGGTCATTTTTCTATGCCTGACCTGGAAGAACAGGTGTGGTAAGTGGATGGTGAAATCAGGTTCCAGCCATGTGTGGAAATACTTGGATGGTGGATACTGCCTGTGCAGTGAGAGAAGGAAGGAAGCAAGCGCTGGGGTGGAGCAAGAAAACTTCTAAAATCCATCTTCCCCTGCTTGATGCAGGAGAAGGGAAATAGGTAGAAAGGGTTAGAGGTCTAGAGGCAGTGAGAGCTCATGCAAGAAACACGGTCCAGCTGCTTCTGTATTAGACAGGAGAAGTAATACTTGAGCTTGATTTGGAGTAGGGTTGTTGATGCTATAAAAGGAAATGCCAAAGACACAGTAGAAGAAAATGTTTTCATTTTAAGCTGAATGTTCATCTCCTACCATGCTACCCATACCTCTTCCTATCCATGTCTGCGCTAACTAGGACCTGCAGAATCAAGTGTTTATATTTGCAGCAGTCAGTTTGATTGTCACAAACACTGGTGTAGCTTTGCTCAGCTCGGGAATAGATCTAAGAAATTGCTAAACCATGCAACATGTTGAGCATGGTAATTTAAACAAGCCAGCAGGAAAATGGGAGAGAGGTGAGTCTTCAGTCATTTTCTTCAGTTGTAGAGAGACTCTGTGCAATTTATTATCCAGAGATTGGCAATGTCTCCTGAAAGCAGGGGCTTCCTCTCATATAACCAAGGAGGGTGCTATCTCTTTCTCTCTCTTTTTCTCCTTCTATAAAAGCAATCAGAAGAAGAAAAGGAAGAGTGATGCTGCTCACTCTTCAGTGGTTTAACAGACTAACCATGATCAAATCCTTCTTCTTCCAGAATAAATTCTGCTACACATCTTCTGGAAGGATACTCTGTAGACAGTTGTAGAGAAAGGTATGATATAATGAAGAAAAGAAATGGAGGTTATTGGGATCATGGAGACAGGCTAGACAGTTCACAGGCAGCTGTGAACTGGTGTGGATTATGTGTGGTGGCATCCCTGCTCTCTGGATTTTCCCAGGGACTTTGATTCAGTGAACTCCTCCATATTTTTTTTTCTCTTAAATTCATTTTTATAGGGAAGGGTGAGCACGTCCATTTCCTATCTCAGTCATATGTGTTTGGGATACTTCCAGAGGTGTTACTCTGGTGCTGGGAAAAGGACACTTACGCAGGGTTAAGAATTTCCCAGCAGACAGCAGGTACGGCTTGGAATAGCCTCATGCAAAAGAATGTATGCAGCTGAAAAAGGCTGTGGAAGAAGCACTTCTTATCCACATCTGTTCTCAAAATAACTACCATCAAGATTAAATTATATTTGTTTGAACACAGGTTTTCAGGATAGAAATTTTAGCATTGCCTGAAATAGAATTTTGGTACTTGAGCACAGAGTCCTTTATTCAGTAACTGGATCATGGTCAGTAAAAAGTTGATGTGTCTTGCAAATGAAATTGGATCTTTAGGAAGAATGTTCTGCTGCATGTCCCTAGTGGAGAATTTTTAAGCATGCAGAACCTGGCACCTGACTTCAGATGTTCATTCTCTCCCTCTTTCCTCCTCAGATAGTTAGATTTAAAATAGCTTACATTCTACTTCCTCTTTATGAAGCAGGTAAAATTGAAAATTACATGGTGTGCAACTGAGATCAATAATTAGAGCTACTTTATGTAATCTCAGACTAAGCACATGACTGTTGAGTGTTTCTCACTAGAAGTTTGTGGAATGTTTTCTTTTGCTTAATGTTCCCTGTTTTTTGGTGTTTCCTGCAGAGACTTGTTGAGATATTTTTTTCCATATTCTGACACTTCCCCACTGATGTGGATCCCCATTTCTTGTCCATTGAGTTAATCAGAAGTTTTGCAATGACTTATGCAGCCCTCAAAATCCAGGTGGGAAATATTTTCAAGGGTTTGTCATCTTAAAACGATATGGATTTTTTTAAAAAGACCAAGATTCTTGATACTGAATCACATGTTATGAAATAGAGATATATAATGTGGTGGCACTTCTATTATCCATGACAGATCTATTTTGTAAGGAAGGTTATTGTAAAAAAATGCAAAACAGACTGCCACAAGAGCTTATAACAGAGATAGATCACAGGTGACATTGGTTTCTGTAGAAACCACAGGCAGATAAAACCAAACAAATTAGCAGAAGAATGTTTCTTTTCTGGTGCTGTTGGCAGAAGGATCAGATAAGTTATTTACTTGTTGTCTTACAAATAATGGAACACAGAGGAAATGTCATCAGAAAATACTTTGGACTCTGGATCACGTCCGAGCACCCCTATAATCCTTAGGAGGAAAACAAGCAGCAATATTGCCAATTTAAAATTGTGACTTATTAAAAAAACCCCCACATTCGTGCCTGGATTCTCCCATGCACCTTGTGCTGAGCAGAATCTTTAAGGAGCCCTCATCCATCCAAACCCAAGTCTCTATGTGGAGTATAGTGCTGATCAAAGATGGAAAACCAGAGATCCTGTCCCTTAAAAGCTAAACCCCCACCCCATCTGCCAGTCGGCCTCATGCAGGACCAAACTGGATTTTTAGGGATAAGCAGTGTGAGCTGGTGGTACAGCATCCCTGTCCCTTGGGCAAGGGCTGGAATGGGCTTTTCTGGACTGGGGAAAGAGGGAGTGGGGAAAGGCACAGCAAGCCCCAGGTGAGGAGGTGCGTTGGGCCACAGGGCTGGCGAGGGAGAGCTGTATTTGCACAGTGACCCCCCCGAGCTTCATGGCCCCAGGGCACTTCCCACCTTCCCACTCTCGTGCTTTCCCTGCAGATCGTGTGTAGTGGCTGCTCCAGGAGAGCTGTGCCTGCAGGTTTTATGTGATAGCAGTGGCTGTCCAGTGTTGTTGATGATGACAACAATTTCTCTTCCACATTACTTTTGATTATCAGCTCTCCTATGACTAGAGGGTCCGGGTTTTGTGAAGGATGTTTCTTCACACGTAGTGAAACAGATATCAAATTGACCTGAAGGTTATTTCCTCTAAATTTCCTTTGGGTTCTGTTTTCTTCGGCTGGCTGAAAACAGGTTATTTCAAATGAAATTAGCGTACCATAAATCTTCTTTCACTTCCTTTTCTGCCACAGGCTCTTGCTTCCATGTCCATGGTCTTAAATTTTTTAAAATATATTTATTTTACAATAGCCTGACATGATTTTTTGTAGATCTTAAGCTGATAACCACAAGAGTGTAAATTCAACTTCCCATTACTGAAGAACATTTCCTGGGATGGGTAGCACCAAGGGTCGCACCCTGCATCCAAAAAGGGTGTTTGCTCTCTTGCATTTTGGTATGAATAGTCATTTTTAGGATGTCTGTATGTGGTACCTTGGTTACTATCAAATTTTCATGATCTTTCTGAAGTAATTCAGAAGGAAATCATGGAGTTTTATAGTACAATGGCTTTTAAATGAGTCAGCTATCCAAGAGTTAAATGAAGATATTACAGCTGTTGCTTTATATGTTGTAAGTGCTTGGTTTTCATCAAAGCCTTAAATGTTAGCCTATTCCAAAGGGTCAAACTTTATATTACGTATCATTTATCAAGGATTAACACAAAATTAAGTTTTAATTGTACAGTATGATGGAATGTTGGATTTGTTTAAAAGAGGTAATAAAAAGAAATTTATGTGTTTAACTTAATAGCAGAGTGGGGCTGGGTGACTAGAGAACACTTAGTGTTTTTTTGAGGAAAAGTTAGGAGGTGAAGGGAGAGAGGGCAGGCAGGCACTCTGCTTGCTGATAACCTTCCCAGCCAGTGGAGTTGTGCCACGATCTCGTGCTTGGGTGTTGGGGGATGACACTGCCATACGTTTTCATTTAAGCCAAGCCCCACAAAGATTAAAGCCACTTGGGGAAAGGCCAGATAGCCAGCCTTTCTTACATTTTCATTCGGGAGTAAAGCTCACTCTTCACTTGTGTTCTCAGCAATTTGGGGCTTGACTGAGATTGAGTTTGACAGTAAAAGAGATAAAACTTATCATTTGGTGTCATGATGCAGTACATAGCCCAGAAGATAAATGACTCATTTCAGAGGTTGATAAAAATGTATTTGTTCGTTTGCCATTATATGATCTGTTATATTTTCAAGGAGTCTTACAACAGAAGTAACATCCATTAGCTCAAAACAGCTGTGTGCTGTCTGTAGAGTTAAAAGGAATTAAAGCACGGTTTTGTTTAAGAAACATATGTGTATTTTCAGATTGCAGCCATAGCTTGATGAAGTGCCATTAGATACTTGGGTGGCCAGAAGAACAGTGAGCGCTGATACGGACGCACAGGCTAATGACAAGTGAAGTTCCTCAGGGAGATTACTCAGTGTGTGTCAGCGGCTGGGCAGTGCCCAGCCCCACACTGTGAGTTAGCAGCTAAAGCTCTGCCTCCACACAGTCCAGTTGTAATCCAGGGGTGATGCCTGATGGAGCTGGCCTCTGCCTGCCAACCTGTGCGTCTGGTACTCAGCCCTTTTGGGAAAGACGTCAAAAAGCCCATGTGAACATGCAGAGATTACAGCAGGAGGGATCTCTGTGAGTGACAGTTAAGTGATCTTAATGGGGGTATATGTTACAAATATCGAGGCTTTGAAGCCTAATTTTAAACCAGTGGGAGAATATTCCTTCTGGCAGGGCTGGAGAAAATGGTATATGTTCTGTCAAAGAGCTCTGGGCCAATTTCTTCATCTTTTATGCACTCCCTTTCTTCTTTTGCAGTTTCCCAGGCTGCCTTCCTTAATAGGCTTTTGCAAATCCTCCCTTTGCATAAGGCTATTGGGAACTCTGACTCCTGTGCTGGTTTCAGAATGGGGGACAAGCTGTTCTCTCTCTCTTTCTTACTGACTGACTCGCCACAACATCATTTGCAGAGTTTCTGAATCGGGACCCAGCATTGCTCTGCTGAAGCCTGCTCTGACCAGTAGTAACCATGGGCTCAAGGATCTCCCATGTTTCTTTGGAGTAAGAGACCTTGCACGGTTACAGAAGAGCTAACTTAAATCATTGAGAGATTTATCACCTGTAAGCATTGTGTTTAGGTCTGCAGATGCAACAAGGATCTTAAATCCAGAACGAATCTTTGCATGCTTTACACAGGTCCCACAACAACATGCAAGTCCTTCAGCAAAAAGTTAGTCTGAAGGTCCTAATTCATAAACACAGCTAAGGCAGTGCTTCAATTCTTTTCTGATCCATGTTTCAGCTCACACTTTTTTTGCCTTTCCAGTGTGCTTATACTAATAACTTGGAGGGAAAATGTTTCATAGGATATATTTTTAACTACCTGAAAATAATTTTCCCGTAGCCAGTGAGATGCAGTATGATCCATTGTGCCTGTGTGGAGAAGTTTTTTCTGAATGTGCTTAATAAAATTAGTGTTACAAACATAAGTCCTTGAAAAAAATGAGATGACAAATGAGTGGAGATTTTATAGGTTCCTCAGAAAATAAAAAACAACATTTCAGTGCACACATTATTTATCAGTCCCATGTCTTTACATTTATACAGTACTTCTCATCGTGAGCTGCTTTAATTATCCTTTCAAATACTGTCCTCTAATTCAGGGAGTACTGGAAATTCTGCTGAGAATTCACTCCGTTTGAGTTAGTTCTTGAGTCCATACATATTTTTTTTGTTTATTTTAAATATAATTTCCAATGTTTGATTGTTTCTCTTGGATTATTTACAAGCCAGTGTTGTTTTCACTTTCTGATCATGGTTTTGTAATTAGATTTTTTTCTTCTTCCTCTCCCCCTGATTCTTTCATAAACAACTCCCCAAATATGCACAATTAATTATTGGTAACATCCTGCTCCTTTTCACTTCATCATCACCTTTCTATGTTAAGAAGTTAATCCATTGTCTCATTAATAATATAATGAAACCTTTTTTACAATGTATAATAATAAATAGTTTAAATGCTCTTGTACATAAGCCTCAGAGTTATACAGTGTTATTTTCCCATAAGGGTTGGTTAGACACTGGCAAAGGATTGTTATTTGCTACTGGCAATATCAAAGCTGGGGATAGAACTCGTGTGTGTGTGATGCCTGTGCTCCAGAGCGTCCCTGGTGCAGCCGTGCCTGACTCCGGCTGTGGGAACCCTCTGCCTTTCCAGGCTGCACTTCAGCAAAGGCTCCTCTGTACTCTCCCCCTTCCCTTAAAGCTTTCTGATGCCACCTCTTTCTTTATGGTACAAAACAGGGGTGACAGAACTGAGAGAAGATTGACCTTTTGTTCATCTGCACTTCTCCTGGATGATTTTTAACCTATTTTTGGATAAAGAGGGATTTTTGCCTCCTAGGAAAGATCTCTGCTTCAAAACTGAAGAAAACATTTCTGAGCCATCTCTGAATGTTCAAATTAACTTTCCAGTGGTTCTTAACTTTTCTATCTGTTCCAGATTTATCCAGGCAGTTGCCTAGATGCATGATGAAGCTGTGTATGTAATGAAAAGCAGACTTTTTTTTCTGCTGGGAGAGGTGCAAACCATTTATTGCAAACTAATTTTTTTTTCGTGCTTACACCAATCTGCTGGTCCCTGGTGTATATTCTGTAATATTTGGTAGCCAATACACTTGTACCTTTCTTATCTATGCAAAAATGTGGTCTCCTGAGTGCTTTGCCATGCAGCTCCCAGGCTGGTTGCTACATTCACCTGTGGAGGTTGGGGAGGCATTTACCTTTCTTAGGGAGGGATCTACCTTTCCTAGGGACTTGTAGGTACAAAGAATAACATTGCAACATCGTTTAGACATTAGCACAGTTTAAATAATACTTAGCAGTCCGCTAGCTGTTTAAGTAACTGTGAGTGGTGACCTTGTGTTACCTGTATTTTTTATGAAAGATAGACACAAGACAGAGGATGTTAGATGAAGCTTAAAACAAGAAAAAAACCCCTTATTCCTGTGATGTATTTACCTGTTATATCTTGCTTTTGTATCATGGCAGATGAGGCATTCGTCCATATAATGCAGTTCACCTCCAGCACCTTTCCAGAAAATCAGAACAGGACTTGTTTTGTGTACAGCACTCATTAATCCAGGAAAAAATGTACTTTCATTGATTGTGGCTTGCTTACTGAGTTCAGGTACAGTAAAGCCATCCTTGAGTAAACATCTCCTATAAAAACTCTATAAATACCCTGAGTGGGGGTTTGTGCTGTCAGAGGAGAAAGTGCAGACAGAGGGAAAAGACAGATCAAGATTCAGTCTGTCCATGTGCAGCACCTAGTGTCTCAGTGACTTTTTGGGATGATGGTGGGTTGTTTAGTTATTCAAAACACAAGCAAATTCAGGAGCATTTTCCCCTATGAAGGTAACAATTCTTGACAAAAATTATTATGGAGGGTTAGAAGTCTTTTCATTTGTCCAGTCTGGACACAGCTACCTGTTTCATTAACAGCTGTGATTGACTGTCCTAGATTTTATTTTTACCTCAGTCCCAGCCTTTTCAGAAATAAAATTAAGAATAGTTAAATGACATTCATAGGTTACTGCTTAGCATATTGTGATTTCCTCCAGAGTACAGCAAATTTCAGAAAAATATTTCAGTCCCACTCTGCTACTGTGGTTGGTACCATTTCTCTCAATTTTTTCTGTGACTGTAAAATGTGGATTTGTGATGAAAGGTTCAATCTATTTAGATAATGTGGAGATTGAAGAAATGGTTATCGTGGTTCTATTTCATGACATTATTTCTGCAAAGGCAGCAATAATGGTTTTTACCCCCAAAACAAAGCATACAGACTCCATACTTCAATAAAAACATGCAAGCCCCACGCTCCTTAATTGTTCTGTTGAAAATTGAAAAGAAATGAAAAAGTATATTGCTTAGCTCATGGATGTTTGTCATGTATCTGTTAACTACATCCAGCAGGGCAGGTCACAGCCATCTGCCTGCTGCGTGCACCTCGTAATTTTGGCAGAACTGAGAATAGGGAAACCCCCAGTCAGGGTGATTTGCATTCCCTAAGCCTCTCTCATCCTTTACTCTGCCCTCATTTTAGCAATTTGGTTTTATCTGCAATACTATTGATTGCAGACTCATTGATCAGAACTGATTGATAATTGGCAGCCTGGATTTTAGCATATGCTGCAAGTTTTAGAGAAGTAAATTCTAACATTCTCAAAGCAAAAAAAAAATAATTTCAGAAAAGTCCCACCTACCCCAGTCAGACCTTGGTTTCTATACAAGATCCATCTCAGACTGTCTGCATGGCTGTCAGCCTCAAATTCCTGCTGAATTCAATGGTAGCTGCAGATGGAACTTTCAGAAGCACATCCTTAAAAGAGACTTAGAGGGTCCCTCAGGGAAAAGTCCTTTCCCTTCTCCCTCCCCTGCCCCTACCACTTCTACGTCGTGTACAAAGAGGTCTTGAAAAGATGGAGCAGGGAAATCTTCAAACTTAAGCCTTCTGGGTCATCTTTTTATATCCTAAAATAAGGTCAACAGCAGAGACCTTTAAAGGCTTTTCTTTTTGTTCGAATGCTTTAATGAGAAGTGTATAAACTGACACTGATCTCCTCATGTTAGGGTTTATTATGCTGCGATGCTGGAGATGTTTTTAAGTGATAAAGTTCTGCTCAAGTGCTCAGTAAATAAATGCAGTAATAGAGAGATTTGGCTTATGTCAAGAAGAGATGAGCCGAACAGAATAGACTATAATAGGCAACTTTTTCATGAAAACATTGGGGTATTAAAAGAACAATAGGGTTTATTGGTGTGCTTTGAACTCCATCAGAGTGAGTTTTGTGTGGCCGTATTTTGAGGGTGGGGGAAATTGGATCAGATCTGAGAGTGGCTTTCTGAATTCTTGTCTTGGCTTGGCTGTCATCTTTAGTAGATGCTGCTAAGGCAGATCAATGTTTCTGTTGATGTAAAGTAATCTTGCCATTGGAAGAAGTCTAATTTAGACGCAGCTTAATTTAATTTGCTCTATTTGGACATGCTGTTTAATCCGGTGTTGAAAACCAAATCTTAGAACAGCTTTTCTTGACTGTACTGACAATTACACAAGTTAAGTGGTTGTGCCTTTTGGGACAGCATGTTCACATCTTTGTGGCAGGTTTATATATTTGTTTTATTTAGGTGCTATGTCAAGTTGGGGTTTATGTGATAACCACTCAGGCAGACAAATTAGCTGTTTCTCTTCTAATTAATCTCAACTAACTTTTATTGGAAGCCTTCAGGAATATTGCTAATGAACATATTCAAGATAGATTAGTTATAAACAAATACTTATGTCTTTATTCCTAAACCATCATTTAAGTCTGAAAATATTGTCACACGATTTCAGAAAGTTGTGTTCTATCCAGTGTAAATATAATGATTACATTACCATCACATTCACAAGCTGTCAGCTGTCAGATTTTACTGGTAAATATATTGAAGTAAACAGAGAAGCAGTATTGCAATTTCTTATGTTAATAGGGTTCTGTAGCTATTAAAACAGTCTAAATACATAATAAGTAAATAAAACTCAACTTTATATAAAATGCTGACATGGGACATGATTTGTTTGTCTCTCCAGCAGTTTGTGGCATTAATGGAAGCATGAGGTTGGGACACTCCACCAGCGGTTCTGGGATTAATTGTCCTCTGTCCCATTATGCAACAGTGGGGCATCTGCCTTGCTGGCTCACAAACCTTCTGATTTTGGGTGCCATTTGCCTTACAGTGACCTCTGAGGGGGTGGATTTCTCTCTTGCCAGTTTTCTTGGGGCAGATGGGAGATGGAAAAGCCTGTATTGCAGAAATAAGAGGGAAAAATGCAGTTAGTTTTGTGTTTTTCTAGCAAAGAGGAGGGGAAAGTCAGACTGGCAAAGGTACTGGGATGAACATAACTCTGGACTCTCTTTTTCAGTGTGTAAGGAAAATGACCCGTCCTCCCCCACTGCCTGCAGCAGACTCTTTCCTTGCTACAGGGCTGAGAACAACACTGAAATGAACAGTAAAATATAAAGTGCACCATCTTACAGCGTTTCATATCATTTTTCCTTGACATCTCATAACTTACTCTTTTCTACAGCTTTTTGTTCTGAGCCAAATGTCACAAGTTAACGCATGAATAAATGAGGACGGTTCTCACCACTCTCATGATATGTTGCAAAATATACACAGGTGGTGCTTTAAAGCTTGCCATTTGCCTCAATAACGAAATACCATTTGCATTTTACTGGCTTCTATGTGTGTCAGATCCCGCACCTGTTCAAGACCGATTTCAGTAGCCATTATCCCAGAGCCTATATTTTACTTCTTTCCAGTGGTAAATAGGTCAGTATTTCAAGACAGAAATCTATTAAAGAGAAAGTAAGCATTCTGTACAAAAGGAAATATGGCATCTATAAAGTTAAATTAAACATAAATTAGGTAATAATCAGTCAAAAATTATAGAACTGCTGAAGAAATCAGTCCAAACAGGAGAACTAAAAAAAATTCAAACAAACCCTATCTTCAAACTCTCATGTATTAAATTCATGTTTCCATAAACCCTCTAAATATGTACTTAACTTAAATATATGACTGGCCAATTGTAATCAGAGGTAAAACACCTATGCTTGAAGTTATATATGTTCTTGTGTACCTTGCTGATCTGTGGCTGAATTGGTCAAGCTTAGTGAGTATCTCTGGAAAACGTATCTCTGATGACAGGTAGAGAAAACTGCTTATGTTCACAATATTTGTTCCTTTGAATATTCCTTAAAATACAGCAAGTTTGACCATGATTAGAGGCATTGTGACACTAGATGCTGTGACGCTTGATGAACAATAGCAAGAATTGTTAAGGATTATTCTGAATGCATAAATGATGCAAAGGATAGTGGCTTTGGGAAGAGGTGATTTTTACTATTCCCGTCAACACCAGATGCTGCACCTAGGAGAAACTATGTTCTTTCAAGGCATTATAACCTATCTTAAATGGTTGCTGATGGTTTTCAACTTGCTCTACTCGAGTAAGGTGCTAGAAGAGGTTCCAGTGCAAATTTGAGCAGCCCCTGCCTAAAGCCATCCATCAGCATTCAGAGACATTTATTATGCCTCTCGACCCCAGCTAAAAACTTTGAATCAGTCTGAATGACAGTGTTCATGGTGTTTACAGTTTACATTAAGCAGCTCTTAGAAAGGAAGAAAGGCTTTTACTTCGTAAATTAATCGCTCTGTATATATTATTATGGTGTACTAATAGAAGCTGGTGTACACAACAACAGCAGAATAAAAACACATCAACTCTCTTTGTCAGAAAAATCAGAGTTTTTAAGAGTTGCATGTACGCAAATTAAATTATGTTAGGAAATTTATAATGCCATTAGGTGGCCTTTACAGGCTTTAAATTTATGAAGCAGGGCTTAGACTTTCTCGTTTCCAGTTGTCAGTGGGCGTGTGTGCACACTGAGAGCTGGAATGGAGAGAATTATAGACCAAAAAATACGTGAGCCCAAGAACAGAATTCAGCACACAGCTAGAAAAATGAACTAGCAGGGACTTGAATGAAAAAGTGTTTATGCTTGTGTATCCAGCATTTGCTATAGATACCTGCCATTTAGGTGTTTAGATCTCCAACTGTCCTGTTCAGGGGATGTTTCTGCACCCAAAGCAAGCAGTTGGTTGCGAGGGCAAATTCAATTTTGGCCTCGGTGGGAGATGCAGCGCTGGCAGCAGTAGGAGGGCTTGTGCTGCATCAGTCCTGGAGGGGCTGTTGAAAACCCTCTAACCTTTTATTCCTCCATAAAATGTTTAGTTGAACTGGCATATTTTCGTTTTCGGAGACTTATTTTCTCCCATCTGTTTTGGAGAGAGAAAAGGTGGAGCCTGGGCTGGGTCTCTGCTGTTGACCTCTATACACATAGATAGAGGGGTCAGAAGAGAGAAGAGCTCAGACCCTCACCAGGAAAAGCCCTAGTGCAGAGTCAGGTACTTTGTCCAAATTGTGCTTTCCTGAAGTGACTTGTACAGTATTTGCTGAGGGAATCTTATTTTGCCACACCTGTATTCCTATTGCAGGGTACAGGTTTCCCCAGAACCTGTACTTGGTTGGGATGTTGGAATGAGCAGAGGCCCTTTAAATCAGTGACAGAAAACAAATGTTACAGAAAGGAATTGGTCACATAATGACCATTGAAAAATAGTACTAACCTTGGAACTGAGGTGGACTGCTCTGAGACCAGTCCTTCGCTATCACCCATAGCTTTATAAAAGAAGAGAGTCCTCGGAAATATATGAGCCACACCACTCTGTCCTTCATAGCTTTCAAGGCACAATAAACCAGTATATTTGTTTAGGTGAAAAAGTGGAAATAATGTTCCTTTTGCTCAGATGTCTGCTGTTTGTTCTTCATCACTAAAAAAAATATATTTCAGAAATACCAAGCTTTTTCTGGAGGAAGTTGTATCTCAATTAAAATGACAGTGTTTATAAAGAAAAAGTAATGAGAGTGCTTTCGCAGTATAACATTTTGAGTTTTTCTTCCTCACCATTATGAGAAATACAAATATTCATCTGGGACTGTTGAAAAATACCATCTATTGAAACAAAATTATTCCATCTCACTTGGCTGAACCAACAACTTAGGTGCTGAAGTATATTTATGTCTACTACAAGAGAAAGAGTGTTTTCTAGCCTTAAAAAACCCTCAGAAATTGTCAGTGTAGAGTTGAACTAAGTTTTTCCCCTTTTGCTGTAGTAGGAGGCAGCACACTGCTACGCTGCCCCAGGAGCAGACCAAGGAGATGCATACTCCTGGAGTAAAATCAGGGTTATGTGAAAATTGTGACCATTTTCATCACTGAGTGGCAGTGGTGTTTTAACAGGTGGGTTCCTGCTGCTGGTTGCTACTGGATGGCCATTAATGGCAGATGTAGTTTCCCTCTGCTCTGTGTCAGCCCCCTTGGACTCGCCGTGTGTGACCCTTTGCTGCATAAGCTGAAGAGTGAGGTCCCAACTCTGCCTTTCTGACTGACATTTGTGCCATTTGCCACAGCACAACCCTCACCATCACCTCCTTGGTACAATAAATTAACAAAGAAAAACACCTATACAAATAAAAATCGTGTGATGCTGAGCTGTTATTCCTCAATATATCATTTGCTGACCCAAGCCCACATCTAGAGGGGGGCATGTGGCTTAGAGTCCCTGTGCTCTGTGCCGTGCCTTTCAGTGGGTCTGAGAGGGCTGAGCTGTGCAGCTCCTGTTGTTGGTGATGGAAACTGCACAACTGATGTGCCAGTCACTCCTCCGAAGAATTTCCTTCAGAAATATCACAGAGTGAGACACAAAGTGCACATCAATCCCAGCCGCACCCTGGCTCGCTGCCTGCCTGCTGCTCCATTCAGAGAGCTGCGGTCTGCTGTCTCTCTCAGAAGGTTTCTGCACTTATCTGGGTGGAGGAGAGTTTCAGCCTGTCTCATACACCATGTGGAGCTGCTGTAGAGTCTTCCTAAGAAGGCACATAGAGAGTTTTTGAAAGTGGAAAGAAACTCCCTCCTGGGGTGCTTCAGTTTGGGAAAAATGTCTCTCTGTACACAGCACAGCATAAATTCTGTGAAACTTTGCAGTCCATAGGCTTTGCTGCAGTGCAGTATGCATTGCTAATTATGCCATCTCAAACCCACCATCTCATGCTGCTCCTGGCTGTGTGGTACCTCCAGAAGACACACCTCTTGGCAGAAGGCAGCACATGCTGTGTTTCTGATTCAGCCAATTTGCATCCCTGCATGCACCCCTCAGGCCATCCCCAGGGAGTCAGTGCATGCAAATCACTGCTCAAACATGAGCATTTTTCAATCCATATTTAAGCAGATTTTAAAAAAAGGCTTTTTGGCAAGTAGGCTCACCTGTAACTTCTGTTGGCTTTGAAAGAATGAGTTCTTGATGTTCCTTAAAGTTGGACTAGTCTTTGATTCTTTTGGCCAGCATTTTTAACCTAACATTTTAAAATGTTTCTCATGCCTGTAGACCATATAATAGGAAAGCTAGGGGGTGAAAGCTGAATCATAGACTTCTAACCATGTGTTTCTTTATTCAGGGTTGTAACTGAGCCTGTGTGCGACTGTCCTGCTTTCTAAAAGAGCAAATTGTTTAAGTATACTAAAAAAAAAGAAGCCAAAACTAAAGTGTATTTTCCTTTGCAAAGTTTGGATTTTGGTGACTTCCATTTTCCAAATTAAGTCCTTTCTGACTCTTTCATCTGTAGATTACGGTGTAAATTTTCTACGAGTGTAACATGTGTGGTTCCTTGTATGCAGTGATCATTTGGTGGTACCATCATGTGTGCCAAACCTCAACATCTTCAGATTCCTATCATACGTACACATCTATTTTCACAAGCGCTCTCGGAATTTGTAGATGCCAATATCCTTTTGGGGTATTTACCTATTTTTATATTTATGAGGCTTTTCAATAAATACACAACATTTCTTAGGTGTTTGTTTGCTTTGAATAGGCAGCTATTTTATAAACATTGACTGCTATACTGTAAAGGATTGGCATGACTCTCATAGCAATTAAGTCATATTTTTCTTACTGAGATTTATTGTCTACATTTCTGCATCAGAGTGGAAAACTATATAAAGATAAGCCCTTTTAGATTGGCTGTTACAGACTCAGTAGAGTGGAATGTGGAACGAACTTTTATATAGGCCATCAATTGAGGATTTCTGCAGAACTCCAGGCTCGCTGACGGTGGGTGTGAGTGCGCCCAACTCTGCAGGTTGTGCTCTAATGTGCCTTCCTGCTCCAGCCATGGATTTGGCTTTGAGGCTTCTGTTTGTTTGAGTTGTATGCTGAAGGAATGTGCAGGAATGTGGGCACTGTTCTGTTGGCATGGAAGTTACCCAGACTTATGTATGTTTACTTTACTGAACCCGTGGGATGAAGTACTTGATACGGTTAATTTATTATGAGACATAAATTCACTAACATGGTAAAGAACTTACTGCGAAATGATGGACAACTTGTATTAGAATTCCTCTACTAATGCAGTGCAACACTCATTTATTATTATTATATGTCCAAAAGTGCTTTTGGCACAGTTTTGACACATTCTACTAACAGACATCCAGTCCAAATTTATTGCCAAAGATAGATCCCCATAGGAATGGCAAACTATCCACACTGTTCCTGTACTGTCAGATACCACACTCTGCCAGCTATCCAAACAACCGCAGGCAGGGGGCCAGAGAAAACATATTATAACATATTATAAAACTCTATTTTGACTTACACCTTTGTTAAACAAACAGGAGACTGAATTTTAAAGTAATAATAATAGAAGAAATGCTTTTGAATTGGGGACCTAGTAATCTGAAGGTAATTCAGTGACCCATCAGACTAATCACATACAAAATTCTGCAGTCAGTGCAGGGAACTGAAATGCTAACTCCTACGCCTCACCATTAATTTTTCTTCCCTTTATGATTTAATATTGAATAACGATAAAATATGTCATCTGTAATGGGAGAATTGGCTGAAGTGATTTTCCAGTAATTAAAAAAATGTATGGAATCTGGGTCAGTTTTCCAACAAAATACCCAATATAAATTGATTCAGAGATACTAATCCATGAAACATATGATTCTAGTTCATTATCTGACTGCTGAAATGCTGTAGTACCTGAAGATCTTGTTTTCATTATCTAGGCAGATGGAGAATGATCCAAAGTTTCTTTAAAATGAGAGGGTGCATTGCAGCCTCCCCACGATGGAAAGCATACTGGATGTGATTGAAGAGTGTCAAAACTTCAGCCAGTTCAATGTGTAGGTAGGGGAAAAGCATGTTAAATCTCTTCCCTGCCCCTTCCCTTGAAGGAATTTTCTTAGCTGACATGGTGTTCCCTGAGTCTCTCCAGCAGTGATGGGCCAAACCTTGCCTGCTGTAGCCATGCAGTTGGTCTGCTTGAAGCCAACAGAAATATTTTTCTAAGTAAGAAGAATGGTCTCTGGCTGCAATAATTGCACTCATTTTCCCTATATTTGACCAAAAGCCTGCCCACTGATTTCAGTGAGCATTGGGTATAGGCTTTATAGCTTATTTCTTCTTTACTGTGGTAAACTCCTCCTGGCTTCTGAGATGCTTTTCTGGCAGGAAGTGACTCTCTGGTGGATGCTTAAAGGTTGTTTTTTTTGTTTGTTTGTTTGTTTTTTGGGGGGGGTTGGTGTTTTTTGTTTGTGAGGTTTTTAATTTCTTTGCTTTGGGGTTGGTTGGAGTTTTGTTTGTTTGTTTTTGTTATTGCTGTTTTTTGGGTTTTTTTTTGTTTGGGGGCAGGGGGTGTGGCAATAGGAACTATAATGTCATTTGAGGCCAGACAGTTCCCCTGCTCCATCATCAGTAATTTCAGCAAAGTAGATTGTGAGGTTTTGTTTTTTAAAATTAGGATCTCTGTATTCCTATTTCATTAGAAGAATTGCAGATTTCTAATAAAGGGTTTGAAATCACTGTAATTTAATGGAAGCTCTTTCTAATATGAATGATAGAACAATACATGACTAATCAAATATATTAGTGCACAGAAGGGAGATTGCATGGGCTCATTTATCTTTTTTGTCCATGTTTTATATTGTCTATATTATACTATTTTTTTACCGTTTTCCCTTTACCTTTTTTTCTGAGCTTCAACTAGGCAAATTCACTTAGGGTTCATTGTAAGATGGTCCAGGAGTAGATTACATAGTGCTTAATGGATTGTATTTCTGCAAGACCATTGAAATTACATTTATTAGGGAGCTTAGGTTTATAGAAAATTAATACAAATATCAAAAGATTTGCAACATTATATATGTTTCTGGGCTCCTTAATTTTAACAGTTTTATATGAAGGTCTACCATCTTTGTAGACCTAGCAAGAGACATGTCAATGAAACACGTTTGCTACTTTCTGTAGAGTTTTTATGTTACACTGTTTGCTTAAGATATTTTAAAAATCAAGAAGTCTTATAAAAGTTAATTAGGTCTTTAAAAAAGTGAAGTGTAATCAAAGACTTTTGCTTCATGTCTGGATTTCAGAGCTAGACTACTGGCATCAATTGCATGATTAAGAGTCACTCTTCTAATTTAGCTATTAGACAATCATTAGCCTGATTACTACGTATTGACTGCTGCACTTAGCTCTCCTATCATACTACAGGAGGGGGAAAAAATATAACAGCAGAAAGGAATAATTTACCGATGACAGCTTTGCTTAACAGTTCTCAGAGCAGTTTTGGTTTTTAAAACATTTTTCCTTTCACAGTAAATGCTCACCTTGGCCTTTAGAGATGTAAAAGCTTGTCAGGTTGTTACAGCAGACTGTGTGACCAGGACTGGGTTTCATGCTCTGGATGAGGCCAAATGCTCCCTTTGTATCTCAAGCTCTGAAGTCACTCCAAAGTCAGACTGTATTTTTATAGGAGGAGAACATAGGGTTTTATTCTGCTTCTGAGACCCAGAAAGCTTGAAAGCCGTACTTCAAAAACATTTCCCAGCTCCTGTTGAAATCCCTCTATGCAATGGCTTCCTACTTGGAAAAGCAAGACTGATGTTAATTTGGTTTGTCTAGTCCCTTAGGCTGCAAACCCTTGGGGAGGGGGTTCTGTAACCAGATGCTTGAGCAGTGCCTGGCACAGGGGGGACTCAACTCCAGCTGGAGCCTCTGAGGACAACAGCAATACAAACAGCAAAGAGGAATTTTTGACTTGTATGAAGAAAAAGTGAGAATCCATTGCCTTCATCTTTGCTTTTCACCAGCGCTGTCGTGGCAGCAGCCAGCCAGCCTGCTCTCCTGAGCTGTGGACACAGGGGCTGGTGTCCTGCCTGCTGCCTCCTGAGAGGCTTCCCAGGGACTCCTCTTCTGCCTGAGCCTTTAGGACATCCCCTCCCTGCCTCTGAAGGCTACCTCTATTGGACAGGAGCGAAGGGGAGTCTCTGCCGAAAGGGAGGAGTGAGAAACCTTTTACCTTTATCCTCCTTTTTCCCAAGCATCCTCCTCCAGGCTATAAAAGGCCTCTTTTGCCTGGGACATCTCACCAGGGTACAAGCATGGGCTATCAGTGGAAGCATGGGTTCTTCCTGGAGCTAAAGCAATCCTCGGCAGAGCTCTACTGTCTTGTCATCTCTTAAAATATTTCTGGAAATGAGCCTTAACTGGATCCAGGGATGGACGGCCAAACTGGGAGTGTTGTCAATGTAAAAAAATGGGTTCTGGTGAAATCTAATGAATGCTTTGACTTAATTTGGGGCAGATTTCTCCCTTATGAGTTTGTTTTGACATAATCAGGCTGTTTGAAGATTAAGCCCTTGGAACATTGCTCTGTGTCACCTGCATTAGGGCTGATAGCCATTGGTAAAGACTGATACTTTCATTTTTCCTCTGCCTAGCCCTGTGAACAACTTTTGTGCCAGGCTGTTTGGTTCTGAAATGGAGCTCATCATACCTAGGATGAGCACAGAAAGCATTATCATCCACTGCTTCTCTGAGGCTTGCTCTGTGACTGCACTCAAGAGCATAGTGAATATCATCCATAGTAAGTAGCTAATTTAGCATCTCCTTTCTGAAAATGTGGTAGTGATGAATAATCAGGTAAGTTTTAAATGATCAGGAACTTCGATTCTTTTTGAAAGGCTGAAAGATGAAACTGAGATCTTATGTTACAATATTCAATGTATATGATACAGTGCTAAGTACCTATACAGACACTTATGTTAAAAGATAACGGGAACATTGTTGCAGCTTAACCCCATGTAATGCATTTTTATTCTCTCTGCAAGTAATCTTACATTATTTTTCTACTCAAGATGATTGACTGATTCTGATTGAAGAATCTTTTATTGTTAGAGAATACCTTTTTGTTTTATAATTTCCCTAATTAGCTGTAAATCCTGCTGCTGCTCCTCTCTGTAAAGAATTGACGTCTGCCAGAAGTAACTGCCCACAAAAATGCAGACCCCTTTGAATATTGCCTCACAAAAGTTTCTTTTTCATATCAGGTGACGTATGCGCCACACAATAAAGCTAAATCACTTCAGCTAGAAAAGTTAAATTAAGCATAGAATTACTGTCTCAGATAAAATACCAACCTACGCAAGTCTCCGTGGCTTGGACTGCTGGCTCTTGAATGCATTCTACTTGCTTTCGAGGGTGGATTCCAGCTGCTGGGACCCCTGTGAGCAGCATCCTTCCATGGCTTTGCTGAGAAAATAGCCCTGAGTTTTTTTCTGGCCTATGAAGGTTGTTAGTAAAGGCTGCTGGCTGCTGCTGGGATTCTTACATCTCAATTCCAAAGAATTTCACTTCTTTTCTACTTCCATCTACCTCCATTCAGCTTCCTACCTCATTCCAGAAGGACCTTTCTCTTTAGGTGGGCAGTTTACAGGTTCAGGAGGGCGGCAGAAAGCAGATGTGGTTGGTGTTCAAAGGGGGCAGAGGTGGCTGGTGCTGGAGCCCTGCCAGTTGTGAGGGCAGCTGAGCCACCCATTCCCCCCTGGCACAGCACTGGGCTTCTACAGGTCATGTCACCAATTAGGACTGCTCCTGTGACGGGGAGGTGACCTGCATGAAACCAGAAAATAGGACCAGTCTTGATTTTCTGAGGCTTTCAGCTGTATAAAGGGTTTAGATCAGCTTTGGACAAGTTTCTGAGCTCAAGCTTTTGTGGGGCATGAATAATTTTTCTACTCACGTCAATGTGTTTTGGATCAGGCCCCTCATTGGGATAAGCTGACTCTTTTGATATATTAGCCTGTTGCTGATTAAATGTATATTTCACTTTTTAATTTTCACTTTTCGGGGTAGCCATCGCTCTAATGGAGACCCATTTAGCCATTGCTATAGATCAAAAAAGCCAAGCCTGCTCTGTGCTGCTATGGATTTTCCATGGAGCTGCCCATAAGAGCCTTGAAGTTATTAAATCCTTTGTTTTGCTGTCAATTAAAGATGGGTAAACATCAGTCAAGGAAGGGTGGGTTGGTTTTTTTGGCTTGGTAATTAATCAGTGAGCCCCTTCTCTCTTTCCTCTATGCATTCCCTCTCCTTTCTGTGCTTTATTTTATGTCTGTCCTGGTTTCATTCTAATAGTAGCAGGCAGCTGTACAGCGTGGACTTCAGTGTGCTTTAGTAGCATAACTCTGTGCCTGGATCAGTCACAGCCTTAGAAATTAGAACAATCCCTGGTACGCATGTCAAAATAGGAAAGAGAACGGTCCCTATTTCATTTTATTTTATTTTATTTTACAGCGCTGCTTTGCACACAGCACACACAATGTCCTTTCACATTAAGAAATAAGTCATGTTTCCTTGATGACTCACTTTCTTATTAGGTTACAGTTGGTACAACTGTTTAGGGCTACTTCTAATTATTCATATAATATTGTCTTATGTATCAGGATGGCCCATTTTCCACTAATTTCTCAACGCTGTTTTTCTTTCTCTAATGGCATATGACCAGCTCCTAACGTAAAAGGAAAAAAAAGGAGGGTGAATAAAAGGATAGGAAAAGAAAAAGAACTCTGCTGTACAACCGAAACGGGTAATTATGCTCCTCTAAGCACATCGCTGGAGCCCAGCTGGCACAATTAAAGAAATAGCTGATCAGTTCCAGTTATTGATTCTGCTAACATGTTTGTTCACGGTTGCTTCTTGTCTAATTAGTTTTTTCTGCTTTCTTAGTCTGAAAGCATACCTTTTCAGTCAAATCTGTTTTCAGGCATCAGATAGCAATGCTTTATTTAGACCACTTGCTAGCCATTTATTTTAATGCAACAGTACTTCTGTTCACTTTTTTTTTAACCCACTGTGGGGCTGATTCTTTGCAATGGTGTTGCATTTCCTAAAGCTTTTTGAGATAGTCTGAAATTTAAGATGACACTTCATAACAGTGAAATGAACAGATCTGAAAATAGGGGTTAGGAGATCTCTCGTGAGCGTGAAAAAATATTGAGATATCTCTTGCAGGTTGTAAGAAGTTGCTGGCCATGCTTGGCAATTAGGGAAGAGTGAATGTTAAGGCCCTGTGCTCGCATTTTAACTGTGGGGATAGGCAGTTTTAACTGCTGAGAGACTCTTCTGTTTACTTGAATCTGGTCTTTTTTTCCCTCTTTTGAAAAAACAGATCCTATGCAAAAAACAGTACTTTGACAAAATGGCTCTTCTTCATAAAACGGGGATTGGACAGAGAAAAAGGGAGTGGGAACTTGGTGGGAATCCAAGGGTTTTGTCATTTCTGAAGTGCAAATGTGTAGCTATAAAATGCTTTTTGTTTAAGACGTGTGTTTTACATAAAAGTGAAGAGAATTGATATATAAAACAAAAAATAATTTCCCTCCTGTAGAATTGAACTATGTGAAAACATTTAGAAATATAGCTTTTTGCCCTGACTCAGAACAGCAACAACAAAGGAGAAGAAATCTTGGACTGTTTTGCAGGACATAAAATGTATTTTCTAACCAGCTCTAGTTCTAGTGTTCCTCCTTTGTGCCACTGAGCAGCTCTCACACAGCACCTTAAGCACGAACACATTTCAGTGCTGGATAAAGCTTTCTATATTTCAATGAACAATAAATAGGTAATTGAGGTCTGAATAAGTTTTATCTTATATTTAAAAACACCAAACAGAAAAGAACCTGCTGCAGTCTCCATGACACAATGTGTGTGTCTGCACACATCAATGAACACAATAAGTCTAAAATGGATAGTAGTAGACTGACAGATTTAAAGGTGCAGAACATAGGAAAGACATCACAATTCTCTAACTTAAAAAATTTGTTCACAAAGTGACTTCTTCAGAAAAGAGAATTGCTTATTGCTTTATAAAAGAGATTTGAAGGATTGCATTATCTGGACTGAGAGAATAAAAATTAATTTTATATCTGTTCAAATCATACTGTTCTTAAGGTTTCTTTTTGTGTTATTAGAACTGTATAAATACAGGTTGCTATTAACTGCTTTCAGCACCCAAAGATGTATACATTGCAGTATTTTAGATATTGCAGTACTCCTTGTCTTCACGACTGACATCACTCTTTCCTGATTTCCCATTTTCCACTAAGTGGGGGAGGCCAAGAAGTATTTAGCAGATGAAACCTGTACCCTACCAATCTGGTTATCATTTCAGGAGCATACAGCACAAACATCCAAAGGTTTTTGGCACATCTGGGCTCCACCACTTCTTTCCTGGCCAAAATATTCAGTGCAGCTTAATCCCAGGTCTTGTCCCAGTCTCCCTCCCTCTGCTCCCTGGGACACTGTGTCCCTCCTGATTCCTGAAGTACCTTCTGTGGGTACATCCCTGTAGCTACACTGCTCTCCAAACGTGGAGGAGGTGTGGGGAAGGAAGGAAGAGGAGTTAAATATACCTTGGATAGGTGCTGAAACAGTCCAGGGAGCTGCTGCTGCATACTGGGGATGTGCTTGTCAGGGACGCAGGGGATGTGGGGACCTGCAAAAGGTGGCAGAGCTGGGTACCTTATGTGGAACAACATTACCCACCACTGGGGGATTCCCAAAGTTTTTCCTGCCTGGGGCACAGGTGAGATGCTGGGGCAGGCCAGCAGAGAGGCCAGTAGTAGCCTCCTGCTAGACAAGGGATTTGGGAAGCTGAGATTCAGCTCCCAGCCCTGTCATAGGCTGTCTGGGGGATCTTGAGCAGGTAATCTTATTTCACTGTGCCTCAGATTATTGTCAGTAAAACACAGAAAGTAAAGCACATGTGCCTTCCTCTGCCTGGGGGCGTCTGTGGGGATGAAAGTTGTCAGGGTGTAGCAATGTGAGGGGCAGCACAGCTCGAGGAAGCAGGAGAGGGGCTGCCTTTGGCAGGGGGCTCTGGCACTGCCGGGGCCGTGGCTGTGCGGCTCTGCTCAGCCAGACATGGGGCTGTCTGATCTGTCTTTATTGAAGCTGCAGCTCATTGTGGTGAAGCTTTCTCCTCTTCCAACCATAAAAAAAAGATGTAAATTGGAAGAAAACAGCACTTCTCATAAAAACTCTGTGCATTTATATTTAAACACTGAAGTCACACCACTCCCCATTGAAAAGCCCTCGGCTCCATTGTTGCACATGACTGGCGCAGAAAGAGACCATTATTCTCGGCAAAAATGTATTTTCCTTGCTCATTTTCCTGGAAACAAAACCTTCCGAGCTCTGGTGGCACAAGCCTCACCAAATGGTATTGATAAAGAGGGAGAAATTGCACATGGCACCGAATCACCGGCTCCATCTGAGAGGGAAGGAATAAAGCTCTAGAATATGGCAGCAGATGCCTGTGTGAAATGGTGAGATTGCCTTTGTGGCAACGCAGAACAGTTTACCAATAAGGCTCTCTCTGGCTGTTATAGTTGTGTTCAATAGCAATGACAGCTGTCAAGGAGCTCAGGGACTTGCTGGGATGCCTTCAACATTTTAATCACTTCAGCAAAGGCACAGAAAAACTGTTTGTGTTTGGAGAACTGTTATTGCCATATGATATTTAAAAGGAATCAGTAATTGTTATTTACCTAAAAACTAGAAGGGGCTTTTAATTGTTGCAATACAGCTCTCATTTCTGTAAACAGAAAGGACAGGTCCTCTCTCATTTTAATTTTGAGGAGTTAATTGGTGAATTACATAGCCCATTTTACCATCACAATCTTCAGACGATGAACTATTTTTCCCTGTGAAGCTCAACTGACAGATTTTAATATTCCATTAACTTTGCAGTTTTACTATAACATCGCATCTTGAGACACTGGGGCACTTTGATTCAAACTACAGGAAATTAATTTTCTCTCTTTTATTATACCACCAGTAACTACCTTAAAAAAAAGAAACTTTAAAACTCCTGGTGACATGAGTATAATATGTAAAAATGACAGGAAGAATTATGAATTTTATTTCCATAAGAGAAGGAAAGGAGGGGGTAATTATAGTGCTGAACCATTGTATTCGATCTGAAATTAAGATACTTTTCAAAGACAAGAAATTCACATAGTGAAGAAATGATCATGATGTAAATCTTTGCAGTTGAAAGGCATTAACAGTTGTTAACCCCTTTCGTTGCAGCCAAAATGTTTTGACTGAATATTTCTGCAAAAAAGAAAAAAAGGCACAAAATTTGTTGAGAAGACTGAACTTTTTGATCTTGTCTGAAATGACCACAACTCTTTCTGGGGAGAAAAAAAATATAGCTGCTCAACTTCAATTTTAACTCTCAGCTGAATGAGTTCAGTTTCTTGGTAATATTCTATTATGGCAAAAGTGTAAAATTATGTTGAAACACTTGTAAGCTGTGGCAGTGTCTTAGCCTAAGTTTTATAGACAAATATGGAATACATAGATGAATATAGATAATCAATTCATCTATATTATGCAGAAATGTATATTTTATTATATAAGGGTATCTATACATTCCTTGAGGACAGGCAAAAAAACTTTAAATGTTAAAATACTTTCAACTGGTACAGCATGTTGTTCTTTACATACCAAAAAGAGCAACAATGAAAATAAAAATTTAAGTGTCTTTTATGTAATTTCCCTAAACAGCAGAAATGCTATGAAGTCAAGAGGGTTCCTGGCATTTTTCCACACTTCTGGTCATTCTTCACTCTGCTGCCACACTCCGAGCCCCGTGCCCTCCCAAAGCCTCCTGCCATTCCCTGCCTCCACCCTGTGCTAGGAGTTCCCACTGCCATGGCTTGTCCCTCCCTGCAACCCAAGCATAGATGCAGTGGAATGTTATTTCCACAGCTAGACACAAACTGCATCATTTTTTTCACCTCAAATGCTACTGACTGCAGGAAATGTTCTTGCTGCCTGACTGCCTTGTCCAAAACATCTCTCTAACCCTGGTCATTGAACTGCCAAAGGCAGATCAAAAGAAGGGTTCAGGCTCAGCACCCTGGGCTAAAGGGGGCCCTGCAGCAACAGCCCCCTGCCCTGCTCAGCCCATGGGGAGCTCGGGGCACCCTGTGTAGCTGCACCCCAGGAACTGGGCACCTGCCTGGGGTTGTCTCTGGTCACCGTAAAAGCCCCAGTAAACAAAACGGGTCTGCAGGAAGATGAGAAATGTGTGTGTGGGGTTGGGAGGTGTTTTGACCCATCTGCTCAGGAGAGGAGATGTGGGACAGAGGCCAGGTGGAGAATAGAAAGCCCCACGAGATGAGCAGGAGTCAGGACTGAGGGAAGAGCAAATCACAGCTATGTTGGAACAGCACTTCACTGGGGTGATGTGGAACTTCCTGAGGAAAGGTTAGCAAATGCCTGTCAGGAATAGTATCCTTCTTGGGGACAGGGGTCTCAAT
Source organism: Neopelma chrysocephalum (assembly GCF_003984885.1). NCBI lineage: Eukaryota > Metazoa > Chordata > Aves > Passeriformes > Pipridae > Neopelma > Neopelma chrysocephalum. The sequence goes on from NW_020897730.1 coordinate 6,069,017, forward strand.
TGAGAACTCTTGACATCCCGTTTGTCCTATTTATTTTTAACAATTCAGTGATTAAATGGCACATGATGGTTGAATTTAGGGAACCAGTCTGACCAAGAAATGACTGAGAATATGAAATAGTTTCTGAAATGCAGCAGTGTAACTCATATTACTGGAATCATGGAAAAACACATATGGGAGGATTTAAAATGTCTTAAAACTGTTTGGTTTTTAATTTCAGATCAAACGAGGATTTTCAGGCTCCCATGTCATAGAATTACTTTTAAAATGGGATTATACACATGAAGGTCTCTTTCCATTTACCTTACACAAAGGACTTTCCCATAGAGTACTGTGTTATGTTGCAAAAGACCTGGGATGTCTGCACATCATCAAAGACAGCAAATGACATAATCACTGCACAATCTGAGGCTCAGGTTGAGAAAGCACTTCAGTTGCAGGGGGAGGGATGCTGCCAGCAGAGAGGTGTTGTTTCTGCTTTAAAAACAGATGAGTAGCTTGAGAAATGCTCATCCATAATAAAGAAGTGAGATTTCTGATATGCTTTTGGAAGGCAGGAGAAAATACGAGCACAGATCCTGAGGAGGTCGGGATGAATTCCTAAGAAGCACTTGCTCCATGTTGCTGGAATTGAGGCAAACTGAGACTAAATGATTTGAAGTTTCCGCCTTCTCCTTTTCAAAATAGAAATATTCTAATAATATTGTCTCTTCTTAGCTCTCTCTTATGATAAGTTTGTTCACCATCTTAATCTTTTAACGAATTCTTGTTTACACATACTAAAAAAAAATGACGAGCATCTTTTACTTGTACTTGCTGGGACATCTCTGTTGGATTAAGGATGACCTGGGAGTTACAGTTTCTGCCTGCTGTTTTCACAGAGCTTTTAGCAACCAATCCTTGCACCTTTATAACCATGAGTGAAGGATTAGTCACGTGGAGGGGAACCTGTGCAAAGTAAGCAATGTGACACTATATTCCCTGCTGAGATAATAACTCCATTTTCACCACAGGATGAGTTGAGAGGTAATTGAGATCTCAGAGAAATTTATTACACACACATTGCAAGCAGTGACTATGGCACTAGTAGCTCTATGTTACTGTAACACAGGATCTTTAGCATAACCTCCATGTGTTTCATAGGAAGACAAACAGGAATTTATGAGCTTCCCAGTGCTACAACATAGTATGAACATACGTGGCTGCTTGAGAATTCCACTGAGATTTGGTAAATAAACCTTGGCATTTAGAAACAACTTTCCCAATGAAGTGCTCTGCCCCTCATCCACGTTTCCCATAACTTGAGAAATTCTAGCACGAGCATGTTGATTAATTGTAGAAATTGTCAGACAGAAACTGCCATTCATCCTTAACCAGCCCTGTAGTCCCCTGTGATGACTCTGTATTTATTACTGATATAAGATGTTGTCTGTGGGGCAATAAAGGAGAGCAGAGGACACTTGTCATGGTTGTGTCATGTAGATCTGCTGTCAGCCCTCTGCAGCTTTAGCCAAGCCAGCACAGTGCAGGGGAATGATAAAGGCAATTGTTTCATAGTAAAGAAGTGTTTGTAAGTTTTGACTTACAATTTGGGGGTTTGGGGGAATTTGGGGTTTGAGACAGTTTTTTTATGTAATGCTGACCCACCCATGCTTTTTCTCTAATAATTGAAAATCTATCTAGACTTCCAGCTTATTCCCCATGAAATGCTGTAATAAATTCAGGTCATTTTACTATGGTAATTCTGAGAGCTGGAAATGTTACTCCTCCATTCTGCTTTGATACCTCATGAAGAACAAGCTTTAGCAAAACAGTATTGCATTTTACTGTCAACCATAAATCAAAATCCTGCTGACATCAAGAGCTAGAGCTGTCCCATGCCCACTGAGGAGCTCCTTGCTAAGCACCAGAGCCATCACTGTGTGGGATGCCAGCGGGACAACTGTGATATTTTCAGTATTTTAGTATTAACAATACAAGCACCTGAGAAGTCACAAGTATTTATTGCTTGCTTTGATTTATTTGTAAATGCTGTTATGGGGCAAGTCTACTGCAAAGGTGCTTTGGAATTGAATCTTCCAGCATTGACACAGCTGTGGAGCGTGTCACGGGCAGTGGGGGCTGTGGGTCAGCATGTCCCCACTCCATGTGGGATTCCTGCCATGGTCTCACCTGTCCCTTGCCTGTTGCCATGGAGAGCAGATTTGGTCATGCACACTAGTGGGTCCCACACGTCTCTTCTCTGCCAGGGTAATCTGCTGTCACCGTGGTCATCACAATAACTGTGCTTTCCCCTTTTTTTTTTTAATATACTCTTCTCGGTATCACATATTGTTTTCAGCTGCCTAGGTGCATTCCTGGTGTCAGCAGCATGATGTGCTACTGCTCATTTAAACTGAGAGACAAAACCCTGATGTGCTCTGCTCAAAAAATTGCTCAGTACTTCTGTATATTCTGCAAGGTTACTTAGGATACATACGCCACTGTTTCACCTTTTGTCTTTAAAGCGATGCAGGATGAATATCTTTCAAATGGAAAGACAGGCGACTGGAAAAAAAAGGGGGGAAAACAAGTAATAAGATCAAAGGCATAAATAGAACAAAATATGCACAAGAGATCTCATCTGAGATCAAAGATGTGAACGTAATTACCATGAATAAGACGTGCAGAGCTCACCAGAACGGAATGGTTTGTGTGCCTGGAGAATTCTGCAGAAATAAACCATTCTGTGGGAAATCGAGCGCTCCACAGAGTGATGGAAGGACATTTATTCTGCACTGGAGGGGGAATAGCAGAAACCCCACCATTACAGCTGGGCTGCTTATTGCTGGCTGACCCTGTGCAGGGCTGCAGCCATTGAGGTAGCTCAAACGAAATCTCTGAACCTTTTACTTTAAAAAGATTCTGACCTGGAGAAAAAAAAAAAACAACCAAAAACCAAGCAAGCCCAGCTCTTTAACCCTGAGAGGTGTGTAGTTCTTAAGCAGACATTTTCAAGGGCAAATGTAGTGATTGTGTTACGAGTGTGGTTGGAAGAAAAACAATTGCTTCTCTTAAGCTTAACACATAGAGAAATTCTGCAGAGCATGAATCATTTCTTTTCACTAGCTCTGTTCAGTCAGGGATTGTGCTTGTATTTGTGATTTTTATGGCTGTTATTTACACGTGTCCATGGGCCCTAAAAGAACATGCTTAGAAATGTAATAAATAAATAAGTTGTCTAGAAGAGTATGTAAGGAAAGTTACAGTGACTGAGTGAAATTGTGAACTGCTGATTCTTCCCAGGGAAGGATCTTATGAGTTATATGTTGGTCATTTATACCAGAATATTGTTTGATTTTTAGTGGAGTTTCTAAATAAATTCTGGTAAAAGTGGAAAAGCAAAAAATAAATCTTTATTTTTCTTTTTCCAAGAACACAATCTGGACACTGATCAATCCCTCCTATGCTTCCACATAAGATGTGCCTTTACCATGCATATCTCCAACCTGATGAGAGCGTGGAAACTCAGTAAGCTTTAGCAGTGATTTTTGGTTTAATACCTCTCTCTGTCAGCATGAAATAGCAATTCAGACAGAGGTCCACATATCAGGTTTATTTCCACTGGGGAGAGAGGTCAGAAAGGAAAGCATGCATGCTGAGCCTACTTTCAGGGCTTATTTTCACAGAAACATTGCTGGAACTGTTTAGCATGTAGATGATTTTTTAAAAACAGTATCTTAGTCCATCTTTGTACAGAAAAACCTGCTGTAAGGAAGCTGACAAGCACATGCAGTCTAGAAATGAATATTTTCACTCCATTCTTCTGACTGCTTTGTTTTTGGGAAGAGCTGTCCATATATTCTGCTGTCCATGACTTTGAGTCAAACCCTGGAAGTACAAGTGGTGTCTGTGTCAGATCTCATACTGATCTGCAAACTGTACAGCCTGTGGTGGAAATCCTGCTTTTCCATGACAATGGGCTTACTGTCTCCATTGCAAAATCCCCATCAGCAGTCATGGTGTGGAACTGGGCCAGATAATACCTTCAAAGGGTCACTTCTGCACAAGGCACATTTCCTCTTTCCATAAAAAAGAGGTGAGCTGATTCTGCTGGAGGTATGTTTTGCAGGTACTGTAGGATTTTTATGGCATAACAATAAATTTTAAACTGTACACTTTTCATCAGGCAAATAATTAGTTTACTTAGAAAAAAATGTACAGCTTGTCCTATTCCCTTTGGGAGAATAGGCCTAATTCTGTCTTCAGTCATGTCCCCATGATCTTTATGAAAGAGAGATATACAGAACAGAGGTATAGAGATTAAACTGAGAGAATGGTCTGTCCTTTTGTAGGAGATATTACTTCACAAAAAGAGCTCTGTCAAGTCTTTAGGCCAAAATGATGTATGATGTATTATCTTAAGATCATTGGTTGCTGTCAGATTAGAAACTGTGGAGAGTTTATTTTGTGATATCCACTACTATTTCTGTTCTCCTGTGAGCCTTTGCTTTGACTTCAGTTCTCTCAAGAATATGTAAACTCACTCATGAAATGAATAATTTAATTTTTTTTTTAGCTTAAAGGTGTTTCTAGCATTCATAGACACTTTCAAAATAACAATTATGCCTGTGGTCGTGGGCAGCCTGTGGTAGGTGACTCTGCTTGAGAAAGGGGGTGGGTAAAATGACCTTCACAGGTCCTTGCCAACCTCATTCAGGCTGTGACTCTCTATTTGTGACTCCTTCGTCTCTTCATTTTGATTCAGGTGATATAACAATAGAAAACTCTGTCCCATTATATTCTACAAATGGGATCCATTCTACAAAATGGGCTCCACAGGAATGGTGATCACAAGCTTTGTATTATTTTAGTCTAGTATATTTAGTTATTTCCATTAGATAATGCTATGGACTTTGGTCTAAGTAAGTGCTTAAATGCCAAAGGCAGGCACACGAATAATCCTGAGGAAGTCAAGAGAGGTGCTTTTATACTGAATACTTCAGCTTAAGTGCTTGGCTGAATAGGAGCCATTCTTGTGATTTCATTAAAACAGTACTGAGAAGAGCACGTAGTTTGTGTGGCAGAGACAAGGGTGTGCACTGCATGTGAGCCTCTACCTTTTACAGAGCCCTTGAAATTCTGATGCTTAACTGTAAGCATTGGTGAAAAGTGCAGAGTTGTCTCTCAAAACACAACTCATTGCTTAGCAATGAAGAAAACTGGATTTTGAACAAACATCATCTTGCCCGATGACAAAATAGTTATTTGGGGTTTTTTTTCTGTTAAGAGTGAGCTGTCAAACCTGTTTTCTAGGCCAATATTGACTGAGGAGAAGCTCTCCTCCCCATCACTTCATCCTGCTATGCAAGTATTCAGTCAGTTCAAATAATTTATTATTACCTGAGAGTTGCTGTAGCTCATAGCAACTGTGAACACCCACAAGGGCATCATAAGGCAGCTAAAAGGCAGCTAAAAGGCAGTATAAACTGTAGATATGATCTCAATTCTCTATATCGCTTTTTATTATTTTTTTTAATTCTTGACTCATTAAACCCAGGTTATATTGGATATATCTAAACTGTGAGATTAAGATTATTGTCCCCAAAAACCTGGTCACTACAGCATGTTATGAGACACTGCAGGCTTGTTCCACCCGTGCAAAGGAAACCAGGACTATGATCTCTCACTATGTCAGGGTGCATGGGCTCATCTGCCTTCTTTGGGAAACACATTTACTGTCTTTTCTTGCACCTAAGAAGTTCTACACATCCATTTAAGTAAAGTAAACCAGTGAGAGCAGGGTTTCAGTATAGTAGTGCTTCAATACAAGCTTGGATCAGGCCTTTCATTTCGTGGGTGCAGTGCTGTCTCTGCAGCACAGAGCCTCCCGTTTGAACTGAAACATCAAATATGTTTCTCCCCTTGTGAAATATTTTGATCTGCCTTCTCCCTAAAATTAAACCCTTCCTTGCAATTTCAGCAATGAAAACAGTTTTACAGTGGGTGTAAAGATAATGCAAACCTTAGTCTAAGTGAGAATCAGGCTCAGAGTGTGTGCATCAAACACTATTTGAATTATATTCAGAACTGTTTATGGGTTCTCAGGAGTTGCAGAGCCTGTTAGAAATGAAATACTGCTTAAGGAAGAGGGCTTATGTTTCCTATTCTGCTGAAAAAGAAATAAAGAGGAAAACATATTTGTGCCTGTTCAAAGGCTGCCCAAGGACAGCTTTCATTCTTTATGACCCAGTTACATTAAATGCTTTCACAGGAACTCCTCAGATACTTATTAAAAAAAAAAAAGAAAGAAAGGAAAAAAGAAAGGAAAACACAGATCACTACCTCTAATCTTCACTCCGAGGATGCATCCAATCTTGGAGCCTTTGACAGATATCTTGCATCCCTAGTTACCTGTAGGAAAATTAAACAAAGCAAGAGATGAGCATCACTGGGTATGAGAAATTAGCTCTGTCCATGTAACTACTAAATACCAGTGTTTAAGATCATTTTCTTTTTAAGAAAGAGGACAATCAGTTATAACTTCAGCCAGCACAAGAAGAATTATTGCTCTTACTCTCTCCAGTTTTTTTTTTTTTGCTTTTGGCACAATATGGGTGCTTTGGATACATTGTCTGGTATTACCAGACCTCGAGTCCAGCTGAAAGTTTTCTTTGGCTTTTGACAGAAGGTAGGCACCACCCCAGCACACATACAGTGACAGTGGTGCTTATCAGACAGGAACCCAATCACTTTGAAATCTTTTTGTGTGGTGTGTGAACAGCACTTATGGGCCTCAGCCTGCCCTATGGCTACAATCCCTACTAGGGTTTACACAGGAGCTGATCCCTCTACCTATTTGACTCCAAACAGACTGTGTTACATCTTACCTAAAACCAAAATATGCTTTGAGGGACAAAAAGCAAAGCTTTTTCTGATACTTCTTAGTGTTGAATCTGAGTAATGGTGTTTGACACTGCTTGAGGAAAATGAAGCTGGAAGGATTTCTTGGGAGTTGTGGTATGTCCCTTTACACCTCCCAGGGCTTCTAGAAAGGAAAGGGAGAGCACACAGAGCTCCAGAGAGTGCTGGGCAGCAGTACTGTACACATATGGTGACAGAAAAAGCCTTTTGTGGAAACTTGGGAGTCCTTTTGGATATCTTATTGTCAGTGACTGAAGTAGTAGGAAATATTTTCTTCTTAGTGGTGTTGCTTTCTAATGAAGGAGAAAATACAAACTAATAAAGTCTGTAGTCATTGCTTGCTGTGATTTGTAAAAGTTAAGATACTCACTATTCACTATACTAATTCCCCTGACACTGTGCTATATTGCCAAAACTAAAAAAAAATTTAAAAATTCAATGTTTTCTCTATATGAGCCCTGAATTCTTGTTTTTTTTTCTGTCATATGAATATTGAATCACTGATATTTTCTGTGTCACACAGAATGGTTGAGATATCAGAGAAAACTAATGATTTGCATAAGCATCCCAGAGGCATTTTTGGCTTCCTAGCATGCAGAAGCTTTAGCCTGTTGTCTTTACACAGAGTCTGCTGTAATGCTGCATGCCAGAGATGATAATTCATCTTGTGAAACATGATCAGAAGAACCTTTATGGAGGTGTGACAGATGCAGCTGTAGTCATCACTTGAAGCACTTTTCCATAACCTGAAAAAATGTGTCTCCTTCTGATTATCTTTCTTGATGACTTTTTTAGGTATCATTGAGTTGCAGCTGTCATATGCAATGAAATTTCTAAAAGAGCAAGGGGAAAGAAAGGTTAAAGTGCCTGCAGCCACAGGACTTAATTGGACACTAGCTACTCAGCTATGAGCATTCCCCCAAAGAATGGTGGAGCTCTTGTAGGCTTCAAACAATGGAGATGCGTGGGTTGATGCCATCTGCAGCCTAGGGCTCGTAGAACAAAAAGATGTTTGAAGAAGAGGGAAATTCTCAGAGATATGGTAGAATGGGAATGATCTGAAAGTAATCAATCATTACGGTGACATAAATCACAACACACAACAGCCCACAGCCAGAAGATGTCAAATACTGCCCGCAGCGCGCGAGTCTCTCTGGCATCATCACTTTTGTGTGTGGTGCCACTGCTCTTTTGTGGGCCATCAATTTTGTTGGGTGATGAAACTCAAGAATGCCGTGTTCCCCCTTCCTGGCTAATGCAAGCTTTATGATTGAGCACCCTAACGTGCACTTAGGGCGCATTCATCCTTTGACCCGAGCTAACAATTGATTGTGAGCTGGGTGCCAAACCCGCCAGATGTTGCTTGATCTCATAATTACATTAGTGCCATTGCTCCAGTGCAACAGCATCAAAACAATACCAGCCAATCTCAGGCACAAAGAGAGCCTGCGACTCTCATGTGGTCATCTGGTCCACGCCTGACATTTTTGCCTAAAGCTCTCAGATGTTAAACTTAATTTCTCTTACTTGATTGTAAGCAAAATGATCTGTGCACAATATTAAAAAAACATTTATCAGTTGGAAAACACTAAAAGGCATGGCATAAACTCATATAAATGTTAATGAAAGGCAGACAAAATTAAGCAGTAGTATTGTGTTCCTGAGGCTCTTACACACTTTTTAAGTAAAAGAGGATCTAGTAGAGGAGGTCAGAACAAGATTGGAGGATAAGCACAAAAAATATTATTTTGAAATTTACATCAACTCTTCTTGTGGTTCAAAACACTGGTCTGGAAGTCCTGTTGAATGGAACAAGCATAATCCTCCTTTAACTTATTCTGATATTGATCATGGGATCAATGTAAGTCATAAATCCCTTAGTTTCAATAGAAAGGCTCCATCTTTCTGCTGTTGCCCATAAAACAAAACATGACCTATTTGTTGCATAGCTCCTTCCAAGAAACTGTAAAAAGTGGCAAAGCAATGATTGTGTTGGTTGTCTAATGGGGTCCATTCCTCTGAGTTAGGGCAGTGCTCTTTGGATGGTCTGTAGGGCAGACTGAGTACAAGGCTCCAGATCCCAGTATAAAAATACTTAAATGCAAATGACTCAAACTATGTTATCCTTCGTCTTGTCATATTAAGCCATAATTTGCTAACACAGAGCTGAAATATAGCAAGGACATTTTCATCCCATTTTGTCCAGCCCTCACCCTCTCCAGATTGCCAAGGGGCACATTGCCCCTTTCCTTCACCTGCTTTCCAGCCCAGAGAACTCTGAGACCTGTGCTTGAGCTCTTCAGCACTGGTGCAGTACATGGGAGCACTAGGGCACTGCATAGCTCACTGTAATTTTCTGCTTTTTCAAATAAATGTTGTGAGTTCTCATCATCAGCCATGTGAAATTACAGCATTTTCCTTCCCTCTCGATTGTGAGCTACAACACGTATCTCAGAGTAGGCACAAGAAAAATTGTAGCACAGGGCAGGATCTATCAGCTAAAAAGAATTTCTAAACAATGCAAGGTGGTTTCAGCTTGCCCTACTAATATTCTCCATCTTGCAGTATTTTCATTTCAAATAGGAATATAAAGTCGTGCCACATATAAGAGAAATTTTATTTCCTGTACTACTACAATTTTTAATCATAATGGCCCATGTAGATCAGTGGGCAAATATTATATCCTAAAGTTTCAAATAATTGCCATCTTTATGTGTCGTATCTGATCTTTAATAAATGTTATTTTACACAGTGCAATTATACTTCAGGATATAAAATTCTGAGAGTAATCCTTAAGCTTTTTGCAGAGCTGGATATTTTCAGGGTACACTGACACCTAGATTCTGATCCAACTAATGGCACAAATCTGAAGCAATTTCCTTTAAATCAGTACGATTACATCAGCACAAACTGCATAAAAATAGGATGAGAGTCAGACCTTTATTTCTTTTCCAGTCAGCTCTAGAGATATAGTATTTTCCATTTAGTCAACTGAAGAGAACTGTAAAGGTATGGAAAGAAATGATAGAACTAAATTTTACTATTTAACATATGGGAAACTTGCTTATTATTTTACCATAAGCATATGCAGCAAAAAGAGCCTGTCGCAATAAAATGGAAAAACTTAACCTCAGGTGTTGTATCATGAAATCCAAGGAAGTGACATCAAAGATTAAACCTGGCCCATTTATTTTTAAGTTATTTTGTTTAAGTATCAGATTTTATGTCTGGAGATTTTCTCTACTCTGTGAATTTTATTCTTTTTTGTAAGCATAAAACTCAATAAGGATCAAAAAAACACTCATTTTGTTGCCTCAGTACCAACATTAGACCCTCATATTGGGCACTCAAATTCTTTTGACAGCTTTGGGTGCTGTGCTGTGCTGTGGGAACAGCTACAAACTGGGGTCAATGTACACAGCAAACATGGTGCGGGGTGGTTTTAGACAAGCAGGACGCAGTCATTTGCCCATGGAGAGCCGTGGCTTGCTGCTGCCACAGAAGCCTTTTTGTTCCAAGGACAATTTTCTGCACCCAGTCACATTGAAACAGTCTTAATTTTGTGTTGGATAACATTGTCTCTCGGTCATTGCTCTGTCTTGAAAGGAGAAGTGGCAGTGCCAGCGTTATCTGGGCTGGCAGAGGTGCCACCGTGTCTCCTCACAGCCTGTGAAGCCACAGCCTGTGGCCAGGACTAGTACCTGCTCCAGGCTGAGAGTTGTTTCATTTCATTCATTTCACTAGTTCAGAAGAGTGAGGGAAGACCACTTGGAAACTACAGGAAAAATTCCAAACTCTTAAGGAAAAAAGCGCTAAATGGACACAAAAGGCCTTGTTTTGGTTAGCGGGAGCCAATAGGGAGAACATATCATGGATAGGAGAGGTGGGGACAGTGGGAGAGGTGGCACTGGGTAGACCCCTTGCCTGCAAGGTGCCCTGGGAGTCCTTGGTACATGGAGGTCTCCTTTGGGACTCTCTGGGATGGGCCAGCCCTCACCCCTCACTGGTTTACCCTGGAGCTTTTACCAGGACTTTCAGGAGCTGGGGAAATTCAGAGGAGTGTGGAAAGCTTGGTACGCATAAGATGTGTATCTGTCATCTTAAATTTTGTTCCAAGTCCAAAACTGAAAACTTTTTTTTTGTGGGTAGAATTGACTGGAACTGCCGAAGTTTCTTTTCATGGATTATTTAAGCGGCACAAGATGTTGTTAATTCTGAGTTTCTTCCATGTTATTTGGGAAAGTATGTCTGATTATGTAAATTAAAAGTTGCTGCTTAAAAATATTTTGCTTGAGAGATTGCAAAGGCAACACAGTAAATGAATTAAGATCAGAGAGTCTTGCTCAAGTGAGAAGATTGCATAAGTAACCGCATGTGGTATTGAAAAATACATATTGTTTACTACGTATTCTTGCAAGATCCTTAAATATTTCACTTTGAGGTTTGCTTGATATAAAATACTGCATTTGTTCAAGCTGTCTCACAGGCTGGGCTCTAAGCTGATCTGCAGCTACATGCAGATTAAAACCACTATGCTGTCCCACTGCAATTTTGGATTTAATTTGGTTAGTTTCCGTCTTTTTAAGAGAAACAAGAGAGTTTTCAAACCAACAGGCATTGACTGCTTACCTAATTAAAAATGTATCCATCTGCTGGTTTGGTGGCTGACTTGTTATTCAAAGCATGCAGATCTAAGTAGATTGATTTATTTATGAAGACCTTATGACACTGAGAGATATGCACTCAAACACATGCAAAAATAAATGTGGCTGCAGATGGGTAGACACACACAGATCTTTATGGATAGATAGAGAGAATTTGGAAAATGTGCTTTACAGGGAAGATCCTTTTATGTTGCTTTCACGTGTTTAACATTTAGAGCTCAAATAACAGAGCAGCCAGCAAACATGTTGTGAGATAACTCTAGTCTAAATATCCTATAGTGCCTTTTAAGTTGCGATGATTTTTTCTGAAAGCTCAGTGTGAGTGATAGACTCTTAAAGAGATGCTACATTTTAAGCAATGTTTTATTTAGAGAACACTTTAAAGTGAATTTTAATTAAAGGAGGAAAAATCATTAGCACTCACAAACATCATGTGTTGGAATCAGGCTAAATGCTGTCTTATATTTAATTTTGTTGGTGTATTGGTAAATGTCTCCCAAATTAAGTTTCTTAGAAACTATGCTCAGGCTTTGGAAACATCTAATGGATTCATTCTTAATGCTATAAATATTGCTGCAATCCTTAGGTAAAGTTTATTCATCAGTTTATGGGCTCCAGGAAATTCCCATTGGAATGAAGCCATCACGGTGTTTCCACGTGGGGTGTGGAGCTGCTGGTGTTGCACTTCACGTCCTGGCTGCTGCAATTCCACTGGTGTGAACCGGCCTCTTAAACTAATACAAAGGGAAAGATACCCACACCATGTACAGAGCTCTCTCCGTGACAGAGTGTAGGGGGTCTGCACAGGCCACCTGAGAGGTACGAGGAAAACGGACAGTGCCGTGTCTGGGGCAACTTTACAGCTTCTGTTTCTGTTTTACAGCATGATTTCTAGTGGGTCCTTTTTGTTTTTCCTTCCATCCACGTGCCTGGCAGCATGTTTATTCAGGTTTTGTACATGTTGGCATGTTTGTTCGCATTCATGGGTAAAAGAAGCCATCTTATCCAAAATAGACTGAAATTATTCCTTTAAAGACCACCAGATCATGCTGTAGTCCTCTTAAATTGAAACTGTCTTGCACCAGACGATAAAGTTGCTTTCAGCAGAAATGTATTTCTCACTGAACCATGCATTGACAATTCTGTTCAGCTTCACAAAAAGATAATTCTCTAATCCCAAGGTCAGTTTAAACTGGTTCCCCAGTATATACGTTTTCAGATTCCCTTTGAATCTCTTTTTATTTCCATGTCAAGACAAGCATGTGGGTTTCTTAGTGCCAACAAAATATAGAAACATGGTTTGTATGTAGATTAGCCAAGGAGGATATTAGACTGATCTGCCTTTTGGTAGGAAGCCATCCTGGCATGTCTTTGGAAAACTCTAGAGATGTTTGAATAATCCTTATACTAACAGATGTCACCACTGGGAATCTGTTTAACTTTTACAGCTCTTTATTTGAGCATCTTACTGGCATTTTTTGATATTTTGGAATGGTGGGAGAAACTTAAACAAATTAATATTATCTTTTACTTGATCTCGCCCAAAGATATATTTTGATGAAAGTTTCAGACAGTAATCAAGGGAAGAAAACCCATAAATTTTACTGTGGGTGTTCCTTCTGTGTAGAAGGGAGGGGACAAAAAAGTGACCAGTAATCCTTTCCTTTTGTTTCCAACACATTGCAAAAGGCTCTTTGCTGTTTTCCTGGTGCTGTGCAAGCCCTGGAAATGGGGGACAAGGGATCACAACGGGTCAAGGCAAATAGTTAGTCACACTCTTCCTTAGAATTGAACCCATTGTTCAAGCAAGGCAAGCAAGTTTTACACTACTAATTTTAGTCTGCATTAGAAACTGTGGCCAGCGTGGTAGTGTGGATAAGGATTAGCAATGGTGAGTGGGCAAGGGAGGTAGCTGAAGGGGTGGCATTTTTATGCCAGTAAAAGCTGTGGTTGTTGCATATTTCTTCCCAAATATAGTATTTTTACTGTTTATCTCAGGATACTGCAAGAGGATGTGTTTGGGGAAAAAAAATTGTTGGAAATATCAACAGCATACGTGTTAGGAAAGTCTTACAATCGACTGCCTCAGTAATGCAACACCGATGAGTCATTTGTAATGGAAACCTCGCCTTAAGGCAGAATTCAGAGAGATGTGTCCCTGCTCTTTACTGTTGTTACGGACCTGTGTACAAGAAAATACACCCAGGGTTTGGGGCTGACTTTCATTAAAGGGATGAGGTGGTTACTGCTGAAGGAAAACTTGGAGGGGAATGGAACTTGACAAAGAGTGGTTGCAACTGGAGAAAAAAATGTTTTTTGGTGCTATCAGTGTAGGAAAAAAGAGGAACTAATTTGTGTGTAATAAATTTAAAAAATTCTTAAAATGAGGTTCATGCTTGTGAAATGCGGGATGCAGGTACAGAACTGTGCACATCTTTTGTTCCAATGCAACAGTGAGCTTCAGATTCCCGAGAGTAGATTTGAGGTCTGGTTGTGCTAGGAGCTATACAAGAATATCTCAGGATACGAGACCCAGCAGATGGATATAAAGAAAAAGAGAAAAAGAAAATACAGTGGCAGCATTGCCCAGCGCAACAAACTACCTTATTCTCTGAACTCTTCCAACATCAGTGACATCACTGAGGAAAATAATGGCTGCCACTTTTCTAACATAAAAGTGAGGGATGGCTTTTTTCCATTGTCCTTGCAGGTTTTCATTTCTGTGCCTACTATTTCGCTTACATGACGTTAATCCAGAATTTGCAACATTCTGCTATAAAATCAGTGCAAATACTGAACTAGAGTACACACATATACATATAGTCACTTCTGCCAGTTATTGGTTATCCTAAAATAGGACAAATAAATTCTTAGATAATAAACAATTCTTTTGTATCTATAGGTTCTCTGAAATCAGGACAGAAAAACACAGGCAATGCTTCAGATTCTGAGGTAAGCTCATCATTATAACTTTAAGGCTGGCCAACCTCTAGACCTCAAGTTCCACACTTCCTTATAGATGTTCCCACATGGAACTGCACATCTCCATATTATTTGCAAGAATGGAGTAACAGGCACTAGGTGCCTGCAGATCTCTCTGGCTTTTTTTAGCATCACTGTTTTAAGGTGGGCATTTGAGCTGCTCACCTACATCCAATTTCAAAAGCGTAGCTCTTTAAAGATGTCTGTGCAGAACTTGGAGCAGAGTCCTTCTCATAGAGATAAATATCCAATCTTAATCTTTCTCCTGTCCTGTGAATGTATCAATCATGCCTGAATGCATAGAAAAAAAATGCATGAAGGCTTTCCACTTTTTGGAACAAAAAACAAGGACTTTTTATTTAATTCTAAAGAAAGACAAAGAGTTTGCCCTACTATTCAAAAATAGCACACATTAAAAAAGAAGGAGGTGGTGCTATTGTTTCTTACTTTACATAGTTTTCTCCTCTATGGTTCCAAATATTTTGTTCATAATAATGAGTGGACTATCTCAGATAGGATGCTTTAATCTGAGTTTAATTAGGGTTTACACTCTATTGTAAGTGCCAGAAAGCTTCAGTGCTCTGTAGGGAACCTGTCTCTGGTGCAGTTTGATTGGTACCATCATTGCATAAATAATCTCCGAAAAGATTGCTGTCTCTGAACACACAGAGTAAAAATGAATTAGAGCTCTGACACTCTATTCTTTTGACAGTCTTACAAAAAAGACAATTCAGAGACTTGGCAAAAAAATTATCTTTATTTATACAGAACACTTAGTGGTGCAATAAAACTAATCCTATATTTTTCATTTTTATTTTTTTAAATACTACCTGCAGTAAATTATAGCAGGAAACCCAAA
Organism: Neopelma chrysocephalum; assembly: GCF_003984885.1. Taxonomy (NCBI): domain Eukaryota; kingdom Metazoa; phylum Chordata; class Aves; order Passeriformes; family Pipridae; genus Neopelma; species Neopelma chrysocephalum. The sequence continues at coordinate 6,084,425 of NW_020897730.1, forward strand.
ATTCCAGCATGAAAACAAATCTGGAGAATATTTTTTCTTTTATAGTAATTTTAGATTTATTCTATTTCACATGAAGGGCCCGATTCTGCCTACTTATTAAAGCTTAGCAGCTAAGCTGCTAGTAAAATTCAACTTTACCTTAGTAGAGGCCAAAATCTAGTACAGAAATCTTAAACTGTGACCCTGTTCTTGAAAGAAAAAACCTGTCTGTCTGACTGAATGTTTTCTCCCACTGCAAAAAAATGGGTAGGTGCTTTTAAAGATGCCTGGATGTAGTTTGTAGTTCTCGGTGCTTAGACTTCAGCTTTACCTTTCAAATTCAGCTAAGGCTCCTCTGAAATTGCTACAGGCAGATTCCCTACAATTTCCAACAGAGGCTCTTTCCCTGACATTTGTTTCATTATTAATGGCACACGCTCCCTTGCACGGGCTCCAAGGAGCCCTTTGGAGGAGGCTGCCCTTGGAGATCCCCCCTGGCTGGTGGCCCTGGCCCTGCCAGCAGCTCTCCTCCCACCAACACCGCTCACCCGCCAGCCCTACATCTTCATCCCAGGAACTTTTATTTTTTGGAAGCTGATGCTACTCCCAAAAGATCCTGAATGAGTAAGAAGCACAGCTGCTAAGGACAGGCAGCATAAAGCCAGCGATATTCGAAAGCAGTTTGTAATAATTAAGGTGTCTGTTAACCTCCACAGCTCTAAATAACCTTTCAATGAAACGTGGGCAGGCACATTCCTCTCTGGGTTGCCAAGCATCTGTCCTCGCACTGCAAACAACCTGCAGCCTTATACAGTTATTTGCACTGGTTTATTGGTCACACTTTCACAGGAAAAAAACCTGCAGGTTGGTGCTTGCCCCTGGCCCTGCTGAGGGTGAGAGCTGCGGGAAACGAAGCCGACACCTCTGTTGCAGGCGTGGGCAACTTGTATTTGCTACATTTGATCCACTCATTAGGTGAAAAGAGGTAATATCTGTTTTGACATCCTGGTGCATTTATTTCTTTGCTCCATTCGCACTGCTTCTCAGATTTTACCTTTTGCCAGTGCCCTTTTAGGTTTATTTATTTTAGGAAGCATAAACTGCATCATAAACACTCCTGACTTTGTAAATAATTTTGATGACAGGATTTTCTCTTAGGGACTTGATAATGGCATATTATACATTTTAGGCTAACTATGAGATTTGCCTTGTGTTGTCAGGAGCAATGTAATAAAAGGTACTACCTCAATTGTCATTAAAATCCTGTTACATTTCACTTATGCTTATCTAGTTTCCCTTAGCCCTGCTGGTTAGAAAAGGCAAAAAATCTATGCATCTGTCTGTCTGGATATTGTCAAGTCACGCCGTGTGCCTAGTCTGAATAAAGGCACTGTCACAGGTCCTGTAATCAGTATCAAGGCAGTAATAAATAGGAAACCCTTGTGATGATGATCACGATTAACAAAAGGAAGTGTAAATAATCTACAGTGCCTAAAGCTCACTTTTTTGCAGAGTGGATTTGCAAGTGAGCTATAAACCTGATCCTTTTCTTATTGAGGTCAGCAGCAAAACTCCTGCTAATCCCAGCTGAAACAAAATCATTCTGCCAGCTTGATGTTTATAGAAATGCATATTACCTTCACGTAGATGTTATCCCGCTACGGCTTTTTGTATTACAGCCTGCAACTTCATTTAAGGCAAACATGACCTGAGGAATGAAATCTCACTCAAATCAAATCAAAAACTGTTATTCTCAAATAGCTAACAATAAATTTTGTCAAGTAATTTATCGACAAATGTTTAATACTCACAGATCCATAAAGAATCAGTAAATCCAGGGAGGGAAAGGCTGGGCACATCTGAGCACTTGTACTGGGAAGGAGCTGGCAGTGACTCTCTGGTGCCAAGCCTGATAAAGGTGCACCTTTGGGGCATTATTCCCTTTTACAATAAGACTCTGTGTGTGAATGTTAAACTTCCTGGAGTTATTTTACACTTCTTTGCAAATAGCCAAGTAGTGTGGAAGTTGTGTGGGAGTGGAGTAACCAGGATTGCATTTTTGTAGGAAATGGCTTTTCAGAGGAGATGGGTGAATTTTTCCTGCAGGCTGTGGAATTGCATACTAAAGGAAGAGCTTGTGCTTCCTCCCCCCACTTTCTTATTTTTCCCTTTTTTTTCCCCCCATCTAAATGTAGTGCTGGGCCTCAGGAGGCCCATGAACACACAGAGCTTCCTACTGAGGTTGTCACTTGACTGACAGCAAAAAGCTTCTGGGGAGATGGACGAGCATGAGTGGGTGGACATAGAAAAATGGAGAATGAAAGGATAAAGTAAAAATATAACTGAACGTTCATCCAAAGTCACACCCCTTTCAGGGGCTGTAAGGTATTTAAATTACAAATGTTGTGTTTATGATTGGGAAAAATGCAAAGCAACTCTATCTATATAAGTGTATGTGTGTGAGAGACATTTGATATCCATTCAGAAATGCTCAGAAATGTTAAAAATTATATTAACTACAGAGATACATCCAAGATAACCCCCTTGTGTCAATGCCCAATTATTTGTATATTAATATATTCCCTCGGTGTTTTAAAATAAGAGGAAAACAAATTGTGAGTGAGTGGAAAATATAACATTTCAGTCCTTACATTTCAAGATGATTTACAGTTTCTCAAAAGCTCTGCGTTTGTGTGTTCAAGTGCCTGTTTGTCTGTACCACTCGAGTCCTGTAAACAGATCTCTGAATAATTCGGCTGGGGTTGACGTCTATGAAGCAGACAGGATCAAACATTTAACACATTGCCATAATTATTTCAGTGTCTGCTGCAAGTGAATACAGTTTCACTGAGGAGCTGAGACAAATACAGGAGCTGAGACAAACATCAGAGGCGCTGGCTGTGCTTTTTCGAGCTGCATTAAATTGACCGTTCAAATGGTGTAAACTTGATGATGGTACAAACATGATTAGTTCCCATCAAAGACAAATCACTCCTGATAGTGAGTTACAATAACATAACTTGGCAGGTTGGCAGCAGCGCAGGTAATAGGCAGTCAAGAAAAATATAACAGCTCCGACAGCTGTAACAAAATTTTAAGGAATAAATTTTGATGTCAGGTACTTTGTTGAAGGGTGGGGTTACTGGCTGAAGCTGAGAACAGGATTTAGTCCAAGTATCGATGACATCTGTTAAAACCAAGCTGGATTTTTACAATTCGTTGAAATGACACAAAGTAAGGAAATTGTGATTATTTTGGCAAGACTTCTTAAAAAAACCCGCCACATACTGGAGCCAAAATACAGTGGATTTGGTAGAATTGCAAACATTTTATTTTATGACATTTGCAGGCCTTTTTTACATTGTCTGTGTTTATTTTACGTTTTTTTTTAACAAATTAAAATTGTATTAAATTATAGAAATATTTTTAAGGTTTCAAAGCATTTTATATATTTTTAATGATGACTGACTTTTCTGGCATTGCCACAAAAATAACTTCAATTAAAAAAAGAGGACGTTTTGATGCTCCACCATTCCCATAAAGTTTACTCTGACTTGTAGTAGATCTGTCAGATGCATCAAAGATGTGAAAAGAAGAAGACTCAGATTGCTTTAATTGAGGGTTGCCTATATTTTTGTGTAAATAATAAAAAAGGAACTAAATCTTTTCTTCCTCCTCATTAGGCCAAGAATTCTTGTAGATAATTAAAGTCAGGAAGTACAAGTTTTAACAGTTGCATTGACTGTGCAGCACTGTTTTCTAACTCCCATTATCCAAGCTGCTGCTTAAAAGATTTATTTTCCACGGAAAAAGAAAAGCACACCAGCTATCTCAGCTATCTTTGCAGGGTTATCTTTAAGGTTCTGCCAGTGGGAGCTCCAAAAGAAATGTTCAAGGCAAGGGAAAACAAACTGAGACGCATACTATAGGAACCTCATTGTAAATACTGTGTTAATAAACCTTCTTAAAGCAGTTTTAAAAGCCATAAAATGCATCCTCCCTAGATCTTGATCTGAAATTAAACCACGTGAAAGATACTCTGTATTTTTAAGAAAAAAAGTGCATTTGTAAGTATTACGCTTTACAGAGATTTGAATTTGGGAAAAAGTAGAATGATTTAAAGAGAAAACAGCTGATTCTCGGCAGATGTGTTTCCTGATGCACAGGATTGTTAGTCAAACTTTAAGATGCACTCAAAGTATATTTTTAACTAATCGAGTTTGTACAGGGGTTCTGTGCAGAACCTAAAGCTAACAGTGACAAGGATTCGTTTTATCCCAGAAGGGGTCTGGGTGCGATTCCCCAATTCTGGGGTGCAGCCGGGGAAGTTGCGTCCCGCACGGGGTGAGGGGAGTACCAGGGGTACCGGGGAGTGCCGAGAGGGCGCTGCGGGGGCGAGGGAGCAGCACCCACTGGTGAAGGAGGGGGGGAGTGTTACCGCCGCGCTAATCTGCGGGAAACTGAGCTGCGCTTGGGAGTGCGGGTGGGTTCAGCGCCTGGGGCGGGAGGCGCTGCGGGAACCGCCACTCCTGGAGCTTCCCGAGGCATTGGCAGCGGTACTGATAGCGGCGGTGGGTCAGAGCCTCGCGAGGCGGGAAGAAGGGGGAGCTGCTCGGTTTCCCCGGTCCCGCAGCGCTGCCCCTGGAGGACGGACGGACAGACAGACAGGCAGGTCCGGAGGCAGTTCTGTCAGTACAGACTGTTCAAGGACGATGCTCAGCCCACTGACGCTGCCTGACCCACCCAGGGCTTAGCGGGCTCCTAAAACCTACGATTTTGTTGTAAATACTTAGTTAGAGAGTATTTTTTAAAGAGTCAGGTGGTCGGAGCGCTCGAAGCAAAGCGGGGCTGTGGCTGCACAGCGCCGGTTCCAGGGAACAGCCAAAGGCATCGGCCACCACAGGTGTCCCGGGGCACGGCGCTGCCTCGGATGGACGCGTCCCAGGTGTGGACGAGCCTGTGCGTCCCGATGGATCTTGGCGTTCAGAGGGAATCGCTCCGAACCCGTAGCTTTCCCACCACCCCATCCAGCCCTGGCCGCTGCCCCGGTGCATAAAAGCGACAACGACTGGCATTTCGCGGTGAACTGGGCGGGGGAGGGGGGGGGACACCGTCCTCCCGTCCGCCGCCGCTACGGCCGAGGGAGTGCCGCCGAGGGCTGTCGCCGCTCCGCCCGGCCCTCCCCGGCCCCGGGGGAGCCGCTGCCGGCGGGAGCAGCCGCCGCCCGCCCGCCGGGCCCGGCGCCCGCACCCG
>NW_020897730.1:6090056-6165579 GCF_003984885.1 Neopelma chrysocephalum
TTGGCGGCGGGGCCTGACGGGCGGGCGGGCCCCGCCCCCCCGGCAATGTCTATCGCGCGCCGCGCTCCATGTAGGCACTTATTCCGCTGGGATAGCGCGGCCGGAGCGCGGCGGCGGCATGGCCCGGGTCCCGATCTGCGCCCTCCTCCCGCTTCTCGTCGGCGTCTGCGGGGCCGTCACCGGCTCCCGGATCTATCCCGCCAGCGAAGGTGAGGCTTTGCCGACGGCCGGGCTCCGCGCTCCCTCGACGGGGCGCCGGGGCAAAGTTCGGTGCCCCCGGGCTGGCGACGGTGCCCTCTCCGCCGCACTCGCCGCCGGCCCCGCGCTGTCCCATGTAGTCACTGCCCGTCCGGCGGTCGCGGAGCTGCCCGGGCGGCGCTCCGGGGGCCGCCCGCGGCACTGGCACAGGTGTCTCGGGGCGGAGCGGAGCGGCCGCCGCCCGCCCCGCGCGTCCCCCCGCACTGTCTCTGCCCCGGCCGGGCCGGGCCGCGGGGCCGCAGCGCTCCCGGGAGCGGAGCCGCCGCGCCGGGGCGGCCCCGAGCCGCGAGGGCGGCTCATTAAACCGGTTCTCCCGGGAGCTCTCGGCGGCTCCGCGCCGTTCCCCGGGGCCGGGGTGCAGCCCGTTCTGCGGGACAGTCCGGCGGCGGCTCCGCGGGGGAAGCCCGCGGTCGTCCCGCAGTGCGGGCGTGGGGCGCCGGTCCCTTCGGGAACCCCCCGCTAGGTCTCTCGGTACTTGGCTGCCCTCCCGGGGTCCCGGGAAGTACCGATTGTCCGCTTATCGCCACGGTGCGGTCGCGGTCCCGGGCGGCGGGAGATGCGGTGCCCAGCGCTCCCGGGAGGCGCTCCGCTGTCCCCCGCAGGTGTGCCGGGACTCCGCCGCTCCGCGCCCGGGAGCGGCTCCGGCGCGCCGGGAAACGAGCGTGCGATTCCTCGGACCTACCCCTGAGAGACTTTCCAAGTGTTTTAAGATATTGGCGCGGTCGGAACTAACATTTCATTTCGAGTGGAAGGTGGATGCGATCTTGCTCCACACATATGGAAACGTTCAGGTAAACGATTTATTTTAATATTGCCTCTTGGCAGCTGGAATTTAATCTGTTTTATTTGTACCTTTCTGCAGTTACCTTGCTGGATTCCAGATCAGTTCAGGGAGAGCTGGGGTGGATAGCAAGTCCCTTGGAAGGAGGGGTAAGTTTTAAACCGCTATCTGATCAAAAGGGTAAAGGGGGTGATTAGTAACTTTCAGAGAGTCCTAATGGCTCGATTATTGTTGATTGTGGTGAGGAGGTCAGATTTCTTCCTTGGCTTACCAAGTGAATTACTCTTTGTTGGAGAAACTCTATACTCCCTTTGGATAGTTCTGTCATGGAAGAAGTGGAAACCAAAAGGGCAGAAAAGAGGTTTCAGAATTAGGAGATTGGTTGAGGCATGGGCTTAGATGCCTATTTAAAACTGAAATACCAACAAGAAATGTGATCTGCCGGCTGAATTGGCATTCTTGACTGCTATTATTTTATCTGTGGACTGTCTCGGCTGGGGGATGTTCAGGGCAATTGCTGTTCTATTTCTGGATGAAGGAGTGAGGATCAATATACAGACCTTTTGGTGTGATGGGACATTGCCCTATTTCAGGGTGTAAACATCGTTTATTTAGGTCTCTGAACAGAAAAACTGCTTGATGGTGATCAAGTGCTTGATGGTGATTCCTTGCACTTTCTTTCGATGTACTTTTAAATAAGACAATTGTAAGAGAAGGTTGCTTGAATGCACTGCCCAGTGGTGGTGTGATGATAAGACGTTCATTGCTGGGGGTTAGAGCTTCTTTGCTTAGCGGAGCTGCATGCAAGGTAGGTTTATTTGTTTAGTTTAGTTTTATATTAGTGGGTGGACACCTTGCTGCTCCCTCATCTGTGCCCTGACCTGCAGGGTGCCCAGTGCTTCTGTGGGAAACTCCCGAGAATGTTGGACTTTGGAGTTGCAGGGATATGGAGGAGACTGTACTTCATGGGATTTTTTTTAATAAGCAATTAGAAAAGGCTTTTCTTTCTTCAAATGAACAATTTAAGAAAAATGCCAGCAATGCACACTAAACATTAATGTAAAAAACCCTCAAATCCCTTAAATATTAAATGAGCAAAAGCAGCTTAGAATCCTTAAGCAGAAGTAACAAAGTCAAAGTGATTGAAAAAGAAAAGTGCTGAAAGATCAGGACCTGTGCACAACAAAGCACTGGATTCTTCAGGAAACCTACAAATTTACTTTTTTTTTTTTGTGTGCGTTCCCACTCGTAATTAGAAGAAGCAGAGCTAAGGAAACAGCAGTGAGCGGAAGGAATCCGAGGTTGCGTTGGCTGGTGATGCATTATGCATAAGCTCTGAATAACCATAACATGGGAGAATGGGGGATTGTTTTGCTCCCCCATTGTTGTTCTGGGTGAACTTGACTACGGTCCTGGCTTGTGCCTGAGCACACTGTGCTATCCCCAAAACCCGGTTTTTCAAAGAGTGGGGAAGTGATTGGCAGGCCTCTGGCAGCGCCCACGGTGCACATTCACTGCAGATTGCAGGCAATTGCCCTCATCTTTTGACAGTGTGGAAAGGTACAGCTCTATCTCGGTGAGAGTTGGGCTTCCTTGTTAATCCAGCACCCTGGAAAGGTCGGTTAATGAGACAGGGCCTTTTATATGGCTCTCCAAGGGGTATCTATGCTGTGTATTAAAACAGGACCTAAAATACAAGTTTTAATAAGTCAGCAGTAGAATCAATGATCAGAGGACAGCTGTATTTTATTAATGGCTGTTGGATTCCTCCTTTTCCCCCATGTTTCTTCTGACAGCACCATGCAAGCTTGAGAAGGAAATGTGTGCTCTTATTGTGGACGTGACTCGTTTCACTAAACCTACATATGTGTGTTCTATTTTTAAGCCTGTAGTGAAAAATTTAAGAGTATATGGCCTGTCTCTGAGATACAGTGCTTGGAAAGCATTTACTTTAACTTCATATGCTGCAGATTTATTTCAAGCAGCAGTGACGAACTCCTTTATCTTTCTGGGAAGATTCTGTCCTTTAGTGTTTTTCTTTAATTGTGTATACTTTATTGTCTATTAAAAAAGCTATTTGTCTAGATCTGTACCACACTGTTCCTGAGGTGTGAGGGTTGTGTGGATAAGAAGGGCTATAGATAAACATAGTAATGTAGCAGTGACTAGCAGTAATCAAATATATAGTAGCCCTGGAGGAATTAATGAATTGCATTATAAATGTAATTAATGATTTGCTCTTGCATTTCACAGTTGAAAAGCAGGTTTTGTGCCCAGAATGTTTTACTCTGCATCATTAAACTGTGGGAAGAGTTGAATTATAAAAGTTAATTTCAACTTGAAAGCAAAAAGTTACAACTTTGACCACATACTTAGAGTTACAAGTCATTTACAGTGGCTGGAAATCTGGGGCTGTAGTTATTTTCAGCTCTGTCAGAAAGACACGCGTTTATTTTTTGTTTGTGTGTTTATGAAATAAACCCAACTCTGTATATTTGTACGTTGGTCAGGAGATGGGTGTGTTGACAACTCGATCCGAAAAGTTGCTGAATTCAGTTGCTGTCTGTCTGTTGACCTCAGCGATCTCTTTATTGAATCCTCTAGCAGCATCCTCCATTGTGCAAATGCACTAAAGGAAATCCCATCAACAAGTATTATTTCCCTCTGCTTCTTCCTTTCTCTTGTACCACACACAATATAGGTAGCATAGACAATCTGAAGATAAGCAGAATGGAAAGTGATGGATCATAAAGACGATATTGTAACTGTAAACTAGGTCTGTGGCAGTTGTAAATTAAACAACTGTCTTCTTACTAACAACATGTTACGCTTTATATTGATAGATGACTTTTTAAGATTTATTTTTTCCTTTTCTCTGAAAAGGAGTGACATGCTGAGTATTGATTTCCCCCCCTCCTTCATTTTAATTTGCAGTTATCTCTAGGCAGCAAATAAAATATTATTCTTTCTGCTCCTAGTGACTCATGGTGCTAACTGCTGTCATTCTATAAACGGATTCAGCTAAGCTGGAAGCTTTTTAAGTAAAAATCACTTGCATAAGAGCAATCTTTGTGAGAAGAATGCAGGATATTATACAAGAAGCCCTTTAACGTTAAGAAGGCTTCTGTTTATCAAAGCCATGGCTTCAGTAGTTCTGAAAAGCACTTCTGGGAAGTCTCTTTAAAGTTATTACTGTTTTCTAAGGATAACTTTATATGCTTCATTGGATCGCCTGCATACCTAGTCAGCATATCATTATCTAATATTTTTTAAAAAAGGAATAAATTGAATAATATAAATTGAAGTGCTACAGTTTGGTTTTTTTTCTGGAAAGATTTCTCTCCCTAATGCCTGTACTTTCCCTTTTCTTCCCACCAGGAGAGCACTGTGATAAACTTTCTTCTGTTTCTGATAATACTTAAAACAATTTTTTTTTTCAGAACTGTTTCAGAACTTTCCTTTTCTAAGTTCATCATGCTGAACTCATGGATCTCTTTTTTCCATACCCTCCTTGGATTACATGTATTGTTGTTGTTTCATAGTCATGTTGCCTGTTAGTTTGGCACTTCTGAAGATGTCTGAACTTGATTTGAGGAGTGTAACAGTTTTGAAGCATGCAAGCTACCCTGATCTTTCAGCACTTTACCTCTCTGTTAACCTTTTTGGGTTTTTGATGATATGAATGTAGCTGTTTCCTGACATTTCCTCCGAAAAAAAATATGTAATATTCCTTCTTTTTCTGCCTTCCCACTAGTAAGAAACTCTGTTTGGATAATGAAGTTATAGTGGTGTTTCTGGTAGACTGATGCTGTTGTCTCTTTACCTGTTGTTCCTTCTCTAAGAGCCACCAAGTCAAGGACCCAGTTCTCTGTAGACAGCTATTTCTGCCCAGCTCTGTAGCAAAGACTGTTTGCTGAGTGTCTGGGATATGGGTAGCCCAGGAAAGGAGTTGACAGCTTAAAGAAATAATAAGGGTTGACTTAAGAATTTTTAAACTATGTGATAGTAGTGCCAGAAATGTGGATGTTATTCTCTCTATCTCGTGTTTTTTGTGTGACCAAGTCATGCTATGTCAGTGTTGGATATTCCCACGTACAAGACAGAGTCCACGTGTTATCCACTGCAGAGAAAACACTGTAGGCCAGTTCTGCACTGGGAGTCTGTGAAGTCCTGTATGTAGCCCTAATCTAAGCAGGGTCCTGTGGACTGAATTGTAGTGCAAATAAACCTAGTCAGTTGATGGAGCATTCTTGGATTGGTTCAGAGGTCCTTTAAAACATGTTTGCTCCTCGAGGCATTACTTGATTTGGAACTCGTTTCTCCTGAACAGGTTCTTCCTTTAATGTCCAAGTAGTTGAGGTCCTGGCTATGACTTGGTCTGCTAGTTTGTTTTTGTTTCTTTGTTTGTTTGTTTCCCTTTAATGGAAAAAGGGCAGATTGTTTGCTGTGAAGCTCAGTTGTTCCTTTTAATACTGATATATATTTTTCTTCCCCTTTTCCTCTCTGCAGTGGGAGGAAGTAAGCATTATGGATGAGAAGAACACTCCGATCCGCACCTATCAAGTCTGCAATGTGATGGAGCCCAGTCAGAATAATTGGCTACGAACTGACTGGATTCCCCGTGAGGGGGCTCAAAGGGTATATATTGAAATCAAGTTCACACTCAGAGATTGCAACAGCCTGCCGGGCGTCATGGGAACTTGCAAAGAGACTTTCAACCTTTATTATTATGAATCAAACAATGATAAGGAGCGTTTTATTCGAGAGAGCCAGTTTGCCAAGATCGATACCATTGCTGCTGATGAGAGCTTCACCCAGGTGGACATTGGAGACAGGATCATGAAGCTGAATACAGAGATACGGGATGTAGGACCACTCAGCAAGAAAGGGTTTTATTTGGCTTTTCAGGATGTCGGTGCCTGCATTGCTTTGGTCTCTGTTCGTGTCTTCTATAAGAAGTGCCCGTTGACAGTTCGGAACCTGGCACAGTTTCCAGACACCATTACTGGGGCTGATACATCCTCTCTGGTGGAGGTTCGTGGCTCCTGTGTCAACAACTCAGAAGAGAAGGATGTGCCAAAAATGTACTGTGGGGCAGATGGCGAATGGCTGGTGCCCATTGGCAACTGTCTGTGCAATGCTGGCTATGAAGAACGCAATGGTGAATGCCAAGGTAGGATGAGCCATATTGTACTCTTCATTAGGGCTTAGTTGAATGCATAATTGAATCAGAGATGAGGGTAAATGGAGTAAAGCCAGTAATTAGCAGCCCCATGGGATTTGGTGGGACAGAGGGGTTTAATGAAGAAGTCCAATAGCTCCAGGTGGCAAGGCTAAGAATTACATAATGTAAAACAAATGATACTGCCATAATAGGCAGAAGGTGAAACACATTTTCTAGCAGGTGCCTAAATTTGATTTGGCTCATGATAGTCACCAAAATGTGAATGACTACATAACAGTGCAGTTGAGCTACCATTGTTTGAAGAGACAAATCTTTCAAGTGAACTTTGTTAAGCACAGGAAATTCTGGCAAAGTCTCCTTTGGATAATGCAGTGGGTTAAGAACCAGCCTGGGAGGCAGGGACAGGAGTTTTAGCTGGATTACTTTCCCGCTTTGAGAAGTGGAAGTCTTTGGTGTTTTACTTGTCGCAAATTTTTAGCACTAAATACCCTTTGATATTTGACACTGCTGCCTTTGTTAAATATTTTCATTTCTCAGAGAGTCTCTATTGTCAGTTAAATAATAGAGGTGCTAGGATACTCTTAGAAATGCTAGAAGTCTCCACCCCACCCTCCCACACACACACACACACACACACACACACACACACACACACTATCCTGTGTGCTGCAGAATTGGGGATTAAAGTGTGTATAAAAGACAGACTCTCCTAAAAGAAAAGACCTCAATACCTATATTCTCTACACCTCCCTTTTCTGGAAAAAGAAGTTGTAAAAGATTGGGGAAGGAGAGAAAGGAGTTTATAAATAAAATATCTTTAGCCTCTGCTTCTAAACTCTTGCTCATGTAAGCATAAATTAAGATCAGACTTAAATGGATTCTTGCACAGGTCAGCGAGCTTAATTTTGCCTGGTGCTGAATTGAAGGTGCTCAGCTCCTTGGGGGATTTGGAACCATGTTTCTAGAAAAGGTTTTTTGGAGCCAATTGCCTTACATCTTCTTGGTGTGCTTTTCATGAGGTCATTTTTTTGATCTTGAGACTAAGCACAAGTTAGTGAGGCAAGTACCTAACAGCTCTTGGGCTGGAATCCTAAGAGAATGGTGTCTTTTGAATGTCTTACTTGATTTCTTTTGAATGCTAATCTACAGTCAATATGAAGTTCAACAATATGTGTTGAAATTAAGCTTTGTTAGGAAAGAAGCACTAAGTGTAAACTTCAGCCTTAATTTCTAGAGTTTTTGCTATATGACAAAAGCTTAGGTATGAAATAGTGGCAATAAAATTAGTGTGGGCTGTACAGAGAACTGAAAGATGAGCAGCACAATGACAGGACATCCTCTGTGGGGTGAATTACTCAGGTTTTTTCTTTGGTTTTTTTTTAATCCAGTGAGATGGAAACTTGAAAACCTGTTTATCGTGAGATGTGTGAACCTGTGACTGTGGTACTGACGGGGTGATGTGGGGAGAGCCCTTGGTGGCTGTGGAGATACTGTTACTCTCTTAATAGCTCAATAACTTCTGGGCAAACCTTCTCGACACATTTACAGCCTGGCTTCTCAGAGGAGGAAGTGAATGGGGGAGCACATCTTGGTTTATTGCACAGGGATTATTCTGCTTTCTCCTAAAGGCCTATTAGGTCAGCACTGGGTCACTCTGATTGACACAGATCTACCATTTTTCAGCGTCAGTGGCCCAGACGTGATGAGCTAATTGCCTAACAAATCCTGTGTTGTTGAGGGGAAATCTCTTGAGGTTTTACTGGTGGGCAGTGGTTATACTGACATACATTTTGAATTTATTTTTGTAGTGTTGGACTAGACCTTAGAGATGAATGTCAGCTTACCTAACGGGTCTCAGCTGCACCTGAGCAAGTTTGGGCTCAGGAAACCCAATTTTCTGTTTCCCAATTAACAGGAAGATCAGGTGATGCCATATTGACAAAGGCAATAGGAACATTCCGTCTCTTGGGCTCTCCAGAGTGAAGTTGGCCTGGACTAGTCACTTTGAGAGTATTTGAGCCAGCACATAATTTGAAAGTGCTAAACCCATTTCATCAGTGGTTATTTGTGGTTTCCTTTTCTCACACTTGCCATTCTCCAGCCAGAACAGTTTACTGGGAAGTTCCTCTTGGTGAATTCATGAAGCTCACTGGAACTGTGCAGCTCCTCTCTGGTTTCCAGCGAGGCTGTTAAAGCAGTTTGGCCTTTGACATCATTGAATGAGGTTTCCCCTTTTCTTTCCCCTCTTAACTTCATCGTTTAGCAAATGTTCTGCTCTGACAGGTTTTTGGAAGGGAGGAGGAGGAGGATGAAGTGAGGAGGATTCCTGTGGTTTTGGTACAGAGGACTGGGGGCAGGGGGAGAGAGTTTGAGTTTGGGAAAGTCTGTAAAAGGGTGCTGGTCTGGGACTGGAGCTGGTGAGCAGGTTCCGCCTCAATTGTTTTTCAGTAGGTTGGCTGTGGCAGGACAAATACAAGGAAAGGTCAGAGGTTGTCCGTTTCCTCATCCATCTTCCCTTGTGATCCTAGGGTCAGAGTTAGGGTTGATTAAGATCTTAAATGTTTGACAAAAGCTCAGTGGGCAGAAATAGTTCAGGCCAGTTGCACTTGTTGGGAGATCCACAGTTGATGTTGGAATTCTGTGTCTTTTCCTGGGACCTGCTCCCTGCCATGCAGTGCTGGGGCAGACCAGCTGGCACTTGGGTTGTCCTGTGAGCTGCTTCAAGTTCGCTCAACCTCCTGATTTTTAAATAATGCATTTTCCTTGAGATGCTTTTGCTTAATTTCTGATGTGTGTGTGGGAAGCATAATGGAAAGCCACTTCACATCTAAAGTTATTCCTGTAGTGGGAGTTAATGACTTTCTGACCTTGAACGGGATTTTTAAAAAATTGTGTTGGTGGTATGGAGGTGTTTGAATACGATGACAAAAAACTGTCCTTCCTCTGACTGCTATTTTTTTCTCCAGCTGATTTTATTGATGATGATTGTCTTACTGAACATGCATAAGTGCATGTGTATGTACATATGCAAAAACCCAGGGCAGAAGGGAAAAGGAGCTAAGTATTTAATCCATATTTATTTGGGAAGCTTCACAGGTGTGTCATGGCAGTGGTTCTACAAAATTGGTCCTGATCAGTAGAAATATTAGGTGAGCACTGATTCTTTGCTCGCAGATGCACTTGTAGCTGTGAACCTAATGCAAAAAAAAAAAAATCCAGTTTGCTGTTGGGTTTTTTTTTTAAATTTTCTGTTACTGTTTATTCTCCCTCAAATGTTTTGTGTTAATGGCTGTCCACTTAGGAGAGCATAAATCTGGAATATTGTTGATGGAACATGACTATCCCAACTAGTGTCACGTCTCAAGGCTAAGGCAATTAGTGCTTTAGGGCAAAGCTGAGACATAAAGTAATTTTCAACTTCTCTTGTACTCATCATTGTTATGTAAATTGTTTTGTTACACATTAATATAATGTGGTTTGGATTTAGTTACGATTTCCTTATGATAAAACACATATCTTTCTTCCTCAAAGGAGGAGGGGGGGGGAAACAAGCAGGAAGGGAGAAAAGACAGATTAAAGAAGCAATAGACTGTAGCCATCTGTGATGATTTTGATGCTGTGAAATTACAAATCTCAATTTTAGACCTGCCATTTAGTATAAATATGTGAGACAGTTGAGATTTTTACTGTGATACTGTAAAGGTTATGAGAGCCAACAGCTTTGTCTTCATCTACACTTGCTTTTTCTGAGTTGTGAATTGGCCAATTGGCAGAAAATCCAGTGTCATTTAAAATATGGCTCAGTCTTGGTTTCATATCACTGCTGTTTTTAGAATTTTCCTTCAAACTTTGATAAGAGCATCCCTAAGAAGTAATAATTTGAATGATAAGATTCTTTTTATCTCAGAGGCTTTGAAGAGTGGCTGTGATCATTGAAAGCCGCAGTTCAGTTTACATCAGAAGGGTACAGTCTAATTATATGTTTTTCTGTGATAAGATTTTTGGATGGTGGGTTTTGTAGGGGTGGGGAAGTAAAATAATTTGTGTGTACTTTCCCATTTTAGTCATAGATAACTTTTTTTGTCAGAATAGCACTGATGTACAGTCTGGCTGCACAAAAGGGTAATCAGAAGGGTGACTAAGACTGCGCAGATTTGAGATTTCAGAAGGATTTTTTTTCAGGTTGATTATTTTTGGCAGAGGGGAAAAAAATGCATAGACTCAACATGTTACGTTTTAAAAGGAGCTGAGAAGACGGAAGCTACCAGGCGGGGCCTGGGAGCGATACTGAAACACAGTCTGTCTGAACCAAATTTAGTTGGTTCTCTTCTCTGCTGATTTGGTTATGTTATGTTCTCATGTAGCTCAATAGATCTTCCAAGGGTTGCTCCCTCTGTGAATTTTTTTTTTTTTTGTACCACCTGGTGCATTTCAAAATCTCCATTTAAATGTCACTGCAGGCTCTCTATTGCTTTTCTCCTGCCTGGCCTCCTCAGAAGTCAAGCTGCAGTTGTCCCTTCATGTGTTGCTTGGAGAAGGGCTGGGATTGCTTCCTTCTGAATTCCTGACAAAATTTCTGCTAGTACACAGGGGAGCAATATCTGGTCCTTATTCTGTGTGTTACTGGTAAAAAGCACGATCCTCAGAATCAAAGCCAGATGAGCTGTTGTGGTGGTATGAATTTCATGGTAGGTCCGGGTAGTCTTTTGTGGGACTTACAGCCCGTCTTCTGGTTTTTGTGTGTGTTCTTATAGGAAAAAAAAAAAAGGCAAAAGAACACTTTCCAGACAGCTCATCTTGTGTGTGATGAGTTTGGTATTTAGATCTTGGCTGGGTAAGGGTTATTATCTGTCTAATAATATGCTCCACTGAGCTTGGTCTTTATTGCGCCTGTGAGAAGTGATTAAAGAAATGCTCAGCAGTACACTAAGGTCTTTTGAGACTGCATTAAAAAGCCCCCCAAACTTGTGAGATAAATATCTTATCTGGTTTCATTCCATTATGCCACATCCTTTTCAAATATTGCAGGGAGCAGGTGAGGTCACACAGTTTTGTGAATCAGAGACAATTAACACTCCCATGACTAAATGGCCATTTTATGAATATTCAGAGCCTGCTTCACCTCCCTGGGAAGCAAACATGTTGGTTCCCTTCTCCTTCCTCCTGCTAGAGACTAGGGAGGCTCTCCCTGTGAATGGGGATTGGCAGCTGTCGCCAGCTTTGCCTTTTGCATGCAGCAAATTCCTCATTTACATCTTTTGTATACACCCTCATGCAAAGTAGCACACCCATTTCCCCACTTCACAAAGGAGATAAGAGCTTCCTTTGGAAAAGCCAGCCAAAATCTCCTTCTGTTTATGCAGAGCTCAAAGATTTGGATTTTATGCAAATGGATTCTGGTTTTATTTTTTTTTTTGATCTCTTTGTTTAAGAGATAGTGTAATATTTGCACAGTATGCTCCTCATGTCTTGAAGTCTCCTCTTGACTATGGCTGACTGTCACTCTTGCCCCAAACTGCAGCTTCAAGCCAGCCTGTGGGAAAGTGCTGTGCTCCAAAACTCTGCAGAATGATGGCTGGAGTGTAGAAGTGCTGCTTCTTGTGCCTGGTGGGGCTGCAGGTTCTTGTGTGTCATCTCCTCTAGATATTCTCCATCACAAAGCCCTTCTATAGCTGCATCCTCAGCTGGGGGATGACCAGGTTCAGGAGGTGGGATCCCCTCTGTGCACACACGTGCATAAAAAAGCATTACACTTTCTCTGGACACTTTCTCTGCTTTGTACCAAGGACCTGCTCAGGCCTGGTCTAGTGCCCTTCCCTTTGCTGTACAGGCTGCAGAAGTGGCCTTGGCCCATGGTTATAGTGTGGTGAAAAGGGGCTCCCGGCACTTGGGTAAGTAAACATGCAGAAATGCTCTGCTGTCTTTATTTATTGAAAGAAAATAATCTGTGAGAAAAGTTCTGCTTTCTTAAGCCTCATGATTATACGAGAACCCATATTTTATTTTATTTTTGGTTTTAGTGGCTTTCTTTTCTTTTTAACTTTGCTTTATTTCAACTTTACTTAAAATTGCCTTTGGCTTGAAATAAAGCTGAGGCTCATTAAATGCTCCCAAAACACAGGCTTGTTCAGAATGGATTTGTTGAAAGGTTTATTGATATAAGTTAGAACACATGCTGCATGAATGTACTGTATTTCTTTAAAGTACTGTTTTTCATTTTGTGTCTTTATAAATCAGTGGTATGAAATTGGGACCCTGATCGTGTTGGGGCTACATCCTATAAGAAACCAGAAGGAAAAACATGGTTGTGGGGAGTTGTCGTTTTTGTTGGATGTCCAATTAGTGTTTAACTTGAAGGTAATTTCACAGGGGTAGTAAACTGCGCAGTGTGAAACCTGGTGGCGTAATTAAATGGAGGAAAGGCTCTTTAAAATAACAAAGGAACGTGCAAAAACTTTGCTTTTGTCCTAATAGTCACCCAGAAGGGGAGGTCATGCTGTTTAAAGTACAATATGGATGGGCTATTAAGGTTTGGAGGAAAAAAGGAGGGGGGAAGAAAGCTAAGCTGTACAGTTGGTATTTGCTTTGGCTCATTTAGTCATGGATGCCTAGAAAACACTCCATTTGCTGGTTTGCTTTTTATTTTTTCCTTAGATAGGTGGGTTTAAATCTCACTATTATTAATCTATATAAACCCAGTGAAAGAGGTGTGCTGGGAAAACAGGCCTTGGATTCACTGGGGGCTTGGTGCTGCCTGGCTCAGGCTGCAGAGAGGCGGCAGTTTCAGCAGCCTGAGCAAAGGTGGGGTCCTGTGCAGGAGGAAGAGGAGGAGGGATGCTCTTGTGCTGCAGCAGCTGGAGGAGGGAAGACTAGGGAACCTTCCCAGAGGCATGCAGGATGTCTGTGGTTGAGATAAGACCAGAGGGAAGACTGACTCTAGTGTCCTATGTCCCCTCCTCACTCGTCAAAAGCAATTGGTCACCTTTCTCTGATGAGGGACCCATCTTATGTGCTGGAGCTCCCTGAAACATTATTTGAACTAAGGAGATCAATAATTATTGCTTCTGCTTGTATATGTGAATGCTTTGTACAGGCATACTACAAAGCTGCAGTACAGTGTCTTAATTACCCAGATAATCCTGTTTGCTTGTATTTTTAAACTATGGAGCGCTGGGTAATTATTCAATTCTTAATAGAAGGCAAATGGCAATGTAAACAATAATTAGGATGTTAGACTAATGTGCTTCAAAGCAAATTGGATTTTTTTTCATACTGTTCAGCATGAAGTCCCATAAAGCTGACAATTTAGTGGCAAGGAAGCAAGTTCCATTTTGCTCATATTTTCTGGTGTTATCTCTTCATGCCTTGTTTCTGTGAATGAGTTTGCTCTGATGCTGCTGTCTGCTCCAGAACCAATGTCAGGTTGACAGTCAGCTCTCCCCATTTGCCTATTCTCTCCTGCAGCTTTTTTGTCCCCTGCAGCCAGGGGTTAGAGGTCAGCAGCATCCCGAATTCCTTCCTGTGCCAGGGCAGGTGGGCATGGAGGGATGCAGCTGGTGCTGCTGGTGTAGCTGGCACCTGGCTTGATGGGCTCTGGCTGTCTCAGGTCAGGGTCCAGAGGAGAGGGACTAGACTGAGCTTGGTGACTTAAGTTCTTGCTACGTCTGGGTTCAGGTCTTCTGCTTGCCAAGCAAGGCTGACTTTAGCCTCGGAAATAAAGACATACTTGAAGGGAAATTCAAGTTTTCGTCTCTTTACGCTTTGAAAGCAGGGTAATATGCTGGTGGGTCAGAGCTACTACTCATCTCCCTTAGCTTGGAGAACACTCCTGGTTTTCACAGCTTACCTCAGATTTTACTAGGAGCATGATAGGAGCCACAAACATGGATGTGAAACATTCAATTGATTTCTGTTCTATCTGCACAACTTGTGTATTTAACATATTTCAGTACTTCCACAGACCAGTAATTAAATCCTGCCATTGTATCAATTCCTCACATTGTATTTAGCCAGTGATTGAAAACCGTGTGTTGGTAGCAAAGGTGTTAGTCAATAATGCTGCTGCTTTCTGAAATACTTTAATAATGTCTCTGTCACACTGAGGGTTTTGTCTGGCCTTCATAGTGTGTTCTCAGCAGTTGAAGGGATTGAACAACTGCCTTTATTTTCCCCGTTATCAATGCTAAGAAAGGCCAAAATGTGTTCCAGTTGTTGATGCTGAATTACAGAAATTGAATTACAGAAATTTAATTTTAACTACATTTTATTTTTCTGTGAAGTGTGTGTGTGTGGGAATCAATGGAACACTTCAAGATATTATGGCTGAATTTTTTCGATACTAATACAGGCTATCTTTATATTAATAAAGTGTGCACTTAGATTTAAAATAAGAAAATCCACACCCTCTAAGAGGCTTTTTGCCAGGCCACATTTTAATAGCCCTAATTAACAAGTCTGTCTTTCCATACATCAAACATTTCTGTCTGGAGAGCTGAAGAATACCGACCAGGGCTTCTGTGAACTTGGGGCTTGAATTCATTTGTTTTCAGTTTTAAGTGTTTTCTGCTGTTGAAAAAGACATCGCTGCTTTGAAAAGTTTCCTTTTGAAGTGTCCAGCCTAGCAGTGACTGAAGCAGCCAATGGGCATATTAGCATGTTAAAAGGACCGGATCAATACCTTCCTCTCCCTCTTCTCTGCTGGGGCTGGGCAACCCTTGCTTGGAGTCTGACCAGCTGCACCTCTGCATTTCCAGGGAGCCATCAGTAGTGGCATGAGTTGTGTCAAGCTGAGACTGGTTGATCCAGTGCCCAGGCTCTTTCAAGGATGGCAATTTGAAAATGGATTTGAGGGAATTGATAGCTTTGGGAAGATCAGACAGCTTGTGTAATTATAAACAGGATTAGAAGGCTAGTGTAGGGAGAAATAGGAGATCAGTTGTAGGGCATAAGTTGGCTGAACTCCTTCTGATGCTGGAGTATTTGGTTTTGTTGTACTTAGCTGGTGTGTGTAGAAGATTTCTTTGGGCTTTTTCAAGAGACAAGTAAACACAAATTAAAAAGGTGTGTGGGCAGTCCCTGCTGTTTCACAGCTTGGGGGCAGTGGCTGCTGGATAAGTATAGCAGGAGATGCTTAGATACAGCTGTGTTTGCCGACAAACTGAAGAAGATGGTTCTGACTTCCCCCATGTGTGGTCTGCAGCCCCAGCCTGGGTGCCTGCACACCTGCAGGAGCACCTTCCAGGAGCACCTGGTGGGATGCTCTCTCTTGTCCTTGGCTGTCTGGTTGCCAAACTCCTGCTCCCTGATGCAGGCCTCCCTGGGGCCTTGGGGCAGTGCTCAGTGTCTGTGCCCTGGTGGGAGAGACAGCCCCTGCATGTGGGATTGGGAGTGGGGGAAGCATTGAAGGTTCCTCCTGTGGCCATCAGTGTTAAAATAATGGACAAATGATTGCAGTAATCAAGATGGCTGTGGAGCTGTTCTGAAATGGAGACTGTTTCTTGGGAGGCTTCCTGCGGTCTCGCACACCAGAGACGTGAGAAGATAACAGAGTTCTGTTGCTGTTTCTTTTTAGTGGCTTTGGTGTTTGCATCTTGCACATCTGCCAGCCTTCCCTTAATCTCTGAAGTCCCATAACACAGTTATTAGGTTGACACATTTTGTCCACTTGTAATTAGTTCTTGGATTTCCTCATTTATTTTTGTGGTGATCAGTAGTATCCAGGGTAGAGCTAATAAGACAGCTGAAATCAGGACCAGGTCCCTATGTGCACTCCACCTGCTCATTAATCAAGGACTCTGCAGTTAATGAGAGTAATTTCCAGGTAATATTTAATCTCAGAGTAGCAATAGTTACACTTAATGTGAAGGAACTTTTTTTGAGGTTCGTTGCTGAACTCATTCCCATGGCACATTAGAAACTGTGCTGTGCTACTCCCAGATGTACTTCTGTCAGGCTACCCAAATTTGGACTATGTCCAAAAATTCATACAAGATGAAAATACTGGATCCAATACTTTAGGCTGGACATGACACTTCAGTGGGTGCTGAGTACAACACATGCATATAGATGTGGCTGATAATGTACACGGTTTTGTAATGCTTTGAGGTTCAAAGGCCTGTCTATGTGGGGAGGAAAGTTGAAAGCAATCAACTAAAGGAGTGACGTTGGTGAGCATAACTTAAGGTACATCACTAATTACCCACAAGACTGTTTCCATCCTTTTTGGCTGAATCTACCCATGTGCAGATCCTTTATCCATTTAGTTGATTCACCTTAAAGTTCTCAGTGGCTCTTTGAAGACATGCTCTCAGTGCCCAGTTTCAGTATGCCCAGAATTAATGTACTTGGTAACCTTGAATTCAACACACCCAATAGCTTGGGAAAGTGAGCTCAAAGGGTTGTGGGCACTGGGAAAGGATGTGTTTATAGCTTTAGGATTCTTTAATTTGTGAGAGAAGAGAACAAAATCCACCTACAGTCACTCGCAGCAGAAGGGGAAGGAGCGTGACCGCAGCGATTTCAAGGAGGGCATCTGGCTCCAGAGAGGGGCAGGAGATCTCATCCACTGTGAAAGAGCAGCACCAGCTGTGATTGAGGCTGGTGGAGGGGCATCATGGGGCTGATCCAGCACTGCAGGGAACTGCCCTTGTCTTGACAGGAGTGGTGCACTTCCAAGGGCAGTATTTGGCCTTATTATCTCATGTCCTTCCCATTAGGCTGCACTGGGACGGTGAGTGTGCAGAGCTGGTCCTTTTAGTTCAAGATGAACTGTGATTGGAGTATGAGAGTGTGCAGGAGATCTCCTCTCTGTCTTTCCTGTTTTGTTGGACATTGGTTTGTCTGTCTATGCAGTTAGAGAACTGTGTTGCTCTAACTTGTGCTGAGTGTTTAGCTGCTGCCACTTCACTGTGGGGATGCTGGGGGGCAGGAGCTCTGCCCACTGTATTGCTCTGCTCTTTAAAGGTCACCACTAACTCCTCTTTCCTGTGGTTGTGTGTTTAGCTAGCCTTCTGCAGCAATCATGCTAATTTGACCTCTCCATACACCTGTATTAAAGTTTGAGTTAAAAATGTACTGTAGCAAAGGAGAGACATTTTTCCGTGGGATTGTTGAGCTCTTTGAGAATGCCGAATGACAGAGTTAACTCTTGTGCAAACATTGCCTTTTATTTGACTTTGTAGTTTGCCCTTTGAAATACAAACATATTTGTGTCAATCAGCAAGTCTCCCTTCCGGAGTTCTGGTTGACCCTGTGGAAAGAAATGTGACTGTGCAATTATTAAAGGTGAGGCCGTCGCTTTAACAAATGCTGAGTAATTGCTATTCACTCCTCTCTGTGCCTCTGCCATAAATGACGGTGAACTGCCCTTCAGCCCAGCTAAATAACAAGGAAGATATTTGTTTGGAAGGAATAATACTTCAGAAATTTGCAATGTGTCAGAAGTATTGTGTCACAGGGACTTGTGGGTAGGGCAAAGAAAAAAGTTGTCTGTCTCAGTTTAGAATGCAAGAAGCTTATTTGGGCTTTAAAATGCAATTAGGTCAAATACTATACCTGTGTCACTCAGAGTTAGTAGGGGTTGTCAGAGTATAGAGGAGGGCAGAATTTGCCCATTATAAAACAATCTGAAGTGAATATGAAGATTCTCTGACAACTTACCTACAGTTCTTTATGATTAAAAGGATGAAAGCTCCTCCTCTCCCCTGCCACAGTGTTGGCAGGAATCAGAAAAAGGCTCTTAATATTGCCCATGAGTTTTTGCACAGTCTAGAGACCTAGACCTGATTGATGTCACTGCTCTCACTGATTCTGTGCAGGGAAGTTGTAGGCCACGTAATGAGGCTATGGATGAGTCGTGCTAACGAAAAAGAAAATCAGACCTCACAACTATTTTTGGAAAGTAACCTCTGTCCTTTGCCAGATACTTTTTTGTGGCAGTTTTTTATGTTAAAACCTTCTGAAGAGCCAGAAGTGAGGTATAAATTTAAAATTATTAAGCATTGCTGATGCTCTACAGAGATACTATCTAGGTATCCTAGTGTTGATCTGACCTGCCTCTTTCTGTGTTAGATTGTAATTTCTATATCTTCATTCAGTCTGTACATGGTTTCTCAAAATAAATTGTTTATTGCCCTGAGCACAGCATCATGAATCTTGCAGCCAGAGCTTCGATAACAAATAAGTACATGTGGTAAGGGGAAATAAATTTTTGAGAACACTTTTCAGTTTGTTCCTCAGAGGTTTTTCACAAAGTAGTGGATTCTGTTTTACCTATTCACATCACAAGTGTATTTTGGCCTTATTCTAGAAGGAAATAATTGAAATACTAGGCAGCGGGTTTTTAACTAGTCCAGACCTTGATTGATGGATTTGTAGCATTTAAGCAGGCTTAAGAGACTAAGGCATCTTTTGCCTATGTTAGTGCTTACTGTCCAGCTCACTTTTAGGCGTTCAAGGGTTGGACTTGCTTAAATTTGAAGATATCTGGAAATATCTCTTACCTTTATCTTTCTTCTTTAACCAGAAGTGTGTAGAAGGTGGCTGTAAAACTGGAGGTGATAACAGGGCAGGAAATAGCGGGCTTAAAATGCAAAACCAGAAGATTAGGCAAGACCCAAGTTAAAAAAAAAATAAATTCATAATTACAGAGATCTTTAATGCCAGTGCAGATTGCCCAGGGATGTGGGGGAATCTCTGTATCAGAGGATTTTTGAAGTTAGACATCTAGTAGCATTGTTTAAGTACAGGTTATCCTCCTGTGGGGCTGGGGAATAGACTAACTGGGATCATCTCTTGTGGTAAGTGCTCTTGTACAGTTGTTATCGGATCCCCATTGTCTTACAGCAGAAACGTAGCTCTTGAGGTCTGACCTAGAAACAGAGACTTGATCATACTGTCTCCTGACCTCTTTCCTTCAAGAGAAACTGTTTCAGTCTGAAGAGGTCTTTCGGCTGCTAAAGCTCTTGCTGTGTGTTTCAGTTTTCCAGTTTAACCAGCTAGTTTCAGCTAAACAGAACATTCCTTAGGCATCTTGGATACCCCTCTATCAGTTTGTTCCAGTCCTTCGCAGAGGGACATTGAACAGGCCGTGGCTTTTCCAACATATCCTGGCTCTACATAAGAGGTTCAAAGTGGGTTTGTTTTACTGGCCTTAGTGTCCCATCCTTATCTGAGCCTGTGGTAATGATGCAGTGTGACAGGGGTGCTGTGGAGTAGCCTTGAAGAGCTTTGCCCGTTACTTGGCTCACCTGGAAAGAGGAGCACAAATGCTGCTTCTGCCTGGGTTCTCCCTCCACCCTTGTTTGCAGCAGCACTGCTCCCATTGCTCAGGAGCAGCACACTACCTCTGACACTTCAAGTGGCCCAGAGTAGATGCACATAGCAGGTGTGGTGCTGTGTGCCTTGCTTTGTGGGTCTGTGCTGTGTTTTGGCTTGATTTTGCATTTCCTCCCATGCACCTGAGATATTTGTTGAAAGACGGCCCTTTCACACAGATGGAAGCCTTCTCTTTGCATCCAGGTTGGTTTTAATGTGCAGCACATGTGCTCACTTAGAAGTTGAATAAACAGGTAACTACTGAGGAGATACTGGCTGCTCAGGTGCAGTCCTATATCTGTTGGGATGTGGAGAAGGGATATTAAAATTGTTTACGAGGTCAGAGCTATAGTGAGCCTTACACTACCTTTGAATTACGATATCATTACCTGAGCTGCAGGAACCAAGAAATAAAACCTTTTACCGTGAAATATGAGGAGTCCTTATGATTTTGAAGTAGAGAGAGGAAGAAAAATGTACTCTATGTCCTAGTACTTTTTTTTTTTTTTGGTTCTATTGCAGTGGGTTTGATTTTGCTTACTGGTGACACACCTAGAATAGCTATGGCATTTGTTAATAACGTTTGTGCTAGAGAAATTCTCCTTTTGCTAGTTCATTTCTTTTTGGGTCATGCCAGGAAAAATGTTCCTTCCTAAAAGGAATAAATTATTCAAGCTTATTTAAATAAACTTGTTGTTATTTCTCCATGTGGTACCTGCACTGTTACAAGTCCAGTCACTTGTTTTCATTTACCACCCTGTGCTTCCTGTCCTTTATGTGAACAGGTTTTTTCTGCCCTGGTATAGAAGGCATTATTATGTTTGCGCGATATGAAAAGTTGCAGTAAAACATTGATGGAGTAGAGCAGAGATTGCTGAAGCAACGTTGATTAAGCTGATTATTCTCAAACAGATGAGAGCAGCTAGCAGTTTACATGTTATGAGACTCACTGGGAGTTTTTTAAAGACTGAAAGCAGTTGATATCTGTATGCTCTATAGGTAGTGATCTATCAAACCAGATTTTGACAATTTTTTATATTGACCTGTACAGATACTTGTCTCCTATGTCACTTTTGTGGAATTAGACAACAGTATTAGGA
This sequence comes from Neopelma chrysocephalum, assembly GCF_003984885.1. Lineage (NCBI taxonomy): Eukaryota > Metazoa > Chordata > Aves > Passeriformes > Pipridae > Neopelma > Neopelma chrysocephalum. The sequence goes on from NW_020897730.1 coordinate 6,110,695, forward strand.
AGTTACGTATCTGCAGACTGAGAAAGAATTTAAAAGCCATGAATAAGAGAAAAGAAAGTGTAGGTGTAAAAGCTGGAATGAATGTGGGGTATCAAACAGAAAGATGTGCTGGGGACAACAGGAGAGGCAGCAAAGACTGTCCTGGGAGAAACTGAGAGACAACTGCCATGATGAAAAGCAGTAAATCAGCATTTAGCAAAGGTGACTTTCGGTTTCTTCAGATAGTGGATTTTGTGGTCTTGCTGGTCTACTGTTATGTCAATAACTTGCATCAAAACTTCCTCGAGTCAGAACATCTGTTGCGGCCAATGGAAAGATTCCCCTTTACTTTAATGTGCTTTGGATCAGGCCCAAAATGCAAATAGTTTTTCTCTCATCCTTTGAAGTCTTTAACATTTCATGGGCTCCCTTATGTTATTGGTAATTTGCACCAAAATATTTTGCATGCAAATGAAATTTCAGGAGTAACAATGACTACATTGCTGAATATGCATGTAAGTGCACACACACAAGTATCAGTAAAGCAAATTTTACTTTTCAGGTATGAAACTAGCAATTTCTTTGTAATAGTGGGTTGTTAATAGTATATGCAACTGCAATCAAATGTATTGACAAATACATATAAAAGACTGTATAAAACTGCCAAAGTACATTTTGATACATCTGTTAGAGCCAATTGATTTTTCTTTTTTGTAGCTTGTGCATGTTAATACATGTTTTCTATATGAAACTGGCATTTGTCACTAACTTGTTACAGCACTGTAGATGTCATAAATTTAAATACTGTAATTGAACCTGAATTTACTATGGGTTTATTTACCAGATCAAAGAGTAACTTCAACCTACAACACTCATTTTGTTTGCTAGTGTAAATTCCTGAGCTTAGGGAAGTGCCAGAGAAAGACTGTTCTTTGAATTATATGAATGCTAGCAAATCACAAAGTTTTAAGTTTGTAATAAAACTGGAAGTGTATTTTTTAGCTGAGAGATCCTACTGATTTTAGTATCAAAATTTTGAAGTTTCTTAGAATCCTAAAAACTATTGTAATGCTCTCATGGGAGTCTGCAATATCAAGGCAGTAAAATATGACACATTTACAGCAACTCTGTTTGCTTTATATTAGGACCTCACTTGATCATGTGAGGTGGGTACTTTGCTCCCTATACCTGTCCAGTTACTCCTGTCTGAAAAGCACTGAAGCCTTATGAGAGCAGCATATTCAGGTCTTGGGTTATCACCTGCCTTGGCCACTGGGATGCTCTTCCCCATTTAAAACTCAGGCTTTCTTATCTGCTTAGTTTCAACCAGTTCTGACCCAGCAGTTCCTGCCTGAGCCTGCATTTGCAGGGCAATCCTGCTGAATCCCAGCAGGCTGAGCTGAGGTCTCATCCCCCAGGGCCTCAGCCCCACTCCCTGCGGCAGCTGGTCCTACCTGTCTGTGTTGGCTGTGTTGGCTTGTACTTCAAGGGCACAGCCAGCCAGTGGCTGGGAGGAGAAAGGTAAAAACAATTTGTGTTTCTAATTGTCCTAAGATATGATTATGAGCATCTTTCCACAGAAAAACATCTGCTAAACAGAGTTTTGCAGGAAGGGTTTGTCAGTGCTCTTACCTGTTAGGAGATCACTGCATATGACTGGAAACGTAAAGAGTTAGTCACTCCTTTTATACCCCAGGCTGTTATTTAAAGCTCTTGCTGGGAATGTCATTGCAACAGGGAGGGAGTAGCAGGAAATAAGGGCTGGGGTCAGCAGTGACGTTCACGGAGCAGTGAGAAAGGATGTGTCAGCTGAGTGGAGGTGGCATTGCCAAAAGTCCTCACCTGAGCCACAATGGCTCACGGCTGGGCGAGTGTCAGGCAAGGAAGGTGCCTGCCACCCAGCTGGGGTCAGAGCTCTGTCTTTGTTTCAGTGCACTATTTGTGTAAAAAAGAAGCACATAAATAATCAAAATCTGAAAGGGGTCTTTTGTAAACTCACATGCGATTGCCCATACCTTAAAAATATCAGTCACCAAAAACATTTGTCTGTCCTCAGTGGAAAGTGTTTAAAGGCAAGAAGGGTCTTTCTGGTTCTTTGCATTTAATTTCATGTTGGTTAAACAAAGATTCATTTTGAGAGAGAGGAAAAGCAACACAGCGGTGCCTTAAGGCAGGATAAGGGGAGGTAACATTGCAAGCCACAGTAAGTTGCTGCTGGCTTCACTGGGACAAAGTAAGTCAGGCAAATTGATGTACTTCAGCTGCTAAGGGGATAGCACAGGAAGTTGACTAGCACTAGTTCTGGTCCAGAAGGGGAGGGGAGGAGTGGGGCTCTGGACCAGGCTTTGCTAAAAAGTGGATTTGGAAGTGCTGTAAAGCCCTGCCTTTTCTCACAGGGCTGCTCTCAGCCTGAAGTGCCCAGAGCCTTGCTGAGTCAGCACCTGCAGTCCCAAGGGCAAGTGCTGAGGGCTCTGTAGGATCTATGGCCCTGAGAAGCCAGTGCCAATGAGTACACACCAGAAGAAGCCTGAGGCTGCCTCATTCAATCCCGGAGCCGTGGGCTCCTTGAGCAATCTCCAGCTTCAGAGGGTACCTTGTACTGCAGGGTGGTGTTTGAGCCATGCTCGACTTTCCCTCCTCAGCCTTCCTTCAGGCATGGCTCAGGGCACAGCCTCAGGAATGGCTTCAGGTGAGCAGGAAGGAAGGGTGCAGTCGCATCTATGCAAATCCTTGGCTGCTTTGAGCTCCTCTGTTCAAACTCTGGCTGTGGAGGCTTCTGGCTCATGGTCATTTTCATTTGGTTAAACATCCTGCTTGTATTTTCTGAAGGCAGGTGGTGTCCCAAATTACTATGTAGCATGGACTCTTTAATGTCCTGAGTTCGAGGTCTAACTTTGATATGAGCTGCATAAGCAGTAAATAAGAGCTGCTTCATTGCTGGCAGAGGCTTGGTGATGGATATTGGCAGGGAGTATCTAGTTAATTTTTGAACTCTCTTCCTCCATCCAAAGTTAAAAGCTGATCCCAAACTGCTAATGACTTCTACCACCTTAACTAAGTTGTTAAATCTCAACCCATCAGCTCTGGTGGTTCAGGGTCACTGCTTAAGCCATACTGTGACACCCATGCATGCTTGAAATTCACCTCACAAACGTGCTGTTGTGCTCCTAATTCACTGCCACCCCTCTAAAGAGTCAGCAAGTGACAGTCAGTGCAGTGAGAGTCAGGCTTTGTCCGAATTAGCATTCCAAAATGTGTGAGGTATTGCCCAATTAATATACTCTGCATTACCTAAGACCATGAACAGCCTCTTTTGTGAGGGCCAAAGTTGTCTTTATAAAGAAACAATACAAAGATGTGGTTAAATATGCATGGAATGCATATTGGTTATTTTAAACACTAAAAAAGCCTTGTTATCTGGGAGACCAAGGACAGTTGTTCTATTGTATTGAATCTTACAACATCTTTGAAACTTTTCAGCTGGGTACAAGTCTAGAATGAGAATGATGTTCTAAGTCTGAATCACATACAAATTGCAAGCAGTATTCTATTGGCAGTGCGGAGGGCAGGATGGAAGGAGCAGGGCTGTCCGCCCAGTAATGAGACAGGTTTTAAAGGCAAAAATTAGGAGTTTACATAGTGTTTGTTTCCTTCTGCAGTTGGGTGGAGGTTGTTTGGTTAGTTGGGTTTTTTTTTTGGTTTGGGTTTGTTTTTTTGGTTTTCTTTAAACCCATTGGAAAATATTTAGGCCATCATTCCAGGCTTTTTTGCTGCCATGAGGGATGTGCTTTGTGTCTAAGATGCCAGTGGACAGTGGCCACTTAATTGTCTTTAGAGAGTGGGATTGATAAAGCAACGCAGAGTGTGCAGACTGCAGTGGAGTGCTGATAGCCATACAGTGAGCCCTGATGTAGCCAAACTCACACATAGTGTGGTGCACAGACCTGGTTTCTTGTGAATCTTCTCCGTGTGCAGCCCTCAGGTCTACTTCTCCTGCCTTACAACTTTTCTATCAGTGAAACTCCACTAATGAGAAAAATTTCAATTTGCTACTTGATTTTATGTTGATGTCAATGTGAGGAGACTCAGGCCATGCATTATTAGTGTGGTTTTATGAGAGCAGTGATCAGGCTGTTGAGTCATTACAACTACTTTACACTTTGGATTTTAATTGCTTTATGGAGCTTGTTAATTTTTGTTTAGTTTGGCAGTAGCTTATGAATGATAGTTGTCTCTATCAAAAACTGCCACCAGCTCTTTCATCACTACTTCTGTATGGTACCACAGTTTTTAGAAGCATGCAGGCAGAATTTTATTCTAGGTAACTATTATATTGTGGCTTCAGAAATACCACTGTGTTTTTATTTGGCTTCTTTTCTTCTCTCAGTTGCTAGGAACAGATATAACACTCACAACAATGTGAGTAATAATCAGAACTTCTTAAATATCAACTAATGTGGGAGATAAAACTACCCAGGTGACGTATTTGTAAGTGCAAGCAGTAATAAAGCCATATGAGAAGTCATTATCTGCACATTTTTTAAATCGTTTGTTGAGAAGTATATTACTGTTTATTTAAAATATCCTTAGTACAAAGCTCCTGGGAATACCAGCTAGAACGTGGTGTGCAAGTCTCTGTGTGGGGTTTTCCATAGGCAGCTGTTCTTTGACCTTGCCCTACATGAGGAGTTTCAGACTTTCGTTTCTGGATTAACAACTGCCCTCTCTCAATATCAGACATTCACCTTAGCTTTCTAAAAATGCAGTGGCAAATCAGATTGCATTAATGGAAAATGCTATGGCCTAGAAAACAGCTTTTACTGCTGACAAAATGGGCTGATCAAATCTGGACTGGTAAGGTATGCTATTTTTGACTGTGAAAAGTAGCATTTTCTGTAGGTTTGCTGAATGCAATAATGTGATTTCATGTTCCTCTTTGTTAGTCATCTCTAGCTGTTGGTGAGGGTAATGGATGTTGTTAATGTTCAACATTTAATCAGCTAAGGTATGTGTCTATCTGTTTTTCTTTCTCAAAATTTGCAAGGATTGTTATCGGCTCCATATATTTTCTAAAAAGTCAAAAGCAGCTCTGAGAAGGTGAGCAGAGGTCTGCTAAATATATTTCAGAAGTCCGTGAGTGCAAATGAATGATTATGTGAAAAGAATTCACTCTTCCCGCTGACTAAAGAGGTGCTTGCAGTAACTGTTGGCTTGCACTGTCTTTCTTCAACTTTGCTGCGACCATTTAGTGAGGTCTCATTCAGGCTAATTCCCACAATCTGCTGAGGCTGGAATATTTGGATGTCTGTTCAGACATATAGCTTACTTTCTAATTAGCACATCAGGGTTTGTGCGTTTTTATTTTTTTTTCTTTTCCTTTTTTCTTTTCTTTCCTTTTTTTTTCCTTTTTTTTTTTCTTATCAGAAGGCCACAACCTCTGTCCCAATCCAGGCAGGTGAAATTTCACAAGCACTTTATCATGGCTCATACCTCAAGCATCCGGACACGCCTTTCTGATTGTCATTTATATCCTCCTGTCATTGCCTCTGGCATTTGCTGAGTTCACATTTCCATGTGATTTACTGCAAAACATTTTGTTTAACAAGTCCCTAACACACACTGACAGGGAAGTCCCCCTCAAGAAGCTGAACTAATAATAGCCTTCATCTTTGCTTTCTTCAGATAGATGCTAAAAAATCAATCTGTTGGTATCCGTGCTTTAGACTTTGCACTTATGAAGAATTCTTGAAACTTGGAAACTCTGACCTTGAATCCATAAGTGCTTTGAATTGTAAATGCTCTTTGTCAAGGGCTCTGTGTGTGTAACAAGGCGGAGGAGCTCTGAGGCAGCACCTTTACTCCCCAGTTGCATAATTTCCAGTGCAGTTGGGTTATGAGTCAGCTGCAGCTCTGCAAGTGTTCAGGTAACTATTGAAGTATTTGGATGCTGAGGCTGCTCCTTAACAGCAGTTCTGGGAAACCTTTTAATATCCCAGAGCAGCTGCTCTGTCTGCTGGACTTGGCTTCTTCAGTGCCTGCCAGAGGGTCCTGAGCAAAGCTGGGAAGGAGCCCTGCTGAGAGTCCTTGTCCGTGGCCTCTCTCCAGTGCATGTGGCAGTCTGGTACTGGCAGAGCACAGCCTGGGCAGGGGCTCCTGATTCACCCCTATGGACCTGGGGGGCCTTCAGCCAGTAGTCTTGGCAAGCTAGTTTTTAAGGCCATGGATGAGTCCAGTGTAACTGTTCCCATGTAGGAGTGACTTTCCTTCTTGTTGCTTTAAGGCAACGTCGGTAGGAGCGGTCTACTTTAGGCCTAGAATTTGCTCTCCTTTAGTTAAATATTTAAACTCTGTATTCCTCTGAAGGCCTAAAATTACTGTGAATTTCAGACTGAAGTCACTAAGTGTTTGCAATGTCAAAACCCACTTAATGTTGACAGAAGTGATTCTTACTGTCTTTCAAAAGATTGCTTATGTCCCATGATGAGTTGGGCACAACTGAAAAAACAGCCCTAAGTGGCAAATTCACAAAATACAAGCAAGCAAATGCATAAGAATAAAATACAGCAAAATAACCATCTCCCCTCTTCCCCAAGTGAGTTGCTGATCTCATGTATTTGGGGCTCTGCCTGGCACAGTGGAGATTTACTGACCCATTAGTGGCTGCTGTTCGGCTGCACCTTCACATAGGAAAAATATGTCTAGAAAATAAACTTGGCACATCAGACATGCCATAACTAATTCATTGCAGCCAGCACGTTTCCTCCTGTTCTGCTTAACTGCCTCACGTTTTGATTATGTACAAATTTCGTGGTTTGGTTCTGTTAGAAAATCCTGGGTTTGTTTATTTAAGTTTACATTTCTTAATGAATGCAGGCAAGAGAAAGTGCTAAGTAGTTACAAATAAGGAACGTGGAAAGCTAATATGCTGATCTGAGCATTAGTTTTTGAAAATACAGGCTCTCCTATGGCTTTTTGATAGGGTAATAAAGATTTTTGTAGTCTTGTGACAAAGTGCATGAAAATTCAAGCAAATGGTGGTCCTGGAAGGACTTCTTGGTGGGGCAACCTAACAAATTCTCAGTGAACTTGGTTTTGGTGGTCAAAGGCAGAGTGCAAATAATCCTTCTGTGGGGTGGGCACAGGGAAAAAGGCTCTGGTGGCCACAGGTGGCTGCTGGGGCTGCTCCTGAGGATTATCCATCTGTAGTCGTAAGGTGCCTCACTGTATGAAATTTGACAGTCAGAGGAACACCAGGAAGACAATGAAGTTTTGCAGGGTATTTTTTTTCTATTTTGGCATGAATCCACTGATAGTTGACAGAAGCAGAGAGAAAAAAGGAAACATTTCTTCCTCAGGTCTTCTGTCTTGGCTGAAGGTAGGAAGTGAAGGTTACTCTGTGTGAATTTTGGATCTTCAGAAAAGTGAAAAATATGTGCTGCAAATGGATGGTCTTGCATGCCCAAGCATATTTAACTTGTGTCAGATCATCTTGTCGACAGCATTTTAAAACCTTACTCTTCTAAACTATCTTAGATGCAATTTGGATGTTGGTGATAGCATTCTGTTAATTGTTGAGGCAAAATTAGGTCTTGATATGGTTTAGTTAGAGTAGATAAAATAGTGCTCATAAGAACTCTGAGCTGATAAGTTATCGTATCAGGAAGAGAGTGAGGTGATCAGGGTGGATGTGAGTCACACGCCAACTCCAGTCTCACCACTGCATTTCTTTGCTAGAGTAAATTTTTGTGGCCTGGACTGAAGTCAGTGGTGCTTTTGGCCATTTCTAAATAGCTTCATGGATTATTGTCTTTCACTAATTTACGTATTATGCAGATATTTGAATAAATAGCTCTATCATGTCAGCCATGAGGGCCTCTGAGCCAAAATGAGATGTTATTGTTAGGTTCATTTGCCAATAGTTTTGTTGGAGATGGATGCCTTTCCAGATTAGAAGCAAAATTGTGTTTGTTTTGTCACTTTCTCCCAATTAGCAGCTGTACGACATCCAGCAGGAATTCGGAAGAAAGCTTTCCTTCTTGTGTGTCACCAATGCCAGAGTACAGGCTCTGCAGGCTGGGCTGTGTCCTAACCTGTATCCCAGCCCATGGGCTGTGCTCTCTGGGTACCTGCTCTGGTAACCAGGGGCACAGGAGGTTCAGGGTGATGTGGCAGAGCCCCACGGGGGACGGACGGCTCGGCGTCCCCTGCTGGGGGTAGGTCTGGCATCCGGTGATCTGCATGGAGAGGATAAAGAAACCTGTCACTTGTTCATCAGCACTGGAGAGCGTTAACCCAGTCACCTGAGAAGTCTTAATCTGCTTTAGCAGTTGGCTCAGCTGTGGGCTTGTTCCTCGTGCTGGAACTAGTCTTGTCTTGAAGCTGTGTTATCATGCCGTGGTTTGTGTGCCTCCTGCCGTGCCCGGAGTGTGAGCTCCATCTCCCACAGGACCAACAGGCACCTCCACTGTGTAAGCTTTCAGCTTTGCTCTGGTAGAGATGGATTCATTCTCTGGATGCTTCCCCTGGAGTGAGTCAGAGGGCCCCTGCCACCCTCTTGTAATTCATCATTTTCACCTGCTCACTGGTGTGTCTGTGGAGAGCCTCCCTGGAGCTGTATGGCAAAGACTAAGCTGGGGGAGAAGAGACCTATCACAACTATTTTTGGTCATGCCTAACATCAGTTTCTGCAATTCCTTTCCTCAGGATTTTATTTCATATATTTTTTAATGTACCTTCTCATACAAAGGGAAACTTTCTGCAGAACTCTTGAAGAAAAACTTGGCTTAAAGCATTCATTAAATGGCTGCCTCCATAAAAACACCCCTACTTTAAAATTTACCTGGTGACATGCCCATTGCACAACTGGGCCAAATCCTGTACTCTTAGAGCAGCAGCTGTGTTGTAAATCTGTGGGTTGTCCCAACCTGAAAGATGGATGGGCAGAACTCTGATATAAAGATACTATACATCAGTTAAAGGAATTAGTGCATGATATATCTTGTGAATTCAGGATGGTAGAGGATTTAAAAGCCAAGTTTGGCTCAAATTACAATTATTCTTATCCAGAACTCACACCAGCCACTCATAAAACTGGTATCTCTCTAGCTGCTCCTTTTCCGAACTTCTTGCTTGATGGGGCTGCTACAACATGTCCCCCAAACCAGCCTCTGTGCATCCAGTTCCTTTCCTTCGCTCTGCAGGGATGTGTGATGATGAGAAAAGGTACTGAGTGCAGTCTCGAGGGACACATCTGCTCTCTGCAGATGCTGATGCACCGGTGTGGTGGAAAGCATTCTGAGTGCACCTGAATGGGGTCAGCAGCGCAGCTTGGACAGCACGCTCTGCCTTCCTACTCCTTCTGGATTGGTGCAGTGCCACTCCTGGCAAATCCTTCAGGATGTCTTGATACAGGGGTTCTGCTGTGCTGGTGTTTCTGTTCGTGACCTAACCGATGGTGCTTCAGTGCTATTTTATCCTGAGGTAATTCCTGCCTTGCTTTTATTTATTGGTGATAAAAGACTGTCACAGATAAATAAGCATGTTCTCACTTGACTTGATAATTTACATGGCATTGCTGAAGGTGATTTATAATTTATACATGGAAAGGATTTGCTGATCTCATTAATAACTTTCCAAACATCTAGATAAACACGTTATTGCTCTGAATCAAGTGAGCATGAAACAGCCAAGGTATTCACCTGCAAGGGCTTCTGGCACTCTGCTCTTTCCCAGACAACAGAAGTTTGACAAAAGAATGTGGGAATTGCCAAAACGCGTTTCTCCTCACAGCCACCCAGATCACCCTAAGGTGGGAGATTTCATCTATTCTTGTTAAATTATTCTTCCCTATTGAAAGGCTTGTTGACAGGAGCAGATTCCCAGCTCTTTGATTTTTAAATAGGGATTGTATTTCACATCTCTGCGCGTGCAGCCAATGCAGGCATTTCTCTGCATCCTCTCGAACATCCTGCCAAAGCCTGAGATGCAAAAGAGCAGGGAACAATCTCCACAAGCTTCCTCCATCAGGGCTGTAAAAGGAGAATTGACACAGCCCTGGGTATTCCCTGCTGAGCCAGGTTGTTGTCATGATTTGTTTCATCAGAAGTAATCACCTCCTCTCTTATATGGGCGCCTTGTTATCTGGAGATCTCCAAGTGCTCTATTGCTTAATTAAACCTCACAACAGCTCTTAGATGTATCTATTGTGAATCTTATTGCCGCTTTCCAAATGGATAATCTGAGGCAGGGATACAGAAGTTTACACACTGGGTGTATGTGTAGTTACACCCTTCAATTTAGGGGCCCCAAAGGAGCAGCCATGCTTTCTTTTCCACTATTCCCTGCTTCTTTCTTGCCATTGACTCCTGTGAGAAAGGGTTATCCATATGCGGGAACCTCCCATACCTGCAGAGAGATGACCTGGAAGTTAGTGAGCAGAAGGTGAGGCCAGACCAGGTGGGAGGAAAGTGAATGATGTTTCCTCTTAAAACCATGATACAGACTATGTCCATGAATGCCAGAGGCAGGTCAGGCAACCTGTCCTCAGCCTCTGTGGCAGAGCCAGGAATTACACCTGTCTTGGTCTCCGATGTAGCTGTGAGATCGCATCTCGTTGTGAAGCTTCAGGCTGTGAGAACAAATGCAGAAGAATAGCTTCCAGATAGCTCCTGGCATGTTTGGGGGGGGTTGTAAATTAGCCCAGTGAGGGGCAAATCTTCTTCCCTGGAGCTATTAAAAAACTGTCTGGAAATAATCCTGAGTAATGTGCTCTAGGGGACCCTGCTTGAGCAGGGAGGTTGGACTAGACGACCTCCAGTGGTCCTTACCAACCTTAACCATTCTATGAAACTTCACACTGATTTTCACATCTAGGAGAAAGCTGGGGGAAGAAAAGTGTCGAGGAAAATCCTGGGTGGTTTGAGTCTTCCACTTTTAGAATGTCTTTGGTAGCAAATGCCACATTTAAACAAGGGTGCACCTGCATGTGCCTCAAGTCCAACACTTCTGGAAAGGTGTGATTTGTGTAAAGTAGAGAAACATGCAGACTGAGCAAATTTAAGGAGAAAAGGACAAACAATTGAGCTGCTGTTTTCCTCTTGTTGAAGTTGAGCTTAGTGCTAAATTTTGCATTGGTAATGAACTAAAAGTGGTTATGTACTCCAAATCGCAAAGGGCAAAGAAGAGAGAAGCAACTCATCAATGTATGACCCTCTCTAAAATGTCGTGGGTAATCAAGTGTGAAGTACTTAATGGATCATGATTTGCATGCCACTATTTTGATTGATGTTCTACTTAGTAGAGGATTGATAGTTTTTTACAGTGGTGTTGATGGAAGTCTCTAAGAAGCAGAGGTATTTAAAAGATGTGTGGGTGTGGCACTTAGGGACATGGTTTAGTGGTGGACTTGGCAGTGCTGGGTTAGCGGGTTGGACTCCTTGTTTTTTTCCAGCCTAAAAGACTCTGTGATTCTGTAAGCACCTCATCTATTTTCTGTAGTGCTGGGGAGAGCCAAAGCAGTGTTTGTTTGAAGCCATTGTGTTCCCAGCATCTTTGTTAAACAGTCAAAAATAGTGCAGAGTTGTTATCTTGCATAGACCCGGATCCCACCAGAACTGTCTATATTTAGACATCTCCCAAAACCTTTGTGTCAAGCAATTCTCTGGGGAGACCAAAATAGTTGGGTGGTTTTTTTATTGGCTTTCTTTTTTTTTTAAATAATGTCATACAGCCATCTAGAGAGGATGTGATGATTAAACCATATTAAGGCATCTTGCTATAGCTCTGGAGATAGGAGCTTGAACTCTGTTCTGGGCTGTTCACAGTTAAACCAAGAATAAAGAAGCCCAGAAAAACACTGTAGTTTTTAGTGTGCTGGCGTGATGTGGCTCCATCACACTCATGATACAAGTTCAAACAGTAGCAGAAAACATTACAGCTATGCTGGGTTCTGCTGTGGAGGGAAATTCCACTTGCACAAAGGAGACAGCATTAAAGGATTTATGGGCAGGATCAATCCTCAAATTCTTGACAATAGACAATTTGTTAAAGGGTATTAATGTAATAATTATTTCAGTGTCTCTCTAGCCTGTATAAAATACAAGCAGTTTTAAAATAACTGGAAATAACATGTTGGATGCTCTTTAATACATTATAAGGACACTCTTTGCTAAGTCCAGGACCCTCAGCTGATTAGGAGCAAATAGTTATTTTAAACAGCAGTGTCAGAGCTCTGTGTTAGGCCTTTCTGTCTTAAACTGCTCAAGCTGATACTGTGCTCTATCACAGACTTCATCTAACTTTGGAGGTTTAATTGGCTTTCTACAGAGCTGTTAAGATTTAGGAGATGAGAGATAATCCCAGGCTGGCTGGACAGTGCTTTGAGATACAGATCTCTGTTCTCATCAGTGCTTTTACACCACTGGGGAGAGAAGCTTGTAAGCAGGTCTCCTGACAAGAGGATTAGGGCTTGTTAATGTGGAGATTCAGGCCAATTAATCAGCTTTCACTGGAGTATATATGGTAAAACTTCAGTAGTTGTTTTTTTTTCTGTAAAATTTAGTTGCTTAAAGAACAAAATCATAATTTTCTCTGGTTTTATTAAAAAAAAACCCAAATCTTAACTTTTTAGGTTTGCTTTAAAATCTTTATTTGGTGATTCTCCTTGTGCTGCTGCTTCTGTTCAAGGGAAACCGTCAACTTGTTTTTCTAATTGAGTAATTATTTGAAACTGATTAGTTGACTCATCTCTTAAATCTCACAGCTTGTATAAAGGTGATTAAACTTTCAAAGTTAGATGAAGTCTGTGATAGAGCAGAGTGACAGCCTGAGCACTCTGAAGCACAAAACATTTGAACACTTGGCTCAGGCAGCAGTATTTTAAAGATCCCCTGAGCTCTTGCATGAGTGTGCTGGCATTGTTGGTGCTCTCTGCTCCCAAAAAGGGCACAGCTATCGCTGTTTCTGAGCAGAGGGATCTTTATCATACCAGGGCATCTGTTTATTGTTTAAGTGTTTTTAAAAAGTAAAAATGTAAACCACGAGGTGCCAGGTCCCCGGTTCGGCAGCACATTCCTCTTCGTTAAAGCACTTAAACGTGAAGCCGTGCGTGGTTTTAGTGCTCTGCTGCACCGGCAGGAAGGGACACCTCCCGGTGGCATTGCGGGGACAGTCCCCAATGCTTCCCGCTGGTGGCCGCCGGCTGCTTCGCTTGCCTTTGCCAGTCCTAGCAAATATCTTCCTGTAGAGAGCAGAGCAGGTTGGGATTTTCGTTCCTTGAGGAAAGTGCTGACTTCTCACTGAGAGAAAGGATTTTATTTTTTTTTTGGTGGTAAATTTTTTTCAATCAAATTTTTTCACCCTGGATTTTTAGCTTTCTAATTTTTGTTTTAATTTCAGACAAAACCCAGATGCAGCAAATATTTTGTCCAGGGGCTGATTTTTCTTTTAAGATGCCTTGGTGAGATTTTTCAGCTGTTCCCCCCAGTGCAGAGCTGGAAGCTGCTTATGCAGGTGGGGTTGACAGAGCTAACGTGAGATCAGGGTGCTGTCAAAGACCAGCAGTGAGCATGTCAAACTTACCCTCAGCTGTTCCCTCTGAATACCACAGCTATAGCAAAGATGTGGGTTGCTTGGATAAGCTATTATTATTAATCCATAGAAATGTGAGATTTTCAAATTCATATATTTTTGAGGGGGGGGTCTTTTCTTTAGCAGTTGTGATCTCTCAGCTGTGTAGCAAAGTTCAGAATTCTTAATAGTTTTTAAGAATAAAAGCTAATTTTTAATTCTGAGGCTTTTCTATGTATGTGCCTATCAAACTTAGTTAACATATGAACTGTATATGTATTTAATTTTTTCTTTTATGCTTTTGACTGTAGTTTCCTTAGAAAAGGGTGAGTGATAAAGTAGGTTTCAGCTTTTGAAATTATTGGGTTATCAGCATAATTATGCTGAGATACAAGTTGGTTTGAAATATTTCTGTAGAAGATAAGCAAAGCATTTCTCTGTGTAAAACCCAGGAGAACTGATGCTGCTTAGGAGTGGCACTCCAAAAATGCAAGCTCTGTCCCTGCAGAGAGGATTTGGAAGTGTAGCGATGCCAGTGGTGCCGTGGGTCTGTGCCTGGCTGTGTGTGGTGTCCAAGTGTGGATCTGCACAGCAGAAATGTCTGGCTCTGAAGGCTGTGTCAAGAAAATGATACCCAGGAGAACAGGACCTCCTTGGCTGGGATTAATAGGCCACTCTGGTTCTTGTCATACACTTGGCAGTTTTGTGTGTGCCTGTAGCTCTCTTTTGAACAGATTGCTGTATCACATGTCCTGTCCTGTTGTGCTTGTGCCCTTTTCTGAGCTAGAGACTTCTTCGTTTTCCTGGCTTATTTCACTGGACTTCACGTATATTAGGAAAAAAATATTAAAGCTCTGGAATTCAGGACAGCAGATTTTGGCTTGTTCAGGAGCTTTCTCCTCGTGAGGGCAGTGAAGAAGGCCATATGAGCTGATGGGTTGTAAAGGACAATCTGCTGAAAGCACACGTGCAGCCCATCGCAGCTGCAGAAGGCAAAGGAGACATAGCAGAAGGCCAGGATGGATGGGCAGGGAGCCCTTGGCACAGCTCAGGCACCCAGGGGGATTCTATAGTCTAGCCATGGCCTGGGAATGTAGGAGAGGCATTAGGAAAGCTAATGCCTGGCTGGAGTTGGACCTGGTTAGGGATGTGAAGGACACCAAGGATGCCTGCTCCTACAGGCACCAAAAGGAAGGCTGAGGAAAATGCAGTCCCACTGATCAGCAGGGGAGGAGACTTAGTGACCAAGGACATGGCCAAGGACTTAGTGACCAAGGACTGAGGTACCAAATGCCTTTTTGCCTTGGCTTTCACTGGCAAGGTTGGCTGGCTGGCCTTCCAGGTCCATTAAAGTCTGTGGAAGTGAAGTGTTACGGGAGAGGACTAAGTCCATGGGATCTGATGGGATGTGCCTGATGGTGCAGAGGGATTTGGCTGATATCAGTGAATGGCCACTCCCTGCTGTCTTTGACAGGCTGTAGCAATGGACACCTTGCAGTTGGCAGCGAGTGCCTCATCCCTTTCCCTCCTGATGATTCAATAAGAGACCTCGGATGGTGATAGTGGTTTGTTTCCACACCAAAGATCTCTCTGGCTCCTCACTTCTTTTAGCTTCTTAAACTGAAGTAGGCAGTGGAATTTCTTGTCTCCCGTGAGCCAAATAAAAATCTGACCACCTGTCAATGAGATGATCACCACGTCTCCATGGATACACATCAGACAATGCACTCTTGGATTGCCGAAGGTTTTTGAGTCCTGCTGTGACCTACGGCTACTGCCTTGGGATGCTGCCTTCCTCTTCTTCTTCCTGCTGCCTGTAGCTAAGCCTTTCCCAATGCCAAAAGGGCTGCAACAGGCACCTGGAGCGGAGCCTCCATTGTTTGGTCGGGCGTAACTGAGTCCTCCTGCCGGGGTGGTACCTGCAGGTCCTTGGGTGGGTGCAGGTAGCTGATAGAGAGTCATCTCTGTGGTGTGGTGCAGCTGAACCCCACATGCCTGGTGCCTTTCTTCTGACATTTAGAATTACTGCACTGGGAAAAATCCAACCAGATACGGTGCTTACCTGCCAGGGTACTTGCACGCACAGTTCCAGTGGCTTAAGCAGAGTTTGGATTTTAAATCACAGTACATTTGTACTCCAAGTTCCCTTTATTTTTGTTATTAACTTCCTACCTTTGTTACCCGATCATGGAGTAAAACTACTCTGAAGTCAAACAGTCTAGACTCTTTCCCCAGTAAGATTGTTTGTGTTTCCTTGTGTCCCAGTGGGACTGTGTTTGTGTTTCCTTGTGTCATTCATGCATCAAAAATATATGCTTAGCTTGTAGAAATACTGGTTTTCTCATCAGCGATATGAGTTAAAAATGGGAACTCCTTTTAATTTGTAGCAGTAGTACAGTCATTGTTAATAGGAGGCAAAGATCTTACAGTGTGAAGATCAAAGGAATCTGACATTATTTGGAAACAGCATTTGGTACATCACATCAGATTCTACTACTTGACTTTTAAGAAAGGCTCAAGAGAAAGCTTTTTCTTCCCCCCGTTGGCTTCTAAGGATCTTTATTTATCACCCTCAGGGGCATTACAGTGAATGATTAGATTGGACCAGGAGGACGACTTAATTTTACAAGAAACTCATTAATTCATCCTGTTTTAAATCTTCTCATTTCACCCAAAACCCAATTATGCTTGTAGTGGCAATGATCTGGAAAGGCATTGTCTCGTTTGTATCAGGGGGCCACTGGGACCCCTGCGGTATTCATGTTGGGGAGACAAGGGTGACTCCCTTTCTTTGACTTTTAGGTCAAAAGAACTAGTTGCTGGGACAGCTTGACAATTAGAAAACCCTGATGAGCATTTGGAAGTAAAACAGCTGTACAATAACGGAGGGGTTCATGGTGCAGGGCAGAAAGCTCATCAAAAGAGACTATCCAAACGATTGAGTTCTATAATTAACACACAAAAATCTGTTCAGAAATGGTAATAACAGTAAAAGAAAGCTGAGAAGATGCTGCCTACTTATGTGGCAGATGTGGTTTTGTTACAATCCAAGAGAGAAAATCCATCCTCTTAAAGACTAAGAACAACATTCAAGGGGAAAAATAAAAGTAACTTTTTGTTCCTAAGGGTGCAGTTAAAACATGAGCTTAAAATATTTCCAGAGAGAGAAGAGCTGAAGAAAAAGTAACCAGTGATGAAAGACATCAAATATGCTATCAAAGTATTTTTTCAAGTCTTTAAACACAAATTTCTTTTCTCACTGAAATCTATAAGCCTGACATTGAAATATCTCTTATTAAATTATTTGCTCTGTCCTTCATTTCACCAAGGGTACTATTTTAGGATCTTTGTTTAAACTTGGCTACAGTTATTGACTTAAAAGAAGTTTTCCCTCTTCTGTTGTGTGTAGAGGGAGATTTGATTCAAAATCTCAAGGAATTTTGAGGTTTTTTTGAGCATGTAGCTAATACATTTTCCTGCTTCAAATTTCAGCCAACTCCACAGATTTTAGCTGTAGTACTCACTTGCCTGTGATAATAAATGTTGTTGGTGGTGCACAGGTAGGTCCGTTTTGGGCAGGAGGGTGCAGCAGGAACGTGGTTTCTGTTTGGTTGTGGTCCTGACCTGGTTGAGGGCCCTTTCCTTGTGGTGTTCGTGTGGAGACTTAAGCCCTTGGCACAGGGATCTCTAAGGCAATGGCTCTTTAGCCAGTGATGCTGGCCTGTGAAGGACTGCATCCCACTGGGCTTTCTGTAAAAAAACACTTCAGAACATCTATGCCAAATTTTCTTCTATTATCAGTTCACTGACTTAACTAGATTTACTTGGGCAAAGCCACGTTTCTGTGCTTGTTTTTCACCCTATTGATTAGCTTCTAATGGAAATCAGTATTTTCTCAGTTGCAAGTTCTCCTCATCAGCAGAGGCTGAGGCTCAGGTAGGATGTTTCTCCTGGCCTTGGTCCCTGGTTGCCAGGGCTGCTGCCCGAGCTCCTGCCCAGCAGTTTTCAGCTCAGGGCTGGCCTGCTTGGACCTTCCCCATCCTGTCACTGTTCAGAGCCTGACCAGCCCTGCCGGGATCCAGGGTCTCTCCCTACCCTGCCTCAGATCCTGCTCATTCTCCTTGAGTGAGGAACCAAGCGCTGCCTTCACAGCACTACCAAAGTCTCTGCTTGGAGCTCCCTGAGATGTTTTTAAGATATGCACTGCATTTTTAATTATTTAGGGACTTTTCAACAAAGAGGTTGGGATGATTTCTTTATCCAACCCTTTATAAGACATTATACTTTTTTTTTTTAAAGGACTATTAAGCATGCCAAGCCTTTTCCAATATATGATGGAATGATTCATTGCCATTTCCACAATAATAAAGGAAAAATTTAAAAGGAGGTACTGGGGTTTTTTTCAACAACTTTAAATTTGCAAGAAAAATTTTTTAAAGATTCCCCCATACCCAATATAAGAAACACCACAGCTTATTTAAAAATGGTCAAAACCAATTGAATATGTATATTTTGTTGTACTTGTGTTAAAAAAGAATGTGCTTAGAGCCCCCTCCATTATAAGATGAATTTTTGAATTCTTAAATTGCTGTCTGAAATTTTCTAATAGAAAATTCAGCATTTGCAGAGACCAAGCAAACAGACTCTCCAGCCCACACATTTATTCTTTCTTTTTTTTTTTTTTTTTTTCAGGAAGCCATGAATCTGAAAGTCAGGTTTTAATGAGAAAATGGAGTTTGAAAAACAGCTTGAGAAAAATTACATCTAGATTTGACTGGAGTTCCATAATTCTTCAGAGCAATTTTTGCAGTTTTAACATGTATAACTCTGGTAAATTTCAAAAAAAAAAAGAAGGAAAAAGACATGTAATAATGACCAGCAATGTTTGCCAAATCCTGTCTCACTTTAATAGAAATAGAAATCAAATAGAGTTTAATATTATAACTCAAAGACATCAGCATGATTATTTCAAGCTGATGTCCATTTAAAATCAATGGGATTTGTTCTGAGGAAAAACTGTGAGCTGAAAATACTTGATTTAAAAATTTCCCTTGAATCCAGTGGAGTCGATTGTAACCGTGTTATGCTAGTGGGTGATCTGAATGTGAGAAAAGATTTTCCTTCTTTTAAAAAAAAAAAACCCTAACAGAAAGAGCTAATTAAGGCAAAGCTAAGAAATTGAACTCAAAGTTTGCATTGCACATGTGAACTAATCTTTTTACAATGGCATCTTTCGAAAACTGTGTAAGAACCCCATTCATGCTGGGTCTCACCCAGCAAATCCTTCCTAGAAAAGCAGCCGCGTGAAGATTTGTCATGAGCAAGCAATAAAGACTTCCAGGGAACAGGTTCTGTACAGACTTCTTGTTTGCCTACTAAATCATTAACCTTCAAAAAAAGCCCATCCATAGCCTTAACAGGCACTGGTTGTAATAGGTGTGTCAGCAGCACTTCATGCTAAGAACAGCTTTTACAGGATTAGGTTCGAGTTTTTAAGTGACGGTACCATGGAGCTCTTGGGGGCAAAGAACTACTGGTTTAATGCAGCACATTCTCTAATGCCCTTTTATGTTTGTTATGAAATGTGGTGAATCTCTGAGCACACTAAAATGAAGGAAACTCTCTTCAGGAGTAGGTGATTTTTGAAGCAAAATGGCTGTGTGTGCTTAAGGAGCAACTACTGTGTTTGGAGAGCTTTCTTCAGGTCTTGAAATATTAATGATCTTGGCTTATTATAGTAGAAAACAAAATACAGTGCATGAAATGAGGGGATAAAAATCTTCGAGTTATAGAGCGTTGACCTTGCAGTACCCACTGAATCCATCTATTCCCTTTTAAACCACAGAGTCTGAAAAGACAGGGAGGAGGAGGAATGGTTGCAAAAATATTTACCTGTGACATTTTTCTTTCCAGCAGCATGTTATAGCCCTAGTAATATCTTCAGTCTTGTACTAGGTTGTTGATTATTAAGTATTTTAATAACAGGAATATGCTAAAGATGGCTCTTTGTTTAATAATTTCTGTGAACTATGATGTTCGTATTAACAGTAATATTAGAGTTTACATGTTTAATTTTTAAAATGTTGAATAATGGAAAGAATTTTGTGGATAAGAGCAGTCAGTGTGGTTTCCTCTTGTATTCTGCTTTCCAAAGCCTTGTCTTTATATATGGCAGCAAGATTCTGCCTGTGGGTATCTGTTCCGGTCATATACAGGCTTAGGCATATTTTTCATCTGAGCCGTGACAGTGAAAACCAGGAATAATATCTCAGATCAGCATCTGCCATTTGACTGCTGCTCTTGTTAAACCAGGCACAAGAGAACATGTAGTGATAGTACAACTCGCTCACCAGATATTGCAATTTATACGAAAAAAATGAAAGGTTATTTCCCATGGTTACTTTTGTGTGTGTGTTTTGGTTTTTGTTTTTGTTTTTTTTTTTTTCTTTGGGCAGTTCCCCTCACAAGCACAATAAGCTGTTTTACAGGAGTTGTCTTTCCATAGTGCAAGTGCCTGGTTGATAGCCATCCGTGGTGGGTTTGTATTCAAGCCCTAATTGTCTCTGATGTGGGGAGGCTGGGTTTGACCCCTGTGATTCTTCCTGCCAGAGCTGTGGTTGCTCATTTTAATTGAAACCCCAAGGCTGTTTGAAGCATGGCCAAAAAGCACCTTGCAGGTTGAACCTTATCTAATAACACAATGCATGTAAACTCTGGAAGCATAAATCTTGGTCACTTGAGCAATGTGCTTTTACAAGGTCCTCTGCTCCAGTGACAGCCCCAGCGAGCGACACAGGGCTGATCTCCCAGCGGCACATCGTAAAGTTAGGACTTGTTAGGGAAATTCCATAAAAGGCTCTGCTTAATAAGAATGAAGTAACTTGCCCTTTTATAAATGTTTAAAATGAAAAGTTTACTTATATCCTTCTCCATTTCCCATTGGAGGGCCTCGTAAGAGAAGGTGGGAAAGAACAAGGAGGACTAAGGAAAGGTTGAAACAGAAAGAGCGAGCCCTGGCTGTGCGGGGGCCTGTGCCCTCCCAACAGGAGTCTGTGCATAGCAGGGGAACCCTAAAGGTAGCATAGGTGATAAATGACGAGATGTGAGAGTGAGTCACACAGTAAATACTGGGAACAACCTTTCCTTTTTACTGGTTTGCGTGCCTGGGAATTTTCTCTCTTCTGCGTAGTGCTAAAAGCGAGTGGTGATGGTGGGCTTTTATCTATAGCCAAGAGAGAAATTTCTAGGATGACATACCTGTTAGCCACTATGAAAATATGTTATTAATGATGCTAATGAGTTTTTTCCAACTGAGGTAAAAGTAGCCATTTGTGTAAGCTTTGCATTTGTGAAAATGATGTCACCGAAAGCTTGCCAGCTGCCCATGGGACCTGGTGACAGTGGTGCAGTTATGTCCTGGCTTTGAGGAGAGGAGAGCACTGCTGATCTCCTCCCCTGGGGAGAAATAGCCAAATGAATTCTGCTTTGCCAGGAGGGAGATGTGCCATTTCTGGGCATGTTGGGCTGAGGGCCCCGCTGCCAATTGCAGGGAGTTCCTGTCCCACTCCCTCTTAAAAATTGGCAGTGTCTGACTCTCAGCTGCCATTCCTTAAGTGGTCATAGAATAAACCAATAGCACCCCATTTGTCATGCTCTGTGTGTGTGTGTGTGGGTGCAGGTGGACATGGGTTAAGCCACATGCAACTCCACAGTAAGCACAAAGAGGCAGC
This sequence comes from Neopelma chrysocephalum, assembly GCF_003984885.1. NCBI lineage: Eukaryota > Metazoa > Chordata > Aves > Passeriformes > Pipridae > Neopelma > Neopelma chrysocephalum. The sequence goes on from NW_020897730.1 coordinate 6,131,970, forward strand.
TGATTTTCTGGCAGTGTCAATAGAGTATAATTTTTTTGCCATCTCCAAGCCAGCTTAAAATGGCTCTTATTGGAATGAGAAATCAGTATCCCCTGACATAGGATTACTCATTAAGAGTGTGGTGATTGTTAGTTCTTCACCTGGGGCTAAGAGGACATCATTAGATCTCTTTGAAATGTCTCCTGCCTTGATTTTGAATGAGTAAGCCGGCAATTTATGATCACAGCCTGGGCCAATAACACTCTCCCTTCCTGTTCCTCCATCTAGCTTGCAAAATCGGATACTACAAGGCTCTCTCGACAGATGTTGCTTGTGCCAAATGCCCGCCTCACAGCTACTCCATCTGGGAAGGCTCTACCTCCTGCACCTGCGATCGGGGCTTCTTCCGAGCTGAGAATGATGCTGCCTCCATGCCCTGCACTCGTAAGTTGGTCTTTGAACAGTCTCTTTCCCTTTTATCATCCGTTTCTTCTCCTGTCTTCCTTTCACTGTGTATGTAGGAAACACTGCCTGGAGATCTGTGTCTCTAAAAAGTGTTCTGCTTCTGTGAGCAGCATTCAGTAGATCTTACAGCCTTTTGCAGATGCGGTTTGGATTTTGGCTCACACTTCTGGGAGAGAAAGTGTTAGTTCTCAGCCTTGAATTCCTAATGGTGACAGGGTTGTGCTGACCCTTGAGAGTTTACAGTCTAAATAAATCAGGAGACTGGGAGGAGACGCAGCTGAAAAAGAGTGACTTGCAGACCTCAGTAACAGAGGTAGAAATAAAATACAGATCTAAGCTCCAGTCTGAGCACCTGGCCAGTAGATCACATCAGCTTTCATCTATTTAAATATTGATATTTGCAGAAATTGTGAAAAGTTTTCTTGTAATTGTATGACTTGAGGTAAATAGGTAATATTTATAATATCATTGTATATATAATTTACTTGAAATATAGATGGTGACCCTTAGCAACATGAGTGTTCATCTGAAAGGGATTGTAGAAGTAAATCTTAAACTTTAATGAAACAACCATCCAAGGCATGGTTTATTTTATCCTACGTAGATAAATACATCATGTACAGCAAATGGAATTTGCTTTAGTTCTACCAAAGTGCCTTCAGCAGGGAGAAGGACAGATGCATTGAGCACACTCACAGAGTTGCTGGAGCAACTTCTTGTCCTGTGTGTTGGTTAATGGCTCACACAGCTGAAGACCTGGGATTCCAGGCATGTCCTGGTGTTTAATTGTGTCATCTTTGGTTTTCACTTCTTTAGGAGCAGAGCAGTTTCAAACAATAAGTGAAAGGGCTGTATTTTACCGGGGGATATCAATGTGTGGCTTTCCCTGAAAGTTATTGGAAATGCTTCCAGATTTTTGGAGTTCAGCTATGTATTTATGTAGAGAGTGTGTGTGTCTCTGAGTGAGGGACGGCCAAGATATTTCTTTTGTAACATCTTAATATATTGCAAATTAATTTTGGAGAGATGACTCACATTTATTTAAATCTTAATTTCTGCCTTACAAGGCAGAAACAGAGTATGTCCATAACTAAGCCAGCACTTATCCCTTCCTCAACCCCCCCTTGATTCCAGCTGTTCTCCAATGATCTCCTTCTTTTCAGCAGTGAGTTTGCTGGATGGTGGTTGAGCAGGCCAGGGCATAGCCAAAAGCAGCTGCTTTTGCTTAGTAGGAAGCAGAGAGGTCCATATATCCCTTGCCAAGTGTTGACTGGGAATGGAGGTCTAGCTGTATTTTGAAACTTGCCTAAGTGGGCAAGAACATGCTTTATATAATATAATTTACACTAGGAGATATAAAACTTGACCATTTTGATAGGAAAAATGTCTTTCTGCAACAACAGAACTATTGTTTGGAATGTACGCCCTAAATAATATTATACCAGCAGAAGTTTCTCAAAGCCCTGGTCCTAGTGAGTGATATCCCGATCAAATTGAAATCAAATTAGTAATCAACTGGTTGAAATTAAGTAGGCATGTGCAGTTAGTGAAGTATGAGGAGAGAGCGAAACATTTCCAGATGGGGAAATAGTGAGCAAATGATATGTATGTTTGCTTGTATTGCAAAATGTACCCCTGCAAGCTTAGCCCTTTTTTGTCAAGTTTTGGGCCTACTTCAGGCACCCTTTCCCCATTCCTGTCTTTGGAGGTCAGTCAAAGTTGAAGTTGCTGATCTTGGTCTTTTAACTTGAAAATACAAAGAGGAGAGAAGAAAAGGCAAGGCCATGGTGCTGTCCTCAGCCTTCATCTCTGCAACAGTCTAGGAGGACTAAGCATGCTGAGGCAAGCCAACACCACAATCCCACGGATACCTGCTCTTGGAAAACAGGCCTGTCTCTGGAGGTCCCATTTCATAGCTTTGACTTTCCTTGTAGTTTAAGGGCTTCTTTTTCTGTGATCCAGGGTAAAGAATGACACGGGTTATTTCTGAGCTGGCTGGTGGGGCAGCTGTGCCCCCTCACTCCCTGCTGTGCCTGCCCATAGCCCCTCTTTGAGGTCAACCTTAGCCCTGTCTGAATGGTGCTGTGATGGTGGGACCTGCTCAGGCACAAAATGCAGCCCTGCCTGCGTGGCGGCCCATGGACTATGGGGCAGGGGGCTCTGGGGAGCTGTTCCTTTGCCATACTCCCCACACTGAGTAGCCTTCTGGCCATGCACCTGAGGCAAGTGACAGAGAGCATTTAGAGGGCCTCTGCTGAAGGGACATCCTTCGGAAGAAGGTCCCCGTTTGTCTGACTTTCCTGACAAGATGTGGAGACAGAAGGGAACATAAACATCAAAGGTTCTTTCAGGCGGATTCAGACTCTAATCAGTTCTTACCAGTTGGTTAAACCAGGTGACAAACCCAATTCCCTTGTGCTGACAGCCATAATAATCAGGCACCTTCTTTGTTCATTATGCTCTCTTTAACTCTGGTATTCTCATTCAGGCCTGCATTTAGTAATCGCTCAGTGTGACGGCACGCTAATGAAGAAATAAAACACAGTATCTGAGATCCATTCTTCTAGCAAAAAGATAGACTCTGCTCCACTGGCTTGTAAAATCAGGTTTCTGTTCACTTGGAGAACTATTAGACCAGGTGAATAAAAGTAACATTGGGTAATTTGGAAAGAACACCTGGAATGGACTGTGGATTGATCCTTTCTTTATTATTTCTAAACACTTCTTAAGATGAAGAACTTCAGCCTTCTTAAGATGTGTTTTTGTAAAGCTTTGACCCTTGGCTATTGATTTCCTTTATTAGTAAACTGGCTGGCCCTGTCACTTATCCGCCTTCGAGGTTGGGGGAGGAGGACTGTTAGGACTTTCCATTAGCCTGATTGTGCTAGTGGATGAAAGGGAATTGGAGAATTCCCTTTCCTTTTCCTTTCTTGCAATTCCCATAGTAAGTAAGAAACGCAACAGCTATTTCTTGATGTACTGGTTGGAAAGGTGCTCCAGAATTTTATCATTCCATAATGCTGCTCTCTGATATTGCCATACCTTGTTGAGCTGTAAAACCTGTGTCTAACCTCAGATAAGCCAAGCATCAGACTCCTAAACAAGTAACTCAAACTCTGGTATTCTCCTCTATGTCAACTTTGTTAGAGTGAATAATTAAGTCTGCCTTAAGGCTTGTACTAGTAAGAGCAGAATGTGGCACAGTGTAAGACAGTGGAGTGGGCTGTGCCGAAGGCCAGGCATAGACACTTTGACATACACGTTTACTGATGCATCTTTTCCCTTAAACTTGCCTCACGGGAATAATCATCAATGTGTCTGTCACCACTGAGGGCCAGAGCCGTCCTGGATCTGCCACTTTGGCCAAACTTGGGAATTCAGACTTTCAGCTCTGAAGCACAGTGGGCTTGTCAGCTTTGTGCTTGGTTGTGGAGGTGGTGTGATTGACCTGATACACCTGAGCACAAACTGTGGAAAACGTGGACGCCTTTCCCCTTTGGAAGCATTGCAAAAGTAACGTCAAGGCAACTCTTTAGAGCTTCATTATATTTCAGTACTTGCTGAGAGGAAGGGTCTTCCATAAGGTTAGCAATGTAATGGAGAATAAATTACCTTACCCACACACAAGCCCATGAGGCTGGAAAACAAATCAGTCTCAATCATGGTCCTTGTCCCTGAATTTCCTTCTCCGTAAGGAGATACGCTGGGAATTGCAGCCTGGCACAGGCAGGTGCAGTTCCCACCCAAATTAATGGGCGTTGTTCCTGCGTCCCCACCGTTAATGAGTTGAGTTCTCTAACTCTTTCTTAACAAACAATGCTCACATTATGAGTGAGGAAAGGACAGTTTTGTATTGTTTATATTGTCTGTTCGATTCAAATTATTAATGATTTTTAATTGGAAGCTCTTTACAAAAGAGAGATTATCAGCACAGACTGTCCAGCTTGAAATCTCTCTCAGTAAATGACCCTGAATAATTTAGTCCGTTATGCCACCCAAACAGTGACTGATGGATTGATATTTTGTCATGGCCTGAAATATGTCAAAAATGGTTGCATTTAAGACAGTTTATACCAGAGAAGTTTAGAGATAATGAGAAAAAATTTAGTGAGATGCAAGAGAAAAGTGCCTGCTTTTAAAAGGACCTTCTCCAGTGTAGGTTATCAAGAAACCGAATAGCCTGACTTCTAACAGCAAACATCACTTACTTGTCTTTACATTCCCCTCTTCTAATTGAATTTAGTGCACTGCTGTATTTCCTCCAGAAAGTATATTGTTTTTAAATTACCATTTCAGTGCTATTACTCAAGGCTCCTGCTTCTAATGCTTTCTGACAGTTATCAGCATAATGAACCATAATGAAATGATGAGCAATCTACAGTGGAAACTCAATGTGGATTCCACTAGAGCTGTGTGACTGTGTTGTTAAAATTTGAATGCACATTAAAATAACACTGTCCTTGTTTGTTCCCAAGGTCAAGGCTTTAAAAAAGGTCTAAAAGGTCTAAACACTTGGCTTTTGTAAATGTTGCAGTCTGATATAAACCCTTGGTACAATCTTGTGTTGCATTTAATGTATCTCAGAGATAAATGTTTGACCTGCATTTTCAAAAAGGAGTGAATTTACTTACTTAATAACTGCATTTGCAAATGAGTAATTACACAGGAGCTGATTATTTGAGCATATGTTTATAATGATTGCTTAGACTTCTAAATAAACAAATGTGCTCTTTTTCCTTCAACTTAACTTGTGCCTTTTCCAGGTTTTTCAGTGAGATGCAGATTCCCACTGCTTTAGCTGTTAGAAGAAAAGACAGCAGGGTACACTGCATGGTTGTGCTGGCTAGTGTGTTGTTGGTGGCTTTGCACTGGCTTTGCCAGGCTTCCTTCTCTGGATTTGCACACTTGTGCTGGCACTATTGCAGTCTGACCTCTGCTGTTGGAGCCTCTTCTCTATAATATAAAGTACATGCCAATACAGACTCTAATATTCAGAATTGAAATTTATAGCATAGTTCTTCCACATCTTTATATATGTCTATACCTTAAATTATTTTGTTCTTAAAACATCACATTACATAATGTACATTATGTAAACAGTACATCAAAATGGCTTTTAAGCTGTAGTATGACTGTTGCAAGGGCAGAGGGAACAATGGGTAGGCAGTAGGGAGAGAGTAATTTTTCTTCTCCACATAGTCTGGGAAAATAGACCATCCATTGCTGCATCGCTGCCAGACCGAGAGAAAGGGATTGTGAGTGATGGGAATCTCAAAGGAGAAGGCTGTCTCCCCTCGTCTGTGGTGACGAGCTGAAGGAATTGAATAAGAAGGGGAGTGGTTATGGCTTGAAGAGAAGAGACAGGAGTAATTTGACAATGTGTGTTTATAATCAGTAGACTTAAAATCATCACTCCTTTAAATACAGCAACTGTTTATTAGCTGTCTTCTGATTTTCTGACCAGAGCCTGAAATTAACAGAGACATTTACTCAATTAAGTGGGGGCTTTGATTTGGTTAGTCAGGACCCAGTTCTGTAGAGTCGTTGAAGTAAATTAGAGGGCAAAACAGAATAAGAAACTCGGTAGTTGGGCCAATTGCAGAACAACTTATTTTTCTGGTTGGATTTCTTTCCTGTCAGACTGTCAGATAACCTTCTGGTATCCACAGTGGAATTCTTTTTATCTCAAAGGAGTGAGTGAACACAGGTGATATTGTCTGCAGCACAGCGTATTAGAGTAGATATGATAACGTGTCTTAGCATATGTGGCAATGCAAAATGTTCTTTTGGAAATGAAGCCCGGAGCCCCCAGGGGTGGTGCCTGCAAGCATCAGTTTTCCCACACCTCTGCCAGTGGTAACTGGACCTCTCTGCCTAACTCCCTTAGGCTGGAGAGGAGATATTAATTGGTTGATTCTCCAGGTGAAAGGGACAAAGCCCATTGTGAAGCTGGTAACCAGGGTTCTTTTGGCAAGTAAATAGGAAGTTGTTCATGCCAGTAAAATGGGCATTTTATTGTTGGCACTGGTCCAACATCCCTGGCTTGGCAGAGCTCCCACTGAAGTCAAAGGAATCTTGCCCAAGTAAATAACTGAAGAATTGTTTACCAAATCATTTGCCTTATTATAACCCAGTTGTAATGCTAACCATACACAGAGAGGAGGGGGGTGGAAATGGAGCAGATGACTGATATTTCAAGTGGCTGCCGCATCTTGCGGGCTGTTGACTTTGGTCTCACCAGTTGTAAAAACACACAGTCTCTAATGATAAATGGTCAGGAAAAGCCAGGCAGACAAGAAGCGAGGGTTGTCCGAACTGCCAGTGCTTTTGTAAATTAGTCCACAACAACAGGGGACCTGTCCACAACTGCTGAAAGAAGCAATTAGTGGTAGCAATGTACACAACTGTCACAGGAAAGTGTAGGCTTTATTTCTAAGCTTAAACTTACACAGCCCAGGTGTTTACTCTGTGTTATAACTTGTCTTTCAGATGGTTAGAGATCAACAACAGAGGCTTATCTGAAGGGCATCACAGCTCACATGCTGAAACATCATTGACAGCTCCACAGTTGCCCAGGTTTAATGAAGCTTTATGAGATGGAAAGAGGATGCCAAAGTGCTTTTTCTTGAAAGCTGTACCTGGCACTGCTTTGCCAGATATTTTAGTGAGTGAACTTAAAGAGTTTAAAGACATTGGTTATTTAATAATTACTTTCTTTGCATCCTCTCTGAAAATAGTGAACTCTCTATTTCATGCTCAACCCTGCCTCCAGGGAGATGAATTCTAGGATCGTGATCAAGTTAAAGAGCATTGATTGGAGTTGTTAAAGGCCATCCGTGCAATAACGGCGTGGTGAGGCCTTGTTGAGAGAGCAGCAGTATGGCCCAGTGGTGAGGCTGGCAACAGGACTTACAGCCTTAGCAGAGCTCTAGTCCTGCCTCTCTGTGTCTGAGCCATCCCCTTCAAAGGAACTTGACGTACTTCCAGTGACATTTCATTGCTCTCTGCAGATATTGCTCCAAAGATCTTTGGGAAAGTTCATTGTATGGATCTTTTCTTTTTTTACACCTCTTTATTTGTTCTCTTTATTCTTGCTGTGTTGTACACAAAAGCTGGGTCTCAGATCTTGTATAGCAGTAGTGCTAAACTTTTCACCGTTCCTGATAGTGCATTTCTAGTTAGGTTTTCTTGCTATTAGGCAGTCAGATGCTTGTTCCCAGGTGCCTGCTGCTCCTTTAACTTATCAAAGACTTAGCTGCTCCTCTGTAGTATAGCCAAGGCCAAGCTGCCGATTCAAAACAGCCCAGTTCATGCTAGGTTCCTTTTAAATGACAGTGAGTCATAGCAACCTTCCCTGTTGTATGAATCTTGTTTATTATGTAGCAAATTAGCTCAAGATTTCTGAATACCCCAAGTTCCCTTTGAAATCACTGGAGATGAAGAGGGTCAGCATCTCTGGAGCAGGCACATAAAGAGGATCCTTTTGTCAGTCCTGATCCAAAGCCCATTGAAGCCTGCTGGTCTGCCTTATTGACTTTGATTAACAAACACCCGTAGCTGGCACACTGCATTTAACAGTGTGTTTGTAGGCTTTTCTCAGTTTTTGGGGTGAAGTTAGAAAGCTTCGAACTGCAGCAGGTTATCATATTATTTTTACTGTTTGTTAGAATAATTGTGAGTCCTTACTAAGCTAAGGTCTACTTTTTCTGCCTCAAAAAAATGGAGGTGATATTTTCATGAAGGAAAGTGCGGGAACGGTTAAAGAAGATTAAAGTCTTTTCTACATGCATGAGGTTTTCTGGTGGGAATTGCCAATGAAGCTTCCTTCTGATTTCACACTGTCAGGTGAACGCAGGCCGAATGCAGTGTGACAACCCACTTGAAAATAATTATCCATTGCCCTGGCTGCAGAGACATCCGTTACCTGATAGAGAAATGTGCTTTTACACATGTGCACACACAGACGGAGTAAATTATTTTTTTAATCATTTCTCCTTCCAGGGCTCAAAAGCTTCATCCTGCTTGTTACTTAGTCACATACATATCTTTTGAAAGCATCTTTCTTTCAAAGGAGGATACATTTTAAATGCACTGATCTGGTGACTGACAGGATGCTCCTAACAAAGGCATGCCATCTTGAGGATATATATATTTGAAATATCCCTATTAGTACTTCCATGGAGAGTGTGGGTTTCAGTTTGTGTTTTTAATAGATCTCCTCCCACAGCTAGATCTTTCAAGGTAACAAATCTTAACTATACCATAGGCTAGTAGTAGACAGATGTGGTTACAGTCCAAATACTGATAATATCAGTTCAGTCCTTAATGGGTAATGCTGCCGTCAAAATAATCTACTACCACTGTTAGTAGTGGAGGACTAAGCTGGCACAAAAAAAGGAGTTCTTGAAGGAGCCCTCTGCCAGGGGACAGACTGTGATAGAAGAGTACAGACAGATGGCTTTTTGTGGCTAGAGAGAACTTTATTTTGGGTGCCATCAGAATGGGTTTCCTGTAAGTGCTAAATGTACTTCAAAGGAATTAAGTGTCAGAACCCTGTGCTGAGGTGCTTTTTGGTTTGCTTTGTGATGCTTTTATTTTCAACCTAGGAAAATAGTATATAATGGCTACTCGTGTCTGATAAAATTGGCCAAACTAGAGCCCACAACTTTATTTTCAGTCTGTGGGCCATGAGACCTCTGAGGAAAGGAAAAAGAATTTTTTTACTTGCATATAGCTTGGGTGAACAAAAGCTGTTTGCCCAAAATTTGGAGCTGCTGGTTGTCTAGAAGTGGGATTCTGGAATACTGTCAGCCTGGGGCAGCAGAGAACCAAGCTGCAAGATCCTTGTGATTTTTCGTCATTTTATGAGACAACGAAGTCACTTGGGAGCTGTTTTGCTGGGAATCATTTCTTTCTCATCTCCTTTCTCTGTGCTTTAATCCACGCCTCCTAACCATACACTGTTGCTGAACTAAATTAACTGGTTTAGTGAAGACAGTATTCTTTATGTCAAACAAGTCTGTCTGGTCTGCTTGTAGAAAACTATAATTGAATTTACCACATACACCCACAGAGACTTTTAGAGAAGCACCTTGTTGGGCAGATCAGTAATAAAAAAGGAAGATGTAAAACCAGGGATATTAAAACCTTTGTCATAACCATTTAAATACAGTTCCCCAGTACAGTGCACTTACAAGTCTACCTTCAGATCCCAGGGTTAGTTTCCAGAGGTATTTTTCAGTTGCGTAGATGGGCTGGGTTTACAGCTGTAGAGAGAAAGGCTTGGATTTCTTGGTTGGAGTCTCCCTGCACACCCAACCAATCCTGCCTGCCTGCCTGTCCTGCTGGAGTCGCTCCAGCTCCAGGAGCCCAGCTACAGCACGTCCTCTGACATGGGTTTGTGGTATATGGTGTTTCTCTGGGGAGACACTCTCCTCTTTTGACTCGTAGCTTTGTGGTGGTGCTGAACTTGCAATCCTGGCACACCCTGATTAGACCCCATCCTTGGGCATGCCGAGGGTCCTGGGATCTGTGCTTTTGCTTTGGCATGCCTGAAGGGCTGGGCCCTGAGGCTGAGGGCAGCAGGAATATTCACTCAGTTGCAGCTAATCGTCTTTGTGCTATTTGCCTTTGAAATCATTCAGTGCATTTAGGGTAGACTTTCTTTCTCCTTGCCGGAATGATTTTGCCAGATTCATTATGCTGAACCTCCTATACTTGTTCTGGTCCTTTGGGGACAGAAAGAAAGGGGCTTTGAGATATAGTTCTCAGCAGGATGGTCGAAACAACAGGCAAAACAACCTGCTGATGTTTGACCCAACAAGCTCTGATGGTCCCTCAGTGTTTAGGGCAGCTGGTTTAAATGAAAAATACTGTTCTCCTTGCAAATAAACAGTTTACTGAGGTGTCATTATGCCCAGTGTTAGTCTGCAGCCTGGTTCACTTTGCAGCTGTAGTCCCTTGCCATCTGCACCCCACAGGTGCTAGTCTAGTCCTGGAGAGCAAGTTCATTACTGAGTCTTCACTGCAGAAGCTCTGTGTGAGTCACTCCAACGCCTGGACCGGGCTTGATCCCTGATTTGCATTACAGAGGCTCCTTACTTGTGCCCACAGAGACCTATAATCCACAGAGAGCTGGCACACAGGTAATGGAGCACAGGGAAATCTTCTGTGGTCTGGACGGAAGGAGGGAAGACAGTCAGGAAGGTGTTGATAAGTGCCCTTATCGTGATTTTCAGCAGGCCCTTATCGGTCATACAGGGGCATGTGGGAGGCTTCTGACTGGAGGGGGACTTTAGTGTTTTGTAAGAAGGGAGGGAAAGAAATGCTGATGGATGAAAAGCTAAAATGCTGCTTGAGGTTGTAGAAAGCGTGCTAAAATACATCAGTCCTTTTAGTACAAGTAATGGTCATGCTATTAACCCCTTAAAAGCTCGTTTCCCCGAATGTTGGTTTGACATAAGATAGAACACTGTCCTTAAGACAGACAGATATACCTGTGGGTGAAAGACAGATGGATATGAAGGCTATAGCTTATTGCACCAAGAGAAAACCAAACAATCTGCATTGCCTAATACGTTTAAGTAAATCTAATAGGAGGGGTGAGGAACATAGCAAGATTAGCTTGATGAAGATTATTTGTTGCTGAACAGACTCTTCAGTGTTTCCCTCAGCCCTGACACACACAATGAATTGCTCCACCCAGGGCCTTTCCATTTGCTTCATGGCTCAGTTGATTTTGATGGGTTTATTGTGAAGCAAGATTTATGGACCCCCAGGAAGGAATAAAATTAAAAACTTCCGTTCCCTGTGTTCCCACAGAGGAGACCCCCATGTCCGTTCATGGTGCTGGTAAATGGGCTGGGAGAAGGATCCGGCTTTCAGGCCCCGTGATCAAAACGTGTCCTCTTTGCAGTCCCCAGTGTGAGAATAGCGAGCGGCTCTGCAGATCCATCCCTCAGAGTCTGTTGACCTGGGCAGGAAAAATGACAGCACCTGTCCTCCTAAAATCATAAAATAAGCTTTAAAGTTAGTTGGTTTTCAAAATTAAAATCTCTAGATTTTAATTTTTTTTTCCTCTAGGAACTGCCACATTTTTAAGCTGTCCTGGGCAGTGTGGCAGTGTTAGCTCCTTCCAGCATGTCAAATGGCCTATGCAATAGCATGCTTCCATCAGCAGGAGTTTTAAGAAAAGTGCTGTAAATCATGGGACTTGTGACAGAGTCACAGACAGTGGTGGTGATTCAGAGGCACAGGTCCTTGTGTTGTCTCCTCTTTCATCTGCCCCGTAGCTATATTTTTCTGCCAGAGGACACAGGGTTTGTGTGAGGGTCGTGGTCAGGCTGGCAGGATGCTGTTCGTGTGGGATCCTGCTAGCTGGGTTCATCCTGGAACTGTGCTGGCACTTGCAGCCTGCCGTGGCACTGAAAGGGTTTTCATCTCATCTAGCAGCAGCCATCTAGCAGCAGCGGCTCTGTTTGTCAGAAACAAAGCAAATCCTGATCACCATTGAAGGAGCAGATACGCCCTGTGTTTCAACATCTGAAACCAGACCCATCAATCTGAAGCCATTCCCCACTCCCGGTGCCAACAGCTCCATTGATGACTATGCTCCAGAAAGAAAAGAAATTACTTTTTCCCTCACTGTAATGTCAGCCCACCATTTGGAGACTCCCCCGCATCTTCCTTTTCATGCTGGAGGTGGTGCACTCATCTCTGTGACCTGCAAGCATCTGCTTCCCTGGTTTTCCGCTTCGTCGCATCTCTGTTTAGACACTGCAATGCCCTGTCCCACATACTAATTACTGACTTTTTGCTTCTGAGGAGCTTGATTCATTCTGGCACATTTTCCCATGTGAAACTGGACCTAGAGCCTTGGAAAATATCTTAATGGACATCAGAGCAACTCTGAGTTTAACCCCAAACTGGCTGCTGTATCTGAGCTAAGAGGCACATCATTCAGACCACAGCTGTGGCAGTATGAACCCTCGTGTGGAGGTCTTTGCTGCAGGAATACCCCGCTGAGATGGGGATATTCTCAGCCGTGGCAGAGCCAGGTGCTGCTTGGGGAGGGAGGTGTTTGCACTGGCACCACCTCAGCTCTCCTGGCTGTGCTGTGAGTCGATGCTCTTGCGTGTGTGATTGCAGCAAATGAATTCTCTGAAAGAAAACGCCTTTTGCTTTTTCTTGCTTTAAGGCTCTTACTGTTTCTCACAGGAGCAGTTTCTGTTCAGGGCTTCCTGCTGCCAGGTCCTGGCCAGGCTCTGGGAGGACAGACAGCCTCAGCTTCTGGCTCTGCCAGCTGCTCTGGCCAGGGCAGACCAGGGCTGTGTGGTGTGGCCTTGGGCTTGCAGGCTGCTGAGGCTGCTGGTTCCCTCCCGAGGCTTTTGTTGGTTCTCCTGTTTCCTTGATAGTGTGGAAGGACAGACATTGTCACCTTGTGCACCTGCCCGCCTTGAAGAGAGAGCCCAGGTGTGAGGCAGTCTGGGGAGATCTGGGGTTGATGGAGTTTGGATCAGTTCCTGCTCAGCAGTTCCTGTGCTGCTGCTTGAGTTCACAATTTCAGAAGTGTCTTCCACCTCATTGCACTCGGAGTGTATTTTTGAAAAGAAGGCTCGTGTGTTTGCAGGCAAAGCAGAGACCACTTTCTCCTGCCCAGGGGAGCTGGCAAAGCCAGCTTTTGGAGGAAGGAGAGCTGGTTGTGGGACAGAGACACTGGGCTGACACTTGGGACAGTTGTGACCAATGCCCAGATGTGCAAGGCACGTCTTGTGTGCCCTTGTCTCACCACATCTCTGTCTGCCTCCATTTCCACATGATGAACAGCGATTAAAACCGGTTTCTTTCCCTTTTCTTTCCCATCTAGTTTCTAAGTATTTTTGGATCAGGAAACGTCTCTTACTGTGTTCAGTAACTGATCTTTCAGTAAAAGGGTTTTGTCCTTAGGAGTCCTAAATGCTGCCAGCGTATAAATAAAAGTCATGAATGGCAACCTGGTAGTGCAGCAAGCAGGAGGGCTCCCTGTGGCAGGGGCTGGCCCTGGCTCTCTCTTCTTGCAGTAATTCTACCTGTCAACCCCGATTAACTCAGAGACTGTTTCAAAGGTTTGGCAGGAAGGGAGGATTTCCCTCTTTTCAAAATTAATATATTAATTTTGTATTTCTGAAATAAGCACAGAGAAACAATCCTTGTTCAGCTACTCCTGCAACAGAGACCTTTCATTTAGGTACTGAAGATTACACAGAGGTCAAATGTATCTAGTTATGTGAGACTCCTTTCTTAACCTACCTACCTGTCCCAGAATAAAAGTCCTGTCTCCTGTTGAACATGTGTAACATCCTGGCGGCTTCAAGCACAGACACAGAGAGGTGATGCAGCCCTCAAAATCTTGTCCTATACATCGTGCTTAGGTCTTGGGCTTCCTTTGAGATACACTTGATGAATTGAGGGAGCCAGAATTAATCTTCCCCATAGTCACCTCTTAACAGCTTAACCTCTTTGCTGCTAGATTTGATAAGTCACTTCGTAATTTCAGCAGAATTTCACTGGAATGTATTTGGTTCCCATCTTACCCTCACGGCTCCTTTTGTACCTTTGGCATATTAGAGGTTCTGACTGATGTATTTATACGCTTAATGAAACTATTGGTGCTGACTGATTTCTTCAACACCCCCCCTCAGTTTCATAACATTTGACAAATAACAGGAATGGAAAAACTGGCATGAAATTTGCCAGAACTTTCTTTTCCCTTTTCTGCCAGGAGATCTGATTGAATTTTTTTTGAATTCCAACCATCAAATGTATTTTGATAAAAGTTAAGAAGCTTTCATGAGCTCTCTTGTGTCTTGAATAAAAATGGAATTTGTGACTTTCTACAAAATTATTTCCAGTATTTTTCTGCCAATAACGTTTGTATGTAAAGCTCTGACTAGGAGTAGTTACCAAGGACAGCTATTTTTACTGTATTCCTGTTTGGATCATTATATTTTGCAAGCTCTGTTCTCGTTCTGTTTCATTTTGATATAGTGCTTACCTGTTTCAAAGTGTTATATGTGTAGTCAAAGTGCCTTTGTGCTCTGCCCCAGAGCAGGCTGCCTTTCAGTGGCCAGGGAAACTTTTTGGGATGTATAAAATACCCATTCCTTTCATGGGTTTGCTCTGAATCATCCATGTTAAATTTAAGGGTACATAAAGTGTGTCTCAACTGTATTGAAATTAGATTAGGAGTCATAGGATTAGCTCTTCTGCATTTTCAATTTGCCAGTGGGTTTGGGGCCTGTGGGGATTTAAGTATATAAATAGGATTTCTGCCTGTGCATTGGTCCAGAGCGAGGCCGGGCTCTGCCGCTTGGTCAGCAGTCCCAAAAGGGGGGCTGAAGGTGCGGGAGGAGCTGCCACCAGCAGGCTCTGCCCCGCACCCAGATCGGCCCCCTCCTGCCCAGGGAGGTCCTCCCCAGCCTGCCTTTGGCTCTGTCCTCGAATCCCTGTGCTGGAAACAGCTGGGAGCTCTTTGGCAGCGTGTTTACTTAAAAGTCTTCTGTCCCTGCGGTGGAAGAGCTGACCTTGTGTCTCAAATTCAGCCTTATTTCCAGTGTTTCTGTCTGATCTGTTGTTCCTGACCAGGTTTCTTTTATCAGCTCTTCGTTCTGCTGCTCACCATATTTTCCTCTCCAATTCTTTCACATTCTACAGCACTCCCCTATTGTAACCTTTATTCCTGATCCTTCAAAGCCTTAGTTCTGTGTCCAACTTTCCACTTAGATCTCCATTCTGCATCCCAAAACGTCATGTCCAGGTCCCTGCTTGATGGGCTTCAGTGTTCACTAAATGTGATTTGACATCAACTTGTCTGGAAAATACTGCACTTCTATTTTTCAGAAAAAAATCTCATGAGATATTTCTGTAACAATTTCAGTGACAGTCTGCCTGTAGGTATTGGAGGACCTTGAAAATGTCAAGTGAAGCAGGAGTTTGTGCATTTGATCCTTTGCTCAGGAGATCATGGAAAAATGAGTGTAAAATATGTGAATTTAACATTTTTCATAACATGTATAAAGACTGAAAGTAAGAAAACCCTCTTGTTTAATTGCAGTACTGGGCCTTCAGGCTTATTTAGAGTTGGGAAATACTGTTAATTCATCAGATGAAGAGATCAGAGTTTGACTTACCAGTTAATTTTTTGTCTTATTAAGAACATAGAGAAGTAAAATTCTGTTTGGTCTCTGCTTTCCTTGACTTAAATGGGAGTTGCACAGGTCTGGGACCCTAAGTCTGACACTACTATGTAAGCTTTCTCCAGTTACTAAAAACATGTGGACTTTGTCTTTTTAGGCCCTCCATCTGCTCCCCAGAACCTGATTTCCAATGTCAATGAGACATCAGTGAACTTGGAGTGGAGCCCCCCCCAGAACAAAGGTGGCCGGGAAGACATCTCCTACAACGTGGTGTGCAAGAGGTGCGGTGCCGGCGACCTCGGCCGCTGCCGGTCCTGCGGCAGTGGAGTGCACTTCAGCCCCCAGCAGAACGGCCTGAAAACCACCAAAGTCTCCATCACCGACCTCCTGGCACACACTAACTACACCTTTGAAGTCTGGGCCGTGAATGGAGTGTCCAAGCAAAACCCCAGCCAGGACCAAGCTGTGTCAGTCACTGTGACGACTAACCAAGCAGGTAGGAACATAAACAGTAATTCTCTTCCTCTCTCTCTGCTGCCTGTTTTTTAGGAAAGCTGTGATTTCCATTACATTTAGCATTAGCAAATGAATGTGAGGAGCTCTAAGATGTGTAACTGGGTCAAACCCTTATTTTCTGGTTATTTGTATGGATAGTTTAAATTCTTCAGAGCTAGAAAGAGAGAGGACACTTTGGGTGCTGTGTCTGGGAGCAGGCTGTGCTGCAGCACGCGGGGAGGACACTGGGAGGCGTCTGCAGAAGCACAACAGCACAGCTGCCCTGTCCCCTCTCCTGGCCCTCCAGCAACTTGGCCCCTTTGTAGGGGAGACCCGGCACAGGAACACAAGTGTGGGCAAAATACACACTCTGGGAGCACAGGGCTGTGCTCCTGCCCTCTTTCAAAAAGGGCTGTGTAAGATTCAAAGAGTGGAATGAGTGGGGCTCGCTTGCCTGCCTGCTCACTCTCCTCTCCTGCAAAGTCAATTAGATTCTGTCCCGTTGTTAAGTAAATACCTCCTTAACCTGCTGCTGACAATGTTTCAATTGATCAGAGCTGGCATTGCTGTAGAAATCCTATATGAGCTTTCATCTTCATGCTGTCTGATTTTTGCGCTTCATTCATCTGGGAGAGTGAAATACTATTTCTGTGTATACCAGATTATTTAAGATACCCTAGGCAGTTCAGATTTTTTGGTCCCTTTTGCTTGACCTAGTAAGGGCAAAGGCTGCTGCAGCAGATTGCTGTTTAGTTTTGATGCTAATTTGTTTGATCTCTTTCTTTAATTATGTGAAAACATTTCTTAGTTTGCAGCAAGCTAGGGTTTCTCACACAGGGTTCCAGTCGAATTTTTAATGTAATGCACAAAATTATATATGTTTGAATATGACAGTCTTCTATATGCAAATTAGAGATTCAGACTGTCAGACTGGCTACAAGACCGTCAAACCTGTTATCTGATGGCTCACAGCACTGATTGCCTTCAGGTCCCACAGATGCTGCCGGCATTCAGCACCTTGGAGCGTAGCTTACAGGGTTGTAATTTATTGTTAGACTTCTGGTGTATGGGACAATATTAATATTGCATATTTTGATAGTACTGGACTACATAAATGTTTTTTAATTCTATTTCCTAGTAGATGTGTGTGAAAAATAGGTATGCACGGTCTAAATCTGCAGATCTTAGCTGTAGTCTGGAACGCGTCAATATTACCAGTGAGAGATACATTCAGTTTTGCCGTGACAGTTACAAGCCAAATTGTCAGGTCCAAGCTGAAGCTCCTTTGAAAATCTGGTCCAGCATTTTTTGTTCTTCACGTACAGTTGACAGCATCCCTTTTAAATTATGATTCAAAAATTCAAACTATCGCTTTGCCTAGTGAAAAGAAGTCTAATAGAGAACAGGGGCTATTAGGGAGTCTTGGGAGAAAGCCGTGGGAGAGTGCTGTCATATGCTATACGAAAAGAGGAGGTTGAGAACAGCAGCAGGGACAGTGTTTTTGTGCTATGAATGCCTAGCAAAGAGAGTATTTCTGACTGATTTTGGCATGTGTAAGGATTAGTGGATGCATATATGCATGGATAAATGAGCAGGATCCATCTACCGTGTGAAAATTCTACCATCTTATGCTTTTATATGCAAACCCAAATCTGATTGAATATGCAAATAAGAATTGATTTTGTTTATTATCCATGAGTAGCATTCTTCACATCAGGAAATTTGTATTTTTGCCAACATTTCCAATTTCGAAACATGCCCAGTCTATCAAATGCGTCAGAGGGCCAGGGAAAATTGTACTGGTATAAATGAAAACTAACGCCAAGGTGCCAGTGTTCTCCCGTTTTTCATACAATTGTGGTTTCTTCTGCATAGAAGATCTAAATAGAAATGTGTGGCCTAAACCTACAGATCTCAGCTGAGATAAATAATCCTTACATATGCAAATAATCCCATTGATTTTGGTGAAACTGCTTGCTTGAGTAAAGGTTTGTGAAGTTAGACCCTTGGGTTTTACAAGTACTGATCTGTTTAATCATTGTAAATGTGTGTCTGGGGTGCATTAAAATCCTTGTGCCACTAATTTTCTTTCACTATATTTCATTATAAAGAAATCACATCATGATAGAGCACTGCCACGGACTTGGTTTTGATCTTGCACCTTTCTTACACTAATGTAATGCCTTGGTTTCTCTGAGGCAATTTCTAAATTCAAATTAGAGCCAAGCTCCTCCCTTAAAAACATTTCTTCCCTCTTTTGCTAATAAAAATGAAACCAACAACACTGAAAATTTGTAAATTACTTTGTTTTTGCTCTCTCTGCTTGTACTTTCCAATATTTGATAGGAAAAAAATGTTGTCAATATGTTTTTTGGAGTTCTTTACATATCAGCAGTGTTTCTGGGTTGTATTCTGGGGAATTTGCTAGAATTTCTTGCATCTTTGAGTTAAATTCAGTAGGAATGCAGGAGGCCAAGGAATCCTTCCTCTTAACAAATTGACCTTCCAAATATGCAACCATATAATCTGAAGAAAATATGCAGAAATTTTAGAAGCAGTTTCTGATGTCAGAATCAGGAATCCGGGTTTCTGTATGTTTGCGTGTGTTGGTGTCAGCCCCTGTAGAAGGTGTGCATTTGGAGACAGGCAGAGAACAATGAGAAATCAGTTACTGGTGTACTCAGCACAAAATTGACGAAATGTGTTGCAGTGATGTAAAAGGTGCTATGGAAAGGCATAGGTGTTTTTTTATTTGCTTTTACCATTTTACTCCTAGAGATAATGAATTGAGACAGTTTACTTTCCCCTCTTTGTTTAGAAACTCTTCAGTTTCCAATACTGTAGAAAAGTGTTTAAATGAAAATAAGATTCACCATTCAAAGTAGGATCAAAAAGCATTTGAAAAAGTATTTTTTCTGGTTCCTTTGAAAAGGTCCTGGTTTTTATAGCTTGCTCAAAAAAAAAAAAAGCTAAATTTCAGGCTTTGAACCATGTACAAATTTCTGTCTCCTAGTGAAATACTTCAGTGTTGTGACATTTTAAGAATTTTGAATCGTGAGTTCAACTTGCTGTTCCGCATGTTTAATATAATAATTTTTTAAAATTTTTTTAAGATGGGAACCGTTACTCTTTTCCCATATAAGATTAAAAACAAATTAAAAAAGCAAAGATGGAACACTGAGCTGCTGAAACTTGGAGCCAGCGTCCCTAGCACACTGAGTACTGAAAGTGCTGATGTTGTGGGTCTCCATCAGTGGTGGTGGCTTTTGTGGCTTTCAGTTTTCGATGAAATGAAATGAAATAAGCACTTTGTCCATCTTTAAAAAATGTGAAATGACTTGTGGAGGAGATGCAGACCAGCAATTCTCCTGTGATGCTGCTAGGAGTAGCTAATTTCAATGAGGAACTCTTACCATGCAGTTGACAGAATAGCTCAAAAATCTCCAGGCTCTTTTTTTTTTTTTTTCCCCTGCTAAGGATAATGCTGTGAAGCTGTTCAAAATTAAAAGTAAAGCTCTCAATAAAGAGATCTTGTTCACAGCATGCAGGAAGCTTTTGTGGTTTTTGGTTTGTTTTTTTTTGAAGAGGCGCTGAACAGTTTATATTGTTATTAAAGATTACAGCTGAGCTGTTTTAGGTCTCCAGCCTGAGAGCCAGGTTCACTGCTCAGTCTCTCTTGTGCGTGTCCAAGGGGGCAGCGCTGCTGGGACAAGGTTTTTGCACGGATGCTAAAGGTATTCATAAGGCAGGGCAGCAGTGCGGGGGGCAGAGCCTACACAAGCTTAAATGAGATTTAAAATCCAAACTCATTATGCTGCTTGCTTTGCTCCCTGCATTTTGTTTGCATTTTATGAAGGATGGGTGTCCTTCTTGCTCCTTTGCTTGTTGCAGTTTAAAGTAGCTGGTATTTCAGAATAAACAGGCTGCCTGGTGATTTGTTACCTTGTTAGGTTACCTTGGGCTCAGTGTTTCCTTAAGTGGACCGACACAGCTAGATGAATGCAGGATATGCCAATTAGGATGAAAATGCAATATAAATAAATAAATAAACTTAGTCTTTCTCCCATTGCATCATACTGAATGTTTTCAAGTGCCTGTGCTCAGGATCAAGAGCTATTCTTTCTTGTGAATATCTCAGGCTCTCTGTCCCATTTTTCCCTCCTTCTGTTCTCGCTCCTCTCCCCAACCCCTTTGTCTCTGCGCTCCCCCACACCTTGCCTGTCTAGCTGTCTGTTCACCTGTCTCAGAGCCGCTTCATCTCGGAGGCAGAGCAGTGTGGCTGGCTGTGCTGCAGTCCTTCCCCCTCCTCTGTATGCTCCCCTGGTCCCTCACCGTCACTCAGAGCCCTGCGGTGGTTCAGGATCCATTTCCAGGCAGGAACTAAAATGGGTCACGGTGCCACCAGGACTTAAGCACCGCCAAGGAGATCCGTGTGAATTGAGTATTCTTCTGGGACAGGCTGCAGTTGTAGTGAACCCAAAATACTGACAATTACTGCAGGGAAATGTCAACTGTTACTCAGTTTTATTTAGCCTTTAGATTTGTTTGTTGTTTATGTTCTTCATTCTGTTACTAAAAGGAAGAAAAAAAAACAACCTTGAAAGATCCTGATCCTTTGAGGATGATTGTGTTTCAAGTTAGCAATTGGGGGGAGGGGGAAGAAGTGGGAGTTATTTGCTTCTAGATGACTCATAAGTTCTACTGGACTTTTTGCTAGGGGAATATATATTCCCATTTTGCATTTCGGTGGGTCTTCTTTGAAAGCCCACGTTTCCTTTCAAATGCTGATTAGCATTCCTCACGTGTTGTACGGAACAGCACAGAAAATGCATATAAGGTCTTAGATTCTGCCAGTGTGGTTTAGCCTGTGCTGAGCTACATTTGCAGTCAGTAAAAATTCATGGACATACATTGCCCTTGGTCAGTGTGCACTCCTCATATTGACAAAATAATAGTTGCTCAGGCAGATCAAAAGCAACACATGCCAAGACCAGAAAACCTAAAGATTTCAGTATTTTAATGTACTTTTTCCTGGATATTTATAACTTATCTATGCAGAATTGCTCTGTAGTGAAACATCAAAAGACACTGTTAAGTAGATTTCAGTCACAGAGCTTTCTGTATGTGACTGCATGAACACACTTAAACTACCACTGTAAAATAAAATTAACAGTTACTATGAAGATTGAACAATCCATCTGATTCTCTAAACTCCCTCATGTTCTTTGAGTATAGTCCTGGTTTCACTATAAATAATAGCAAATCATTTCTGTTTGCTGAGAGTGAACATAACAGGTTTTGATTTTTGTGTGGTGATATTTATGTGCATAATAAGAATCTTACCCATAGGGAGGTGGTGAAAGAAGTTAATTTTGATTTTAAAAACATCAAGGTCTGTAGTCATTCAGACTGCTAGTTTTATGCTCAGCTCTTGCAAAAAAATATGCCTTTTTTTTAATGCAGTCCTGGTGAAGAGCTGTTTATTGTTGTGTTGAGACATAATTTTGAAGGGCTGTATAACCCCAGTGAAGACTTCATCTCCAAATAGCCAGGGAAGGAGCTCTGTGAATGTGAAGACAGAATTCATCATACACTTGTGTCACAGTTTCACAGACCCTGTAAAATACTGTAAGCTGGCAAAATAAGTCATTTTCTGTTCTGACATCACCCTTCCCTAGCGCCTGGTGAGGCTGTTGGAAGGCTTGTTCAAGTCAGCTCCCCTTCCACGGCTGGTGGGCTTTCCAGTCCAGCTCCCTCCTGCCTCCCTTGGGGGATGTGGGGATAGGGTGAGGTTTAGGACTGGGACAGGCTGTTAGTCGGGAGTGTTTGGCCCCTTTGAAAAGTGTGGAGGTTTGCAGCAAGCTGGATGGCCCAGGTGGGTGAGTTCATGTCTCTGCCCAAGCAGAGGAGCGAGTGGCATTCCAGATGCTGGTCACAGCTGGACCTGGCTGGAGCCTTCCCAGGCATCCAGGAGTCAATTCAGGTTTTTATTTTTACTTTTTTTCAAAGTACTTGCTACCAGCAGAGTCCCACCCTTTCCAGTTACTTGTTCCCTGCAGCCAAAGGATACAAATAGCCTGTTCCAGTAGTCCTTTTACAGGCACACAGACCCGTGAGGGAACTCATGCACGTAGCTTCGTGTGTGTAAACAGTCACGGCACCCTGGCCACCCAGTCCCCACAAGCCTGATTTAAAATAATCTCTTGGCAAACATCTGGATACATGCCAGCTGTCCAGAGCATGGGAAGTGTGTGTGATACTACGAGCTGCTGCATTCTTTTTTCTGCAGAATGTCAGGGTAGTGGAAAAGGAGAGTTGCAAAGGGGTGTTCTTCTTTTGCTTTAAGGTGTTTGTAGTAAGGATGATGGATCAGCAGTCTCCTTATTCTTAAAATGGAGCTGTGTCAAGCGTGAATTCAAAACTAGTAAGTAGGGACTTGAAAAAGGGGTGATCCGTGAGCGTAACACTCCGAGTGATTTGTTGCAGCATCTTGCAGAATTCCCAACTACTTGTCTGCAACTTTCTCATTTTGAATCTAAACCAGTGGTGTTTGTAAGGCTTCGTGTTTATCTACTAGACAGGACCAGTGATCCCCCCCCCTTGTACACACAAGGGACAATTTATCAGCTGTTGTAGGGTTTCATCTGCTGTAATCAGGGAGGTGACCTGCCAGGCTGTGCAGGACAGCAACCTGCCTTTCTTTTCCTCGCATTTTCCATTTCCCTTGTGTTTCCAAGGGAGTTGTGTTTTGGCTTTTACTGTCTGAAGACTTATATCGAAAGGAGTAAAGTGAGAACTTCTCAAGCAAACCAAATGATGTATTTTGGAAAACCACAGATCTTTCAAATATTAGTGCAGTGGGAGATCCAGAAAGAAGTGAAGTGATCCTGACATTAGAAATTTGGGAATAGCATGGAAGTGAACAGTGGATGGGCAAATTTCAGCGTTGAGCATGAGATTTCTCTGAGCCTCAAAGATGTCATGTGTTGACCACTCCAGATTTCTTCTGCTGCATGCTTAATTATGTGTGTAAGTTATGTGTGCCTGAGTAAGGAGCTTCTCCGAGCTGGCAGATGCAAGTGGGAGTTTCTTTTTAACAACTCTGTGTTCTTGCAGAGGCTTTGACTGATGGTCTGCAATAACTGTGTAGTTATAAGCATACGTGCTCCCGTATGCTTAAAAACAAAACTGGGAAAACTATTGTTGAGAAGGATTAAATTATTATTTTAAGGTAACTGCAGCTTTCCACAAAGAAATAATAATTAAAATAACAACTGCCTGCTTTCTGGCAAAGCTGTCTGCACCACCCATTTCCATGAATTTGTATTCAAGGTGGGGGATGCAAGTCTTGGTCGGAAGAAAAAAAAAAGTGCTTTCTAAAGCTCCTTAGTAAATAACCAGCTTCAGGGTTCAACGAGCAGCTTAGACAAGTTGCATGTCAGATAGAGCCAAGAAGTAATTGCAGCATTTAAATAAAAGTTTGGTCATATTTTTTAAAGGATCTCGTGGTTTGGTATGGAAAATGGAGGTTAGTTACACATCCTCCTGGGGAAAAAGACATTTAATTTCAGGGCTGGGTAGAATTGATCATATTTAAATGATATAAATTTACTTCAAGGAGGTGTCAAATTCTGGTCTCAGTGATGTTGGTACAGATGAGTAGTTACCAAACTGACAGAGACAAAGATGTGGTCCTGCAGCTTTTATTTGCTCTGGACTATTTAACTGTGTGTTCCCTTTCTCTGGCAGCACACTGACATTTCCCATTCATGGAGCTTGATAAACCATCTGAGCTCTTCCCTTAAACAACTGGCACAGAAATATTTTCGCATGGAAGGAGATTTTGCCCAAGAATGTTTGTGGCTACCAAGTGTTTAGATGGGCTTCTAAATTCTCTAGTTGTTTTTGCAGCTGACTACATTAATTGGAAAGCAGCCAGAGAGACAGGAGAGTCTGGTCTGTAGTTCAGCAACAATAAAAGGCTTCGGAGAACTTTATCAAAGCTTCCATTAACCCCCTGCTGATGTCCTCAAACAGGATTTT
This sequence comes from Neopelma chrysocephalum, assembly GCF_003984885.1. Taxonomy (NCBI): domain Eukaryota; kingdom Metazoa; phylum Chordata; class Aves; order Passeriformes; family Pipridae; genus Neopelma; species Neopelma chrysocephalum. The sequence continues at coordinate 6,156,125 of NW_020897730.1, forward strand.
TTTGAGAGAGTGGAAACACAAAAGCTAGGCTGCACAACTGCCCCTGTGTGTCCATTCAAAGTTTTTAAATCCACACAGTTACTAATTAAAATGCCATGCAGAGTAGCACAAATAAACATCGCTAGTCCCCGAAGCCCAAAGTTTCTGCACTGGCTCATAGTTTGGAGGGCAGGATGCTGAACTGACCCTAAAGCCAGCCCCCTTTGGTTCAGATATTCTGTCCTTGCAAAATGTGTGTCAAGTCCATCCATATGCATGAAATCATACTCCCAGAATGCCATCCCAAGGCAGCCAGTTATATTTTATTTATATGTTGCATAGCATTGTGTTAAACCATGAGGACTAAATAGAGCTGTGGCATGCCTGCTGGATCTCTATAATCATGTTTGCCACATTTTGGTGGACATCAAAATGCTGAGCACACGAGTGAATAGTGCTTCTTTTCATTGAGAAATGTCACTTCAGATTTAGCCCCACGTGTGAACTGGTGTGCAGGGAGCGCTTTATTATCATGGCAGGGCTCCAGTGGGCTTCCCCTCCCAAACAAAGCAGGCAAATGCGTAGCCTCTCTCTGCATCTACTTGAAGGATTTCATGGCGTCTCCTTAGATTAAGGTAATCTGCCTTCATTACTAAATTCAAGAACCAGAGCCCCGGAACTCTGAGTGCACTCCCAGAATGGATTCAGGGTCTCTGAAAATTGCGGTTTGTAAGCTGGTAATAACAAAAGTTGATCATGGGTTTGCATTTATATTTTTAAATACAGTCAAGAGAGATATAGGAAGCTCAAGCATTTGTATTTTATTTCTTTGGTCAGTTGTATTTCAAACCATCCCTTATGGAAAAGTCCTACTCTTAATTTAAAAGGATATGATAACTTTTGTCTCAGCCTTCTGAACTGTTCCTTTGGAATTTATTAGAACTTTTATCCCTGCTATTGAATTCTATCACTTAGTCTTAAAAAGACAATTGACTGATTCTGATTTTTTTATTAAATTCTTCTACTGCTCCATAAAATATCTTTGGGTTTGTCTGTATTAAAATCCATTGAAAGTATCCATGGATTATTACAGACAGAAAACCCCTTAAACTGTAATGTGCTTTGGATATAAATGTCTTTCAGTTTCTTAGATTACCAAAGGCTAAAAGGAAAGCACTGAAATTTTTAATTAGCTTTTTATTATTTGTAATATTCTATGTGCCATTAAGTGGTCCCATCAAGACATAATAGAACAAGACAGTTTTGGATAAGCAAAATAGGAAGGTATAGTAGGCTGGCCGAGGTGTCTCATATATGAATTGCGTTTTGTGTGGTGTCCATTTATTTTAGCAAACAAATAAAGGCATGATCTCAAGACAACCCACTACAGCGGCTCCCTGGGAAGATTGTGCTTGTCTCAGTAACATACTGCGTTCTTTAAATCTGTCCTCTGAATCAGCCCCAATTTATCTTTCCAGCATAAAAGGGAATGCAGATGGAGTAGCTGCAGCCTCCCTTATAGTTTATCAGGATACTGTGCATGCACATAAATAAGACAGAAAGTGACTGGAATATGTAAGTGACTGAGTGTTAAATCCCATGTTTTTCAAGCTCCCTGGGCACTCTGGGACAGGGTGGCCAAGGGGAGTCCTGGAGGAGCTGCAGAGATTTGTGGGCTCTCCACAGTACCTCAGACATGATGTGCAGACCCAGCAGTGCCTTTCCAAGAGCCTCTCAGCCACTAATTTTCACTACTGCCTGTGCTGAGGATTTTAACTGCAATTATGGAAGTACTGGGAAAAACTGACCTGAAGAGGATGGACTCAGAGGGAGACTTCTTAGCACTGCCTGCACATGCGGCATTTTGCTTTAACCAGAGAATATTTCTATTTGTATTTGTTGCACTGACAAGCTGCAAACATCACAGGTTTGAAGGGCCCTGTAACGCAGGAGTTCCTTAGCTTATTTTTGGTCTGAGTGATCCTTAAATGGAAGGTACCAGCTTCATCTGGATCAAATGAGAAGATAATAAAATTTTTGGACCTTGATGACAAAACTGCACTGAAACCAATACTGTGAACCTTACAGAGAGGAGAGACATAACACTGAAAAATGCTTTGTGTGCTGCTGGAAGCATAAATGGTTTTTGAATTGCAGGTTTTGAAGGATGATAATGTTTTTCCTTGCAGTCCCCATCCTGTGCAGGTCTCAGTTCCACCCTGCCAGTACCCTTAGGAGTCCTGGCCTCGATGGGGAGGAGAGACCTGCTGCAGAGATCCTCTCCTCAGGAGCTGGTATGGGCTCTCAGTGCCATCCTATGTGCTTGAATCTGGGGCTAGAAATGAAGGTCCAGACTTGGAATACAGACTCAGCAGTCTGTGCGATTGCTGAGCTAATTTGGGATTATTGTTTTCATGGGCTTTTATTTACCCAGACTCAGTACTCCTGCAGGACATAAACGTGGCTGGTTTCTTTGTACAGCTCTAAGTCCTTATAACCTCAGAAGGTTGATTTTTAAAAATATTTATTTATTTATTTTTAGGGTTTGAATTTTGTAATGGCACTTGCATTGCACAGGAAATTTTACCAATTATCCTTCCGAGTGTTTTCCACTGAGGCAGCCACCTTTAATATTTAATTGCTGATTCCATTTGGGGTTTTTCTAATTGACACAATTTTAAAATGAATAATGCACTGGTTTTCAGTATGCAGCATAAAACCAAAATAATGAAACCCTTTTATAAGTTTAATTATGTGCCACCTATGATGTAATTGGTTACTGACATCATGAAGTAAGATTTTAATTTTAAGGTTTATGTGTTTCAGGAAGCTCAAGACTCTTCCCCAGTTTGTACCTCATCACTTTTTTTTTTTTTTTTAATGAACAGCAAACATCAGGTAATGTTGCTTTTTGCAGCAACACTGTGTGCAGAGTTTTCTCTCTCTCATCGGGTCTATTAATGATTTTTAATTTCCTGAAGAAATCTGCCTGTTGCGGGTGAAGGAAAGGGAGTTTAATTCAGTTCCACTGAAAGGACGTGGTAGGAGAGCTCCGAGTGTGAGAGTTAGGTGTGCTGCAGTCTGATTCTCTGTGGAACTTTCCAAAAGCACAGAGTGTTTTTTCCCCCTGGAGAAGAGGAACTTTGATGGGTAGTATGGCAGGGTGTCTTGCAGCATCCTGGAAGAATGAGGATCTCCACTTGCTGTCAGACCAGTGTCCTTCACAAAGTGCTCCTGATGTGAGCCCAGAAAACCCAATCCTTGATTCAATCTCAAGAGTTTCTCAACAGCCTAGAGGCAGAGATGGTATCATGTCAAATCCATCTAACCTTTGTACAGAAGGTACTTTACCGGAGTTCCAGCTGAACGCTCTGAATTTCAACCATAATTAAAATTTATAGGTCATTCAGCTGAAATGTAAATACATAAATGCAAACCTTCTGCACCAGCCTCTTCCGTGTGATGGAGCCTAAAGTAAATACAGCTGAAGTTCCTTAACTTTGGTGACTATGAAACAGTTTATGCTCTCAAGTGTTAAGATGGGAATTGGGATTTTTATTGTCAAGTGAGTCCTGCGGTTTGATTCCGTTGGGTGCCTCAGGCTCAGGGGGGCATGTTTGAGACCCAGCCTGCAGTTGCTGTTGGAGCTGTGGATCACAACTGAAGTAAAATGTTTATAATTTCATTATCTTTTCTTCCCTTAAGATTCTTGCCATTTCTGACTGCAGGTGATTGATCTGAGAAACCCAAATGGGAAAGTCTAAGTCTCTGCTATTACAGGAGCACTTCAGAAGCCAGGATGAGACAATGTGGCCAAATCTACTTATTAAAATAACGAATGCGGCTTTAGTAAAATGAGTCATACTTCTTATTTATTTATTTTTTTTAAAAGATACTTCAGTACTTCCAAAGCATCTAAGTGACAAATAGGACAGAGGCTTTTATTTGTCTGGATTTCAAAAAGGCTTTTAAGCAGATCTTTTTGCAAAATCAAATGTTTTTAATGCTGAAAGTAGATGACAAAGATGTTATATAGCCCATATATATCATCATCTAGACACACACGTTTCAAGTAAATAAAAAGTAGCTCTGCAAGAGCCAAGGAGAACAGCATTAGATGTGTTACCTTGGATGCCAGATTACACATTTGTCCCACAGTGGGTTAAGCTTTATCCCATAATTGTTGGAGTAACCTCTTGCTCAGGTAACTTGGTGGTAAGTATAAGAAAGGACCAGGGAGCAGATACAATAAGTTACCTCGTTGGTCCTGTACAGTTTAAAAACAGCTCTAGCCCTCTTGTCCGTTGACTAATGACATGTATGCAGACATGTCTTAACTGCTCTGACTGTGGGCAGAAGGAGGGCAAAATGAAAGAAGGAGTAGCTGGATGGTTGTTTCACTTGAGGGAAGGGCTTAGAGAGTGGGACAGGGGTCTCATTTGCGGGCATCAGATGTGTCTTTATGGGTAGCTTTGATTTCCCAGTGGAAGGGGCTGGAGGAGTAGTGGAGTTTGTTTAGAAAAGGCAGCTCAGTGGATCCTCCTCCTGTGCAACAATGCAAGGGTAAAGGACAGGCTATTTCTGGGGAGGAATTAGGTCTGGTGGCTACCTCTGGCTTCCTGGGAGGAACAGCAGGGTGTGTGGGTGAGGTAGAGTTGCCCTGAGGGGATGGTGCTAAGTGGGTCATATTGCTCCAGACTACTTATTTTGAGTTGCTGGGGAATGCCCCGTTTCCAACGTTATTATCTGCTTTAATAACTAGAGGTTATGGTCTCTAATTCCTCATTTCAGCTCCCCACGATGCTGTACGTTGTGTCACAGCATCAGTGGTTTCGGTGGTCTATGCTTGCTGGACCAGCATCTGGGAAGTAGGGGAATGATCACAGCACGTGCTTCCCACGAGTCTTCTGTCCATTTTGTGTCCTGGGATCTTACCTCTCGAAGCATGACTGCTCCAGCTCATGGCAGTTTCTCTTTGTCTGGACTGCCTGGCCCATTTTTTCTACTTCTCTCAATCCAATATTATGCAGTGGAGCATCAGTGTTGGCTTCTTTAGGCTACAAAATTTATTGTTGTTTATATTGGGTCAGATTCCAACCTCAACTCGAGCGAGGAGTAACTGCAACATGACCTGCTTTGTGACCAGCGGCTCCAAACCTGCTCAGGTCAGACAGCTGCTGACTAATTCCCCGTCTCAAAAAATTACTTGTAGCTCTAGAGTTTCTAGAGCAACTCACAGCACTAAGTATATTCACCCTTCTGCATTAATCATTCTAGTTTAAGCATTTAGAAACGTTTCAGTGCTGCATTTTTTTTAATTGGTTGTAATGTTCAGACGGATTCTTATAAATTGCCTTCCAACTGAAAGGCTTGTTTTCCTGTTTGTTTTAAACTGGCATTCATACATACAGGAAATACACGGTATTCTGCCATGTTTCTGTTGGCAACTATTAAGTTATCCTTGTCAGAACATGCCAACAGGATTTCTTAGCAAGCTAGCAGAAAGAAAACAAGCAGTTTTTAGACTAAACAGACCCCATGCTTGAGTTGTAATACAGATCTCTTGGTAAATGCTATGTAGATTCTATAATCTTTTGGTTTAAGGCAATCTTTGGGATTGTAGATTGCAGATTTAGATCTTTGGAGTTATTCCAGACCTGCACTGCATAAGCTGACATCAATTTTTGGTCTTCAAAATTGGAAGGCCAGTACCTGAAAATAATATATTGCTGTCAAGAGCTGGCCCTCTTTAATAGCCAGAACAAGCCATCTCCTGGGCATGCAAAATCTTCTTCACCATCCCTTTGTTTCTGAAGTAAACCACAGGGAGCTGTGGTCACAGTTCCTATAATAGTTTTGATCTCAATTGGAGCAGCTCTGCTGTGCTGAAGGAGTCTGTGCTAAAACTGACACAGAACTGGATGTGCAGCCCAGAAAATACACAGGCTCTTTGTAGAGTCTCAGCAGCCACTGCATGTCGCCAAGAAATGAAGCTGGAGTGGGGTGGTAAAAACACATCACTTTAATAATCCTCAACTACTACTATTTGTTGCTGCTAAGAGCCTGGGTTTTCCTTCGAGCTTTTGATTTGATGCAAGTCAGAGCCAGCTTTTGTGGTTTGGCAAGATTTGCAGCACAGGTTCTTTTGGGAGAGGCAAGAAATGAAAACTTTAAAACAGAGGAAACATTTTAAAGATAATAATACTGTGTTAACAGTCTTCCAAATCTTATTTTCTAGCCCCTTTCTTTATGAACACATCATTACAAACATAACTGATGTGAGCTGGTCCCTAGGTTTGAGAGCTTGTTACTTGTTTTTCTCAGAGGTCTTTGTGACTGGGTTGCAGAGCCTGGAAAGAAAGGGAAGATCCCTTGTGCCTGTCATTTTGGATGAATGTGTCCTCTGAGAGTATCCTGTGGCCAAGCTGGTGCTTTTCCTGAGCAGTGTAATTTCTAGTAACAAGGAGGGAAAGTTTAGTTCAACAGCCTTACGGCTGGTTGAAGGGATTGAGAGAAAGAGGCCAAGCTCAGCTGTCAGGCTGCTTCTCAGCAGGATTTTCACATGTGGGTGGATAACCTTGGGCGCTTTACTCCAGTGGCGTAGATTTAAAGTCTTTGCTTTAAAATGCTAAAGCTTGAAAGTGCTGGCCTGAATCTTGGCGTGTCTCAGTTTCCAAGCTGGGAGGTGTTCATCGCCAGTCGTCATTCCTGGGGGAGGGAGAGGCAGACGGTGGGAAGACAGAGGACTCGGGAATGTCTTGGGAGGCTTCCAGTGGCTTGGTTGAGTAATCAGGCCTCTAGATCCTTGTCCAAGTCCTAACCTGGCCCAATCATCACTAGTACAAATGTTTGCTCCACTTATACAGAGGGAATAATGAAAAAACCCTAAATATGCATGTGGTTAATTTTTAAAGTGCACATCCAGCCCGCAGACTCTGGCAGGTCCCTCAGAGAAAGGCGTAGCTGTCGTACTGGCAGTGAGGAACAGGAATGCCAAACTGGCTCTGTTCTTCAGACGTGCAGACATCTAATCTGTGTGTGCTCATCGGTTCACATGTGCAGAAGGCTTTCATTTGCTTATCCTGATGTACATGCATGGCTTATGCATATGCTTTGCATATGTTTGGAAATGTGGTCTTGCTAAAGTGCATTCTCCTTTGTTTGCAAAGCCATTTGCCAGGAATACTTGGAGCAGAGGGTTGGTGTTCCTCAGAAACTGGAGCACTTCTGACTGGACAGGAGAGAGGAGTGGATAAAAGGCCCAAGGGACAATAGGAAGCAGAACTTTAGGAAATCCTTCTCTGTAGAGAAGGACCTGGGAGTCTTGGTGGATGACGAGCTGACTATGAGCCGGCAGTGTGCCCTTGCTGCCAGGAGGGCCAATGGTATCCTGGGGTGCATCGGGAAGAGTGTGGCCAGCAGGTCGAGAGAGGCGATCCTGCCCCTCTGCTCGGCCCTAATGAGGCCACATCTGGAGTGCTGTGGCCAGTTCTGGGCTCCTCAGTACAGGAAAGATAAGGAGCTACTGGAGATGGTCCAGTGGAGGCTACAAAGATGATAAGGGGTCTGGGGCATCTCTCTTATGAGGACAGGCTGTGGGAACTGGGCCTGTTTAGTCTCGAGAAGAGAAGACCGAGAGGGGATCTTATCAATACATAGAAATACCTCACAGGAGTGTCAAGAGGATGGTGCCAGACTCTTTTCAGTGGTGCCCAGCGACAGGATGAGGAGCACTGGCCATAAACTAAAACACAAGACGTTTCACCGCAACATGAGGAAGAGCTTCTTCACACTGAGGGTGGCAGATCACTGGGACAGGCTGCCCAGGGAGGTCGTGGAGTCTCCCTCTCTGGAGACATTCCGAACCCACCTGATATGTTCCTGTGTCACCTGCTCCAGGTGACCCTGCCTTGGCAGGGGAATTGGACTAGAGTATCTCCAGGGATGCCTTCCAACCCTAAAAATTCTGTGATTCTGTGAAAGGGAGCTGCCTTCTTTTTAATTTATTCTGGTACATGTAACTAAACAGGGCTGGATACTTCTCCCTTCCCTTCATTTCAACTCAGTGCGACCGCTCGTAGATTAGGTTGCTCCCTTACATGAATAAAATTATCAGAATGTGGCCTAAAGAATGTTGGCTTTAGAAATTATTTAAGCCATATTTGATTCTCTGTGTTGCATGTGCTTTTCCTGCTGTGAGATTATTTGCTAATATAATTCAAGAAAATCACATGTAAACCCCCACAATGTTACAAGGTAAATATTCAAATAGAAAACCTGAAAAGTGCCAGGTTCCCTTATATATGTTGTGTCCTAATCAAGAGAAAATCTTTTAATGGAAGATTTTTTATTGTCTTGTTTTGATTTCTAAGAAGACTTTTCTTCAGTGTTAGATTCTCAGAAATCTTGTTTTCTTTTTTCTTTTTTTTTTTAAGTAATTAATAATGGAGCAGGCTTTTAGTATCTACCCTGGAAGGTAAAAACCCTTAATCACAGTAACATCATTAGTGCTTTCAAGCATTTAATTTTGATGCTTGACAAAGCGCATAGCCATTGATAAGAACAAATAAGTGTTGTGTGCAATTGAGGGAATAAAGAAAAGCATGAAAACCCCTAAGCTTCAAGTAATTAAATTTAAATATGTTATTTGAATTTAGCTGAGATAATGTACAAACTGTGGGTATATTTTTCAGTCAGTGAAAGACCCCTTGAGTAAACATGATCCATTTAAATTCAAATCATGGGGAGTGGAAAGTAAACCCTGCTGTGGGTAAGAAGGCATCTTCAATAAAACACTGGGCATTGTGTATCTTTGATATCTGAGTACTCATGTGTTGTAGTTTTATAAAGGGCTGTTTTCACTCATGGATGCCTACATGCCAGAGACTTTATTGCATCTATTTATTTCCTGTTTTTTCCTTCCCCCCCAATTTGAACCAGTAATGAAAAACTGACACTCTGCCTCTGCCATCCTTTAAAGTGCCTCAAAACTGTTACAATTCAGCACTCACTAGCCTTGGGATATGGCTTTATGGCATTTGGGTGAAGTTTTTGTAGTACATCTGTGCTCTTTCTCTCTCTGTAGGCCGCAAGCTCAGAACTGAGGTAATAAAACTACTAGTAGGTGTTTAATGGCAGGTTATTGAGGAAGTAGATGAAAGAAAATTGCAACATTCACATCAGTAGGGAGTGGGGTTCTTAAGGGAGAGGAACTGCTGAGCTTTGAACTCGGGAAAGTTACACTTGGTGCTTTTGTTCAAGGGGGGACCCCTTCTTAGGCATCAAAATACCTCATCATTGTGTTAAATGGGCTGTTCTGGTAGAATTGGTTTTTGGTATGTGCAGTTTGTGCACGTGGCAGAAAGCTCGCTGTTGTAAGCAGTGGTGATTGAGAAACAAGTTATTGCTTAGTGTTCCTTTCCAAATATCAGGGAGTAGGGTGGATGAAAGTGCAAAAAGTGAAAGAAAAAGTGATA